>NC_090445.1:1582598632-1582968822 GCF_031143425.1 Pleurodeles waltl | reverse complement strand
CTTTATTTTGTATTCTCTATTTCCTCTCCCTTTTCTCCTTAGACCATGTATGACAACTAAAACTTTCTTTTGTCCCTCAAGCCTACTATCGCAGGGGCCCCCTGGAACTGGAGAAGTCCCTTACAATGAAACAAAGAAACTAGTGCAATGTGGCGATCATATCACTGCACCTTGATGTTAATTCTTGTTGGACTGAACATCAGGCTGCACAGGTTTGGTGAGTGTTAATTGCCTTAGGGCAGACGAAGGCATGTGGACGTCCATCACACTAACTTCACTGTGCAGTGGACTTCAATGGGTCATCCACAGTGTTGGAAAAGAAAATGTTTTTAGTAAAAACCGAGAAACATTTTATTTTCCAAACTCAAAGCCAGCATTCAAGGGAAATGCTTTCCATGAGTCATGGGTTTGATTTTTTGTTTTGCTGTATTGTGTAGCATGCTGTGTGCACTGACGTTACATAGGAAAATAAAAGTGAAAGCAGCCAGAAATTATGAAATCTATGGGGATCCACACATTTTCAACCACACAATGTTTCTACACTTCCACCCAATAACAATAGTACCCCACCTGTGTGAGTGAGCTATCACCCGTAAAAAGAAAGACGTCCTAAGGCCCATAAGTCACAGGGAAACCTCAAGATTTTGTTTTGCATATTGACCAATTCTGAGTATTGTGGGTAGCTGTGATATTTAGGCCATGGTTCGGTCCGAACCAAGGGAAACCTGTCAGGCCTAGACATTTCTGAAAACAAGGTATCTAGGGTAGTCTGAGCTGGTGAGGCCTGCATAGCTCCCAATACCTTTTCTCACATAGAATGCCCTACAAACACCATACTATGGTTAACTCTCAGATTTTCCTTATACTTCTATGAAGGAAAATTCCAGAAGCTGAGAGGATCCATATAATTCCTACCATCCAGCATTCCTTCACTTCGCCCAATAAAATTGCCATTCAAATGTTCACCACATATCATGCATTTAGTACATTAATTACATGAGATCTCATAACACCAACTATTTTGCTGTGACCATAAATTAGATAAAGATAAAGCAGAATTTCCAAGGAGTCAATGCATTTCAAAAAGTAGATTCATACTACACAGATCTTAAATTACAATATACAAAACCCAGAAAATGTTAGTAGATGTTTTGTGGAAACGTCTAGAGAGGTCAAGTATTATAAAACAAATGTTTTCAGCCTCAGATGCCTTGATTATGTTTTCAACAATATTTGGTTCAAGGAGATGAAACCTCACAGTATTGAGTCTGGCAGGATTATATAGATATTAAACCACTTTTGAAATATAGCTTGCTACGTTTCAGGCTATATTGGGTTTAATATTGCAAATTTGGGTATGTGACGCCCTCTGCAGTAGGCGCATTAACCTAACAAACTATCTGGCTCCAACAAACAAAATAGTGACATCTATTTTACCTCAACAGGGCATATTTCACAATAGGCCAGAGTAGGCTGGAGAAATGTCAGCCAAGTGTAAGTCGTACCTGATTTGTGATAACGCTTCCCCAGCAAAATAGGCTAATCAAAGCGCCATGCCATATTGGAATCTGGAGTTTTCTGATTTAATTTTAATTCTGAATGAGTGCTAGGTTTAGATCGTGACAGTCACTTATGTATTAGGAAAAGGAGTTGCCATGAAAGATGCTGGCTTAAAACCAACAAGACTCGGTGTCCTGTACAGTTGAGCAATCTCTTTACATAGCAAATCCTTATTTGACATACCGTATGTGAAAGGAGAGAAGGGCGTTCAGCTAATGCCCATTGAATTATTGGCCTCTCATCTGTGACAGTGAACATGTGCTGGTACCACTTTTCAAATCAGCTCCTCTCACACAACACAGTGGCACCCCACAGGGGTCCATTATAATTCTACCTAATACCCTTACCAAACCTGATTAAATCCTTTAACCTCACCTGTTACAGCTATGTAGAAGACACACAAATACTTTTTTAAACTGGATGGTCTGGCAGACCTCTACAACTTGATGCCTGCATTTGGGCTTTTATATACATGGATGATGAATAACCATCTAAAGTTAAATACTACAAAGATAGAGTTTATCACCTGTGGACAATAAAAAAATACCAGCGTACTGACATGTGGTTTAAGGAACATGAGGACCCCCAACAATATCAAGAGAAGTCAGAACCCTAGGGATAACAATGGATTCAGACCTATGTTTGAAACCACATTTTTGGTGCTGAGATAGAATATAAGAAACAGAAATATCGTGGAACAAAATATCATGTCAAGGAAATCAAGGACAAAAATATTGTGAAGGTAACTTTCTAAAGGTAAGTAAAGTTTTGACATATATATATCTCCAAATACATTTACCTTGACGATACATATATCTTAAAGGTAGGCAGATGTGGAATTAAGAATAGTAAACCTATACTTACCTATTTGCACTTACCTTCTCGATATTTTGGTGCTTAATATTTTTGATACATTAATATGCCCACACAATCTTTCTGTTTCCGATATGATTACAGTGATCCCACATTTTTACAACATAAAACAGAGTGTGTTCTAAACAATGAAAGCACTATGTTGCACCCTCTCATACATTGGATTCCAACAGAAATCGCAAACTACCCTCACACTCGTATTCTCCAAAATAGACTATTCTAAAAGTTCATACCTTGACACAACCGTATTATCATATGCAAAATGCAACTCATCCAAAATGCTCCTGCAAGACTTCTCTGCCTTCACCCAAGAGAACATATGACTCCAGTCTTGCAGTCACCCTGCTGGCTACCTATAGCAAGAAAAGTAATGTTCACCGCACTTTGAATTGTTCACAAAGCCTCCAATGAAAAGGACTGCTACATCTACTAGCTAAATTCATTCAATACCAATAAATCAGGTTATTACGCTCCTGGCTTGCCTCACTTTTTACCATACCACCTTACCTTAAGAAATCTGGAGGCGGTACTAATTTATCCGTACAAGCTCCCAAGCTCTGTAACACACTACCAGCTAACATTTGAAACACCCAGGTGCATGTACACTTCAGATAACAATTGAAAATGTGGCTATTTCCACCACACATCCTGGCAACAGAATCTGGAATATCAGTTGCAACTTCAAGCTCAATCTTTAGTTTACAATCTACAGATTGGTAAGAGCCCAACCAGCAAACTACTTTTGACAAGCAGGTAAGTTAAGAAGGGCTGACCTATGCTTTGCTAGGAATTATATAGATACGTTATTTCATGTATAACAATTCTGGCCCACACTAATACTAATATCATGGGTGGTCCCATGGATCCACTCATGGATGTTGGTGCATTCCCAGATTTACTCAAGCTAGTAAATCTGGGAATTCATCAAAATGCTACACCTTCCCCATTGAGGCGTTATGAGGAGAAATACCTTTACTTGTCCTTGTTATTTCCTCTTTTTATTTGTGCTGCTCAGTGCAGCACCCATAGAAAGAGGAATATGCCTCTAAGGATTGTATCCCTTCCTGCACAAAAACGATCCTGCCCTTAATGCAGGTCACCCTTGCACCATTGTGCAAAGGTGTCTGCATTGGTGCTAGGCAGCGCAGCAGAGTGGGTGACGGTAGAAATGTAGCATATTTGGGAACAGGGCCATGCCAGCGACGAAGATGGCTGCTTGGTAGTGGAGCTCCGTCAGAGTCAGATTACAGTACTCCTGCATCAACCATAAAGCAGAATCCAAATCCATACTAACTCTGATGGTATGCAATAACTCTGCTGCGGCCCCATCTGCAAGCCTTTCTGACCCCTGCGCTGGCTCAAATGGCTCCTTCATGGGGACAGGTCCTGCGCGCACAGGCATAGTCCCTGAGGCCCTGCAGTGATAGGGGTCTGCCAAGGTTGCCAGGCCTTACTGGGGCCACCTTCCTTCTCCCCACATCTTACACTGGCATGGTAACCAGATCCAAAGATTACCTCCGGGTCGTGAGCGTACGGCCTAGATCCATTCTATGCAACCTGTGTTCCTGGGCCTGCCCATGCTGATGACAGCTTGGATCCCCTGCACTACAAGGAAAGTGGAATACAGGCTGGGGATAGGACTGCCTCCACTGGATTGCTGGCTGCTCCAGAAGATGGAACCCCAATACAACACTCCTCACCACCTACTCATGGGCTGCAACCCAGAGTGGAGAGACTTCCAGCGCCACAGAGAGCCAAAACTTATGAGGAGTTCCTTCTGAGCAGTTGCTTGAGCCCCAACTCAGGCGCTGATCCTACATCCCTGCATATGTCTGTGCACATGTGCTGCGGGCCTCTGTGGGCCTGGAGAATCACGGCTGGGAGCGCCAGAGAAGGGCTGGTGGTGGAATCCAACAGGCAAGTGTGCCCATTCCTACATAGTATCAACTCAGCATTTCCTCTCACCTTCTACATTAAAATCCCATGCATTACATCAGCGCATACAGTTGGACCAGTTGACCACCCTACCTTGTCGTAGGCCACATAACGTAATATCCCCCTGCAGCCCACTTCATTCTAATAGACCTTCCGCTATAGATGATGGGTGCAGCTTTGTGACGGCACACTCCTTGGCATTAACTGAACACATACTGGTGGCTATTCCTCTCCTTTTAAGGAACAATCCTGGCACATGGATCCTGGGCCCTTTGCGGCATAATGGCCTTGAAGTAGTATTCTGCCCTCGGGCAGCTCTGACCCTCATCACCTGGCCCCCGATCTTCTTTGTTTAGAGGGGAGCTTCGGGGGGGGCAGGACCACTTCAATACTTAACCAGTGTGCCGGTGGACTTTTGACCACCCCCCTCACATAGATCCAATGAGCCCAGACCAGTTGGCGCAACAGCACTATCACATGATTTTTAGTTTCACAGCCTGGGAACCCAGAGGGCTCCTTTGGACCGGCACATCCTGACCACACGTTCGAGTTGTGAGAGGCACCAAGTCAAGTGGACCCCACCTCCTTGTTAAGAAATTCAAAATGTGCCGAAACTGCATAGATTACAGTTTGACCAGTCCCATCCTATGCAACCACAGTATCACCAGTCAGGCGCAGATGACCACCTCGATGGAAAATCTGATGCTGCCCCCCTCAGCAGCACCATGGCAATAATGGCTGAGCTTTGTGTCAGTTTCCGCTCAATAGATGCTCGCTTTGATACTCTGGCAAGCCATCTGGGTGAGCGCTTACACCTCCAAAACACCAGGCTCAACAGTACTAAGGAATGAATCTCTGGAATGGAGGATGATGCAAAGGATATGGTGAACCAATTGGAAAAAATGGAACGTATTCTTAAAACAGTTGCCATTAAAAATAAAGACATGGAGGCCTGCTCCCGCAGGAACAATATTCATATCCTGAGCATCGCTGCATGCACGGATATGGGGTGACTGGACTCCTTTGTGGAACAATTGCTCGGTGAATTATTTGGCCAGGACTGCTTCACTACCACATTTGCGTGGAGTGGACCCACTGCTCCTTGGACTCCCTCCCACTCGCGGGTGCCCCTCCGCTGCCAATCATCGGCCGTCTTCTGAATTTCAGGGACAGAGACATTGCTCTTCTGCTTGCCCGCGAAAAGGACCTACTCCAATATCAGGGTTCCACCATCTCTCAATTTCCTGATTTCACTGTCGCGCTCTAGAAGGCCCACCGCATATACTCTGATGTCAAGAACTCTTTACACAAACTGTGCATTAAATATGCTATGCTCTATCCTGCACAACTGCGTGTTGAGGTCGATGGGCCGACACGGATCTTTGACACTCCATCTGACGTGACGGATTTCTGCAGACATCAAAATGCAAGTGGGTACTTCTCTGAACGACTGACCTCGGACCGCTCTCGGTCCTTGAGGCCTACTCCATTTGTTCACTCCGATTGAGAAGCCTACTGCCAACTTCACCGATGGACTGCCACAGACACCCCCACAGACATCTCCATAGATGCGCTCACAGTATATACCATTTGTTGATATTATTCTGTTGCATACAAGGTGTATTTACTGCTATAGCAATCCTCTGTTGGCTATCTAAGTGGCAATCTTGTCCCATTCCAAAGATGATTCTTCAGTGTGTAATCTGCACCGTACGTGGCGCTGCCTCACGTCTGAGGTGTACACCGCCTTACTGTTTTTCTCTTCTGGGGATACACTCAGTTGGGTAATTTCTTATTGAGATTCACTGGATGTTTTTGATTCCGGTATGGGTGTGGGGAGGGAAATTGATGTTCTTGTTGTTTAATACTGTTTGTTTAACAATGCCCGCACAAATCTTGCCATGTTACTCTTTGCCCGCACACACAACATTATCTTCTCTAATCCCAGATGCCTATGTATGATGGTCATCAGAGGGCAATTGAGATCACGCTCCTCACATGGAACATCCATGGCTTTAACAATCCCCGCAAGGGGAAACAAGTTCTTTTCAACCTTTAAGACATGGAATCCAAATAGCCCTACTTCAGGAAACTCATTTGCCTCCTCAAGACTCCTACTCATTTGCGTCCGTATAGGGCCCTCACCCCTACTTTGCTTGCTACAGTTCCTATTCAAGGGGGGCATGTATCCTAAAACACCAAAGTGTCCCCTTTTCACCCAGGGTCAGCCAAATTGACCTTAATGGTTGCAATATATGCCTAGCTAAAACTGTTGCAGACCAAGTTTTGATAGTAAATGTTTATGCTCCTAATCTTGACATGCCTGAGTTTTTTCAGGAAATATATGCACACTTACGCCAGGTTGAAGCAGACATCATTATTAGGGGTGAAGACTTCAGCATGACACTGAATATTCAGGCTGATTCCACAAGCACATCAACGCATAGCAGGACGCATGCATGGAAAGCTGTACACCATGTTATTGACACATATGCCTTCACTGACACCCGCCATTCCTCCTCATTCAACTACACCTTCTATTCAGCGCCTCATAATATTTGGACCCAACTAGATTACTGACTCATTACTGCCAACACCGCGATTTAGGCTGTGGATACGGTATATTTACTGTGCACGCTATCGGGCCATTGTCCAGTACGTCTGCTTCTACGTATTCTACTGGGGACCTGTCAGAGCAGCGCTGGCATTTCACCACTGAAGCGCTCATGATGCTGCATTTTTTCGATCTGAAGTGCAGGACTCCATCATAGATCACTTCACTCTCAGTTCAGGCACAGTACCAAGCCAAGCTATTCTTTGGAAGGCCTTTAAGGCCTACATAAGGGGAATCTGTATATCCAAATGCACTGGTATACTATGCGACAAATGCTCCAAACTTGAAACCGAGCCAGGGGCCATAGACCAGAAAAGCTCTCATCCGAAAGGTGCCCCTTCCTTACACCGCAGATCGGTACTCCTGATTGAATTTCAAGACTTAGCCACAGCCAGATGCTATGGGGAGGGGGAATGACCCGGACGTACCCTGACGAAGCTACTCTGATCTAATTATCTCAATGGTAACAATACTTGTCTCAAATCTCCCTTAGGAGATAACATTTTTTGGGGCTCCATGCATCATTGCTGAACTGCGTTGTTATTATACACAACTATACTTCTTCCAAACCCTAGAAACTGATGTGGATTTGTGGGATTACAGGTCAACTGGACCAAGTCTGAACCATTCTTCCTATCTGACTGCACCTGGCCAACCCACTTGGAATACCTCTTGATGTGGTGTACTGACACTAATAAATATTTAGGTATCCACTTGCATAAGGAAAAAGATCAAGTCATCTACCTCAACTGGGGCCCCACAGTCAATCAGCTATCAACGCAAGTGGAACAATGGCAGACCACATTGCAATAATTAAGATGGCTGTACTCCCCCACTTCGTTTACCTCTTCCTGAACATCTCTATACCATTGACACAATGTTTCTTCTCACCATTTGAGATCTCCGGTTGTATGATGGAACAACGCATGCGGGAACCACGCATGCCTTGACAATGAGGTCGGAACAACGACCGCTTTGTTTCCACGCATGCCTTTACCAAGCATGTCTTTACAACAGTTTTTCATTGTAAAAGCATGCCTACTAAAAGGCATGTGTGGGAACATCATGCGTGGTTCTATCATGCCACCCCCCACCTGCCCTAAGGCCCAAAAGTACCCCACCCCAATACTTAAACTACCCTGACTCTCCACCCGCCCTAAAAACAAAACTACCCGACTCCTCCACCCCTGCCACTAAAAACAAAATTACCCCAACTCCCCCCACCCTCTCCCCTAGCATAAAAATAGCCCAACCGCTCTACCCCACCCCAAGCTCTTTATCCACCCCAACCCTAAAATCTCCCCCAACCCTGCGCGACCCCACCACCCTACCCTTGAAAACAAATCCCAAACACCCCCCAACCCACCCCTAAAAAAAATTGCCCAACCCCCCACCGTCACCCTAAGTCCTTTATCCGTCCCCCACCCCTGAAAACTACCCCCAGCCCTGCCCCAACCCCACTTACGTGACCGCGTCCTCTCCCATTCCATTCTGCCTTTTTATGTGCCTTAACCATGCAGCTGCGTAGTTCAGCACATGCGTGGTAAAGGCAGAGAAAAAAGAAGTCCTTGTTCCGGCAAGTGTGGTTACGCTTGCGTGGGAAATGTCTGCATTGTTCCCAACATGTTGTTCAGAACATTTCCCGAGATCTCCTATTACCCCCCATTTGGGCAGGGTGCACCCTCTCCGCATATGCTGGGCACGCTAATACCTTATGAGAGTGGCGGTGTTGGGGCCCCAGACCCAGAGCTATACCACCTTGTTGCCCAATGGCAGTATGCTTACCATTGTTACCACCCAGATGCACGGTCCCCTATCTCAAGCCTGAGAAGTACTTCCTTGGTGACCTCCGACTTAAAGGCATCCCCCTGGACCCATTGACATATAAGCACTGTCCACCACATATTGGACATGGTGTAAACTTTGCCATATGCTGGGAAGGCCCTGCTGTACTCGTTTTCCTTACCGTACTGGATAACCCCTAACTCCCTTTCATTAGAGAGGAACTAGTGCAACGCACACTACGCCATCACAATTTACATACTATAGGGGATCCATTCCCGGATGGCCATGACCCAGTGCATTTCGACAATACCTCACACATGGACTGCTTTGTTCTTCGGCGGCTTCATAATGCTTTGAGGGCTTATTTGCCATCATACCCTGTGGCCTCTGATGACTTCCTACCACTGACATTGATTGCCACGGGCGCAGACAAGGGACACTTAGTCTTCCAACTGTATCATGGTAGTCTATCCATGAAACCTGATTCGACTCAACATGTCCAAAACACCTGGAGAAACAACCTTGGATGCTCCCCTCGCATAAAGTTTGGACATATTGCTGCTCCCAAACGAAACTTGTCTCAAATAATCATAAGCACGAACTGCTCATTTTAATTTTCTGCAAGAAGCATACACTACCCCCAAGCTCTTAGCACATCTAGATCCCACCCGTTCACCACAATGTCCCATATGTAACAACCCAGAGCCCGACATCATACATTTAACTTGGACCTGTCCCCATTTGGGACAATAGTGTACTGATGTCTTTACCCCACTCTCCACGATGATTGGGTTTACACACCTGCTCTCCTCTTTAATTGCATTACTGGGGTATATGCTTGACATTCCCCAGTTAGTATACCAATTCACCTCCATTGCGTTGTTACTTGCAAAATGGGAACTCGCACCTCCGATGTGGCAGTGGTCATCGGCCTGCTAAACAGGCATGGTTGAGGATCACGACACAGTGTGACAAGATTATCACAAATTCCACGCAGCTCCAGCCACTAACTTCCAAATCTAAGGATGTCTGACTCCCCTGCATGATTATCTGCTCACCCTGGAAGAGGATGACCCGGACTGATATGCATTCTTCTCATCCGTCCCCCTACATGCTTGTCTCGCCCCTCACATGCTATACATGACCCAATATTATTGAGGCCACCATTTTGTACTTTACCACTCTCTTCAAACACTATATTGATCTTTCCTTTAAAGTGTATTATCTTGTGTGCTGTACATATCGGGCTATGTAACTTGTAACATGGTGTTACTTTTTGAACGTTCAATAAAAACAGTTAAAAAAATAAGCATGACATATCTTGTAAATATGGCTCATTTCTGCTGTCTCCCTTTCACACAACTCAGTTGCCTTGCTGTGTTGTGTGAATGTAAGTAAATCTGCCGCAAATGTTCTGATTAGAGAACTCAGTGCAGTAACCAGCTAGGCAAACAATAATCATGAGAAATACCATAAAGGGGCCTGCGGAGCTGTTCAAAGCTGCCAGCGCACTGAAGTACCGCAAACAGCACATCTGTGTCTCTCACACCTCATCATCCACCACACTGCTATGAGCTGCATCCCATAACATGATAACCGCTCCTTGGTGGTCATCACGCATGACATGGAAACACTTCTCACATGGTATTGCAAAACAGAGAAAACACATTTCCAACCACACACCATCGCTTGCTGCACTTGTAGGTAAACGCTTTAGCGTCACACATAGGGGTAGTAAGCGCTATACAGATGTGCAATACAATACAATAGTCCTCATTTGTGCATCACCGATATTTGTTTGAGCCTATTAAAATGTTGTTTACATCACACTTCAGAATGATAAAACAAAAGTAGTGCTTTCAGAACTGCTGGTATATAGTGAAAATGTATACAATTCATTCACAGGTATTTAACTTGTTTGTGAGTTAGATACAAAGTGACATCCTACAGTATTTCTTTTTGCACTCCCTGCATGAAAGACAACTGAAATTATTCAATGCTCTGGCGTTTTCAACATAATTGTCAATGTCCTGTATTTGACACATAATCCATCATCTGCTGCATAATCTGCAGATTTTATCAAAAAATAAATTTTCTTTCTAGCTCTAACAGATGAAAAGTACTAAAAACAATGCAACACTTGCTTCCTCGCAGCGAAAGGTCCTTTGCAAAGGACTGGTCATCTTTCAGTTACTTATGGCTGTATTTGGGTGTTGAACTGGCACTAATGGGGTGAAACCTCTGCCCAGGCAGTGCTAAAATGCCTAAAAATTATAAACTAATCAAGCAATACTAAGCCGCCTAATTTGTGTTTTCTTGCCACATAATTTAGTCAACAGTACTGCCTATTTTAGGCCTTCCTGCGTATTTACAGTGGCCCTGTCGGAAACCCAGTGAGATTGTCACATAGGTCATTTTACCAAATCATCACATATTGCAGTCAAAGAAAGAAAAGTAACATACCATCATCTCCACTTTAAAAGAATAAGCAGCAATTTGTCAGAAGACAGTCAGCCTGTCTTTTTTTAAAGTTGTTTTTATTTTATATACACCTGTTTTTACTGTTGCTTACAGGTATGAGACAAGCGCAATTCTGCATTTGTAGCCAATATTTATCTGCACCTCCAAACGTGTCTATTCTATGCAACATGTATACTACGGAGTGCCATCAGGCCCACTGGTCATCGATGTATCCCAAGTACCACTTAATATCGTGCAAAAAGCAACAACTGTACAGCATTTGTCAAAAAACAAAAGCAGGGCAGAAGGTCATGGGCGCTTCAGTTAATCCCTATTGTCTATGATCCCCATGAATGTGTATCTGGTCAAATGAGGGATATGTGCAACTGGCTCCTGTGTAGTGGTGCACAGAACGTGTATCTGGTCAAATGAGGGATATGTGCAACTGGCTCCTGTGTAGTGGTGCACAGAACGTGTATCTGGTCAAATGAGGGATATGTGCAACTGGCTCCTGTGTAGTGGTGCACAGAACGTGTATCTGGTCAAATGAGGGATATGTGCAACTGGCTCCTGTGTAGTGGTGCACATCTGCAGACATAGGTGAACTAACTCTCCAATTAAGATTTATAAACTATCTGTCACAGCAGTCCAATAGTATTATGCAGAGTAGGTCATATTTGTAACACAAGCCAACTTGAAACTACAGCCTCTAGGGTGGAATGCTGCGATTCTATGACCCTACCCATGGAGGGGGGGTTATGGGGGTTGGCGAGGGATTGCCGTAAAGGAGGGAGGGAGGGCGGCATCTACCCAGTTAGCGGGAACCTCCAGTCCAGCTCCAGTGAGGGAGAAGACCAAGGCACCGCCAGGGTCAGCAGGCCCACTAGGAGTGGGTAGGGCCGACGCTCCCACCCAAGGCTTCCCGGTGTGCCACACTGGTATCTTAACGAAGGGGATGGTTTTCTGCTCCTTTTCTTCTTGGGGGCCACTGTGAGAAATCATTGCACCCCAGGGGTTTTCCGATTCTGGCATTTAACCTGTCTTTGAGCTCGGAGCAAATGTTACAAGATAACAGCACAATGTAAAGGCTCTTTTATAGCTCCTTCACATTCTAAACTCACCCACCTCTATACTGTGCCAGCTTCCTCGTTCATTAGGAGGTGGGCAAAGATTAATATGGGCTGGCCCGGTCCCCAAGTGCACCCCAGTCCTCCTGTGGCTACGACTCTGACTCTCTTGCCAACATAGGGACACAGCCTCAGTCCCAAGCCAATCTCTAGTGCTTTCTGACCAGTGGCTTTCTGTACTCCCTGAAGATTACACAGCTCTGCAGGGTTTCATGCATATCCCTAGGGGATATGCACAATCCAAGGTTACATGCACACCCCTCCTGGACACATACCAACAACGGAATGTGCACACACATCAAACGATGGGTTTGCATAAATTTCACGGGAGAGACGATATTGTATTTTCAGTCTCTTACAGACACGGCCTCAGTGCGTCCACGAGCCCTGGGCTGTATGGGGTCCAGTTTGCACACCCCAGTGTCAGGAATGCCCGCTGCATCCTTTCCCACGCTTGTGGTGGCGACAGGCACGTTGCAAGATGTCCGTGTGTGCTGAAGAGGAGACCTCTCTTGCACCCCTGGGTCAGAATGCAGCAGCGTGACCCCAGCTAGACTGACACCTTGGTGAGGAAGGACAACGCCTTGGTTCCCAGGAACCAGGGCCTGAAACTACAACCACACATTCATGTCTGGTGTAAACCTGCACGAGGAATGAGAATTGCAAGGAAGCCACAGAGGAACCTTTTGAGAGGGGAAGGAACGATAGGGCTTCATACTCAGAACTAGGGATCTGAAAGCATCCCTCAAGGGACAAAAGCAGCAGAGGGGCCCATGTATAACCCAGAGTGTATAACACAAGACTTTATGCGCACCGCTTAAGATTTAACAGTCCCAGATGGGTCAATGCACAATCCGAAGAAATGGTGGTTCCTAGGGGATTATCTGCATTTTTAAGACTAAAAAGCTATAGGGTGGTCTATGAATTTCTGGGCATCAAATAATATATAACAGAACCAAAGGGGTCCTTGGGTAATCCAGAGAGATAGCGGTCCTGAGGGCTTTATGTGCAGCACTTAAGATCAAGCAGTAACAGAGGGATCCAAGCGTTTTTTTCCGTATCACTTTCTAAAACTTCCTATGGGAAATTGCATGAAAAAAACAAGTTTTAGGACCCCCATTTTCTTAGCCCCTGCTTGACAGTTCACCCCGAATCTTTCCAGGAGGTGCTGAGCTGGATGAACTTTTTTTTTTTTTGGAAAGCTTTGTGAAGATTTCGTTTTATAGATTGCACCAGCAAGAAAAAAAGTCACTCCTGAGCCTCTCCTGAGTTTCATGTGCATCACTTGAGATGTGCGTCCCCGGGAAAAGTTGCCATCTAGGGTTCATCTTTTTCCTTTAAAATGAATGGACACCGTAGGTCATACTGTAAGTCACATGAGAAAAGAGTGTTCCCAGGGCTTCATGTGCACCCCAGGAGGGAAGTGGGCATTTAGGTTTTCATGCCCTTCCCAGGGGAAGCGACGACAACTTATCTTCATGTGTATCCTTCAATCGGGAAGAGCAAACTAAGGCCCAGATTTACAAACAATGCATGTAATACAGCGCAACAGGCAAAAAGGCTGAGCTGCATTGCGTGACAGGGAGGGAGCAGGACAGTTTCATATCTACAGAGATATGGCACTCTCCTTCCCTCGCACTAGCGCCCTACTTTGTATGAGTGCTGCACGCCTGTAAAGTCAGAAAAGAAAGGAGAAATAAAAAATGTCTCCTTTTAATGCCTGCTTTCAAATGCCGTTAACTTTTGGATCAAAACCCTGTCTACTATTGTTTGTAGATATGGTCTTGTGCCAAAAGGCATGGATGGTTGCACGGGAATGCCCATATACCACCCATGTAATGCCCCCTTGGTGCTAAGTAAGGCAAAGCAGTGCTTTGCACTGCTTTTAGAGTATTTTCTAGCACAAAATAAGTTTGCGCTGGAAAGTAAATGAGGAAAAAAATATTTTGTGCTGTTAGCGTCAGCTTTGTGGCACTAACCCAGCGCAAAATGTTTGTAATTCTCCCCCCAGAATGTCACATGCATCCTGTGAAATAAGAGAGCACCTAGATCTTTGTGCCTATCCCTCTCGACTGGAGAGTGCACAGAGCTTCATGTGCATCCTGTGAGATGAGAGAGCACCTAGGGCTTTGTGTCCGCACAGAGCTTGATGTGCATCCTGTGAGATGAGGGAGCACCTAGGGCTTTGTGCCCATCCATCTTGAGAGGGGAGCACACAGAGATTGATGTGCATCCTATGAGAATAGAGAGCACCTAGGGTTTTGTACCCATCCCTCTCGAGTAGCGAGCACACAGAGCTTTATGTGCATCCTGCGAGACGAGAGAGCACCTAGGGCTATGTGCCCTTCCCCCTGAAGTGGAGAGCACACAGAGCTTCATGCGCATCCTGTGAGACGAGAGAGCACCTAGGGCTTTGTGCACATCCATCTCGAGTAGAGAGGACACAGAGCTTCACGTGCATCCTGTGAGACGAGAGAGCGCCTAGGGCTTTGTGCCCATCCATCTTGACTGGAGAGTGCACAGAGCTTCATGTGCATCTTGTGAGATGAGAGAGCACCTAGGGCTTTGCACCCATCCCTCTCGAGTGGAGAGCGCACAGAGCTTCGTGTGCATCTTGTGAGATGAGAGAACACCTAGGGCTTTGTGTCCACACAGAGCTTCATGTGCATCCTGTGAGACGAGAGAGCATCTAGGGCTTTGTGCCCATCCATATCGAGTGGAGAGCACACAGAGCTTCATGTTCATCCTGTGAAACGAGAGAGCATCTAGGGCTTTGTGCCCATCCATACCGAGTGGAGAGCACACAGAGCTTCATGTTCATCCTGTGAGACGAGAGAGCACCTAGGGCTTTGTACCCATCCCTCTCGAGTAGAGAGCACACAGAGCTTCATGTGCATCCTGTGAAACGAGAGAGCACCTAGGGCTTTGTACCCATCCCTCTCGAGTAGAGAGCACACAGAGCTTCATGTTCATCCTGTGAGACGAGAGAGCACCAAGGGCTTTGTGCCCTTCCCCCTGGAGTGGAGAGCACACAGAGCTTCATGTGCATCCTTTGAGACGAGAGAGCATCTAGGGCTTTGCGCCCATCCATACAGAGTGGAGAGCACACAGAGCTTCATGTTCATCCTGTGAGACGAGAGAGCACCTAGGGCTTTGTACCCATCTCTCTCGAGTAGAGAGCACACAGAGCTTCATGTGCATCCTGTGAAACGAGAGAGCGCCTAGGGCTTTGTGCCCATCCATATCAAGTGGAGAGCACACAGAGCTTCATGTGCATCCTTTGAGACGAGAGAGCATCTAGGGCTTTGCGCCCATCCATACAGAGTGGAGAGCACACAGAGCTTCATGTTCATCCTGTGAGACGAGAGAGCACCTAGGGCTTTGTACCCATCTCTCTCGAGTAGAGAGCACACAGAGCTTCATGTGCATCCTGTGAAACGAGAGAGCGCCTAGGGCTTTGTGCCCATCCATATCAAGTGGAGAGCACACAGAGCTTCATGTGCATCGTTTGAGACGAGAGAGCACCTAGGGCTTTGTGCACATCCATCTCGAGTAGAGAGTACACAGAGCTTCATGTGCAGAACTTTGTGCCCATCCCTCCCGAGTAGAGAGCACACAGAGCTTTATGTGCATCCTGTGAGACGGGAGATCACCTAGGGCTTTGTGCCCATCCATCTCGAGTGGAGAGCACACCGAGCTTCATGTGCATCGTGTGAGACGAGAGGGCACCTAGGGCTTTGTGCCCATCCATCTCGAGTGGAGAGAACACAGAGCTTCATGTGCATCGTGTGAGACGAGAGAGCACCTAGGGCATTGTAAGCATACCTCTCGAGTAGAGAGCACACAGAGCTTTATGTGCATCCTGTGAGAGTATAGAGCACCTAGGGCTTTGTGCCCTTCCCCCTGGAGTGAAGAGCACACAGAGCTTTATGTGCATCCTGTGAAACGAGAGAGCACCTAGGGCTTTGTGTCCATCCCTCTCGAGTGGAGAGCGCACAGAGCTTCATGTGCATCTTGTGAGAGTATAGAGCACATAGGGCTTTGTGGCTTTCCCTCTAGAGTGGAGAGCACACCGAGGTTTAAGTGCATCCCAATGAGCCTCCTTGCACGTCTGTATTCCTCGAGAATAGGACACGCCCTAAGATTTCATATGCAGTGTTTGAAAGTAAATGGCTCCTCCGAGCCTTCATATGCGCCCTCCATGAACTGCACCCTATAGTATCATGTGCTTCTCACAAGGGTAAAGACATGTATCCTTTGGCTCCCTACGGGTTCATGTCAAAGATTTTATGCCTTACCACTGAGAGGGGCAAATTCACCGGAGGCCTTCATATGTATCAGTAGAGCGCAAAAGGGATCAAGTGGCCTCATGTGCACTCCCAGACACGAAATTGCAACCTTCTATCTATTGCTGCACTCACCTTGTGCAATTCCCATCCTGTGGCTCGGCCACCAACTTGGCCACGTTATTTCTCAATCACATTATATTCACCCATTCTGTGGCTAGCCCATTGTGGAGTGCTCTCATTCTGGGCCTTGCCCTCCTATGTGATTTGCACCCTTATGTCTGGACGCCTCTGAACTTGTCCACCCTATATCTTACACATATTAATTCTTTTCTATCCTTGGCCTTTAATTAGCCTGTAATTTTACCACCCGGTGTCACGCCCCTAATTGATGTGCCCCCTTGGGCCTCGATAAACAGCAGCCTGTGGCCTGTGCCACGGTATGCTTTGTTTCACTCAGCCTATACCTCAACTACTCTGTGCCTCATCCTACCTGTACCTCGCCCTCCCTATGCTTCGACCGCACGGAGACTTCATTTGTGAAAGCAAAATGAGACCTTTGACCAAATAGAGCCAGTGCTGCCCCTAGCCGGGGGGGGCTGCCTAACTAGTCACCTAAATGCAGCCCCCTCAGTGGCAAGGGGATGAAAAAGTACCACAATAGTGAATGAACATCACATCTGACACAGCTCTAGGCTGGCGTTACTTCTACTGTGTACAGGCCAGGGGTCTACTGTCATCCCTAGCGCCTACGACCGAGTAAGCACAGCAGTTAGTATTCTAACATGGGCGCCAGGCCCAGGCACATTTAGTCAGGACTTCTCTGCTTTAGTGAGATGGAGACGGTACTTCAGATCACGAAAGCTGTACTTTAATTAGAAAGTACTGGAACTTCTAAGCACTACAAGAATGTTGTACTGGGACACTACCAGCCTTTCCCAGCAATGTCCTGTACTTTAGAGGGAGGGCACTGCCACCTCGGCTTAAGGTGGGCCAATATTAGTGCTGGTAGTTGGAAGAAGAGCTCCATGAGTGTCAGACATGGGTCCGGGATAAACACACATGTTTACCGACGTGCAGTATTAACACAGCTCTTATTATGGGTGAAGTCTTGACTTCAGTTTAGAAATAAACTCAGGACCGGGACCTTGCCAGCTCCCTTCCCGCCCCTGGGCAGAAGCTGCACTATAAGGCGCTTGTTCAGGAATCCAGCTGTTACACTTTAGAATTTCTCACTGATTAAATGTTTGTCTAACACCGAAGAGAGTCTGGCCCTGCCTTGCATAACCCACTGTGCTTCTGCCAGTGAGTATGAGAATAAGCAGGGCCGCTGAAATTATGCGGCAGGGGAGGGTCAAATTATGTGACAGGGTTGAGTAAATTATGCACAAAGAAAAGGCTAGTAATGTGGCATAATGCAGCACATTTAGTGATGGTATTACTTCATTATTTCGTCAGTTTTGCACTTGGTAACATTGGCGGGGCATTGGTTGTTCTTCCTGAGTATCAGTTTAACACCCAAATATAGCAATAAGCAACAGAAAGGTCGCCAGTCAACCTTTGCAAAGAGCCTTACACTACACAGCAACACGTGTTGCTGTGTTTTTCGTAACTTTTGAACTGTTTGAGCTAGAATTTTTTGGGGGGTAAAATCTGCAGATTATACAGCAGATGAGGGATTATGGAGCAAATGCGCAAATCTATAATCCTGCAAAAAACTCCATGGCTGTACAATTGCATAATTCCAGTGGCCCGGAGTATGAGGTACTGTCAACAATAGACAGAAAGAAATGTGTTAAAAAAGAATAGTGCCTTCTGTGCAAGGGACAAAGTGCTCCATGATGTTTCCACCATCAATACACAATAGCCACTGATAAACCCCAGTATGAACTGCACTGGTGCAATGATCATTGATAACATGACCTCCATCACAAATTCCCTGTAATCTCTGTGGGGTGGGTTCCTAGGCCGGAATTATCGATTCCAGGGATCACAAGTTGAAGTCCCGGAAAGCAGACTAACCTCCTGTACCTGGAATTACCGGTCTCTTTTGCATAGGTTTCTCCAACTCTTGGGAGTTTAACCCAGGCATTTATCGCCTACTCTAGAGCAAGTGATACATTTCTGTGGTGCCAATAGGGGACAGGGGTTGTGGGGGTGGATAGTGGGGAGAGATTCTGTGGGATGGCAGGCTGTAGGCTCTCAGGGAGGAGCATTATCTGCACCCTCCTTAGTTCTCAAAAGGGCAGCATAAACCCCTACTCTTCAGCTCTTGCTTTATTTTTGCTGGGTCTGGATGAGCACCCAGTAAAACCTGTCCAGTGTTTTTGGACCTGAAAATTTCAGGTCTGGACTCAGGAAACACTGGACTACTTGGAGTTGCTCGGAGTGATAACCCCCTGGGGATAACTTTTAAAGAAACTCTCATTGGAGGTGTAAGAGGCCAAACAGACTGATGGCCAGAGATGTTGATTCAGGGAGCTTTCTGCCCTGCTAGGCTATAGGTGATTTTAGAAAAAGAGAAAAGGATTACCGTATTACAATTACAATATATTCTATGGAGATCGTAATACAGCAGACAGAATATCTGTCGCGTTTGGACAGAGTATTCCATCCCCCAAGGTCACAATCAAGCCCTTAGTCTCAAATATGCTGCAAATCAATAGAAAAATGGGCAGCATCCTGTCTAGGCTCCTAAATGTCTCTGTCTCTCATTCAAATTAAGAGGTTTAACTAAGTAAATTCTGCATTGAAAATGATGGAAACTGCAAAGTCAGCTTCGGTGAGCAAAAATCCTTATAATTTCAACATATCATACAATATTATTCTTATATGTCATAAAACCACTAAATGAATATTAATTCGCCCCTTCTGACCTAATGCCACCCACAGGTATTAGAAAAACGACCTAAACTACATAAGTGACAGGAAATAATCCCGAATTAAGATAATACAGTGTGCTAGCAGAAAGAGTCTAGGAAACTAGCATAAAAACATCCTTCAGCGAGTTCTGGGAAAACAGCATGTCATACAAATTAACCAGTGCTCATCTTACTGTGTGCAGTGTCAAGCCAGAAATCTAAACACACAATGAACATCATGATATGGGAGCCGTTTTTAACAAAGATGGAGTTGAGCCTAACTGTGGCCTAGTTTAGTTTAAATCAGAAGGACACATTAAAACACATCACAACAATTTTGTTTCAATTGCAATAGCTCTGCGTTAAATCCACATATTAATTCAAATGTGGAATGACTAATGCACATATTCTTAGAATGTGGAATAACTTCCACACCCATATCTCACAAATATTAAAATACCTCAGGTTGGATACAGCCCCCTAAATGGTGGGGACCCACTGCGCTGTAGGCGCTGCAAGGGTCTGCATTAAGCTTGTCACAAAGGGATCTCTGCCATCACAGGGGATCTCTGTCCATCTGTGACGAAGAAATTCAAACTGGATATTGTCCAGCAGGTGTATTGACTCAAAAAAATACACTTAGATCTGCTTGGAACCATTATCTAGCAGACCTTAATGGGGCCGTCTGACAAATTATGTCAATATATCTCTCTCAGCCAAAGCAGAGATTATTAAACAATGCACATTCTAGAAAGTCTATTGTTGGTGATTGTTAGTGATGCAGGACTGGCTATAGAGAACAGTTTTTTTTCTTTTCACTGGATGGTCATTTTGAGATGATGTAAATTTCATGTCTGAGCTAATGAAAATCTGTGAAATATTTGGTATCTCGTCTCCATAATATGAGACACTGACAGCCACTCTAAACCACTAATCATGTGCTGTTGACAATTGTAATGTTTTCTTTGAACCTTTAAAAACCCATCAAAGTTAACAGATCATAGTGCTCTAGTTACACTAGGCCTGACTCACAAAACATTTTTCTGTGAGGTGTGCCTGACTCCACGTTTAACTGTGAGTTAAACTAAATATCCAGGCTTAAGTCACAAAGCATTGTATACAAGTAGGTAGGTCTTACTACTGGCATATGACTGAGCTGCACCTGAATATTTAGTCTTGAGTCACAGAGCATTTCTGCAAGTAGTTTCTAGGAGCATGACGTGCCGACTTGTGGCACCCTGCAGCCAATTCTAATGCTGCTCTCATGCTGCTGTCAGGATTGGCCTGAGCGCCCTCCATTTGTGCTCCCAGGCAGACTGGGAGCCTGTGCTTGTTGTCTCTAAACCAGCAACGCAGCTCGGGTTGGAGACAGCTCAGTGCGCATGTCGGTTTGGCTGCCCTAAAAATATTTCTCCTGGTTATGCCTTCCCTTGGAAGGCATGCCATTTTGATGCATTCTCAGGTTTACTAGCTTAGTAAATCTGGGAATTCTTCACAAAACATGGGTAGATGCGTGGGAACATCCATTTTCCTCCCATTGAACAACCTTCCAAAGGAAGAGTAAAGCAAAGCAGTGACTTGTGCGTCCTTGAGTTACTCCTAATTTGCTATGCCATGCAGTGTTGCACAGTGCCTCTGCATGACATAGTAAATACCCCTTAACGGCTTGTGTTGCCTTTGCATCACCTTATGTGATGCCAGGGCAACACAAGCCCTTGATAAATCTGCCCATTAGTGACATGACCCAACCCTAGATCACATATGCAGAATTCACAAACATGTTACATAGACACATACAAGAGGTGCTGGTGAAGGTTACCCTGGCCCACTCATCTCATCTTGCAACCTTACAAGAGAAAATGCTGGATATCATGAAAAAGGAAAGCCTAAAAAGAAGTGAAAGGGCTGGCGTAGACATGGATAAGAAAATGTGCACACATATGGCATAGTAGCGTATTTACTGCATGCCACATTATGCATCCATGAACATCACACAGACACAAACATGTGGATCTTACAGTGGACAGTGGGTTTAAAAGGGAACAAAACGCATTCAGTGTAGATGGGTGAAAAGAGAGCCAACCACACAAGCATGTGTTGAATCTGCAATAAATCCTTGCAACAACAAACCTAAAATATGGCAGCTTGAACATACAAATGCACAATGAAAATCAAATTCCAACCACCATTCTGATCCAAGAACATAACCATCCAGCACACATGACTTAGAAACATACCCTATCCTCCTGCTCATTGTAAATGCCATGAACACCACAACTACTATAGACGGACATATGCAAATGTAACATGCACATCTAAAAAAATGTAAAGTCGGAGATAAATCTTCAAGAATACCCACAATCACAGCAACCAAGCGCTATTATAATTAACAAGGATATCACACACCATACAAAATTATTGCTTATTTGACCCATCAACCAGTGAGGCCAACAGAACACAGGATGGTGAACAAGCAAGAGTCAGGAAGGTTTCCACAAATAATGCAACACCTCAGCTACCACCGAGAAGTGGTAAGTGGTGTTTCAACACACATTATCAGAAAGAAAATCAAGAAACCAGTCATCCTGATGCTATATGATGACATCAACCAACATGCTCATCAGTGGGCACCTGGATACAATGGAGACAACAGGTGAAGAGGCAAAGAGGCAGGTCACACATGATGATATTCTATAACATGAGGGAAAACCCACGAATGAAGGAATTTGGCATGCCACACCAACTTCACAACAGACACCAGAGGCCTCGCAGCAGTCAGTCTCTTTCCTGCTTATCCTATACCACATGACTGCCAATAGGAAGATGCAACAAGACTTATTGTCAAGTGCAAAAGAAAAGGTTAGTGGTGCACAGCTAGACCCAATATTACCAGTCTAGGTCAGCAATGAAGAAGACTGGTAGATACCAGACAAAGTTGACAAATGCGGCACTGCGGATGACACTAACCATAGGTGGGGTTTAATCAACCAGAGGTATAGGAACTATAGGGGTAAGTAACTTGTGTAATTGCCTCTAGCATAATTATGTGTAAATAGAGCAAAAGTATTTATGATTATGCAAGGAGCATAACCCAGCATTTAGCACTAACTGCAACAGGACACGAACAGTAGCAGCAGTTCGTGCACTCTAAGTTTGTTATTCATGTCCTCCTTAAGTAGGATTTTTGGCCCAAATTACTTTTAATACGTCGAGTGGGCCTATTCACATCATTTTGGTAATTGTGCATGACAAGAGTAATGCAGGATAGAAACAGATTGGAAATAGTGCAGGTGGTGATTGTTACAGAAGGATATGATTAGGGACTGCAGCATATTTTCATGTAGTTGCATGGAAATCAAAGCTTCAGTCTGGGGTCCTTGATGACCACAAAGTGTTTCATTGAGACAACCCAAACTTGCATGCCTCACAGTTGAAGATCTGCAATGAAAGACACAGATGTCACAGTAACTGGCAAATGTGTGAATCTATGTGCCAGTATTCTCAATGCAAATTATGTAACTGGGCATACTTGGCTATGCAAGTGCAGATGAAGCAAAACTTGGATTGACACTACATCTGCACCTTTAAGGCTGTATCTGTGCACAATGAGGTTGTACTGATATAGGGGACTACCTCTACACATATGAGGTCACACTGAGCATTTGAAACCCTGCATGGCCATCTAATGGCTGTGCCTGGGTGTATGGATGTGGTACTTGACCGTTTGAGACAGTGCTTGGGTATTTGAGGCAGTGTTTGTGAATTTGATGATGTAATTTGCCATGTGAGCCAAACAATTTTACGGTTCTGGTCACTTGATACTACTTTCACTATGAGTGACATTTCTGTTGATTGGCGTTGTTTATACCTGCATATACGGCTGCGTCACCTTGCTAGCAGAGCCCTATAATGATGGAACAGCCCTGTTTGCAATCAGTGGCCATCGTTATTTTTGTATAATTAAGAATTTGCTGCATTTGCAACATAATCCATCTTTGATGCATAATCTGCAGATTTTAACAAAAAAATATGTCTAGCTCAAACAGATAAAAAGTTACAAAAAATTGCCAACATTGTGTTTGTGCGCAGTGGATAGCCCTCAGCAACGCTTAACTGGTCATCTTTCATTTGCATATTCCTGTATTTAGTCGTTAAATTGCTACTATCGATTTGAAATATTTGCCCGACAGTACTACCATGTATAAAACTGGCAAAATAATAAAGTAATACTACCAAAAATGTACTACATTATGCAGCATAATCTGCCCTTTCTTTCAGCATAATTTATTCAACCTTGCCACATAATTTGGTGCTCCCCTACCCCTTAATTCCAATGACCCTACTTATACTCAATAACATAACCTTGTACTCTGTCAAAGGGCCATGCACATAATAACAAAACACTATGGTCCAGAGTTATGAAAAAGTGGTGCATCAGCTCCCCCCACCGGCACCTAACGACACCATGGTTGTGCTGTATTTAACATAAGACGCACCATGGCGGTAGTTAGAACAATAGCATCAACATTTTTACACTATTGTGGCGCTTTGCTACACTAGCGTCAAACATTTTGACACCAGTGTAGCAAAGTGCAAGGTGGCCTATTGGTTTAAATGGGTGCGCCATCAGAGCAGGCATTAAAAAAAACTGACAGAAAAAATGGCGCAGTGAAATCTGTTAAATTTCACTGCGTCATTTTTTCAGGCCTCCTAGCGCTAAAACGTCCCCTTGCATACATTATGCCTGGCGCACGGGGTTACAAAGTGGGGCAATGCATGCATTGCGCCACTTTGTAAATATGGCGGGGGAAATACCACCTTAACACCACATTTACGTTAAAAAAAAAGACGCAAATGTGGCACATGATGGCGCTGGAGACTTCTTAAATCTGGCACTACATTTGATGACCCAGCCATCTTCTGGGTAACAAATCACCACCCTTGCAAACAGAGCCCAACAATAGGCAGTAATGCCCTGGCTCAATGACAGAACCATATAGTATGCGAAAGAACCCTACAATCTCTGAGCAAGCCTGAGAGTAAACTTTTCCCATTAGCTGCAAGAAAGCCTTAATACATTTTTCTTCCCCCCAATTGCACTTAACATTCCAAAGCAGTGTATTAAAGACCGAGCGCCGAAGACATGTTATTAACAGCAGTGCAGCACACAGGCACTATTTAAGCTGTCAGCGAGCCCGTTGATTTATTCACGGGGTCCCAGAATGGAGAGATCGCTCTCAAAGAAAGGCGAAGAAAAGGCGCTCGCTGAGATATGACAAAACTTCACGCTAATGACTTCTTAAAATGCTCTAATTTGCTAAATTGACCGGCTTGTTCGGTGATAAATGCTGGCATGTGACAGGCAACTGACGTGAAGAAGGAAAAAAAAACAGAAAAGCGCTGGACAGGGAGAGAACCGGTGCAGAACATCCGCTGGTGAAGGAGAGGAGTGGGCTGAGAACAGGCGGATCCCCAGCAACGCCCGGCTGTGCCCAGGGCAGCCCTCGCCTCTTCTGACTTGGCAGGGCCAACAGATCAGCATAAAGTGGGTGTGCAGAGGCCACGCCCCCTGCTTCAAAGGGTCAGGGACAAAACATGGGGCTGAAGTGGGGAGGCTTCAGAATGCCATCTACTCTCGAGGGACCACAGGGGGGCAAAGAAAACCCGTTGAACTGGAACCCCAATGTCGTCCTGAACTTTTCCACATGAAAAATAGTACATATTATCACAACACAGTCCTTTGTATATGTTTATTTTTTAACAATTCATTTGGACAAATTGCTTTATTCGTTGCTTGATCTTGCAGTGTTGATTAGTTCTATGCGCACATACCCCTTTGGACACGGCACAATTTTAGGTAGCGCCAGACGAGCTCCGAATATCCGGGTTCACATGTTTGGCAACACAAAAGGATGATAGACGGAGTGCTGACAATGCAAACACTCACCCCCAGTCACAGATCTGGGTTTAATCCATGTTCTTTAGCTCACCATGCCACCCCAGTTTGGACCCAGCCATATGCAAATCAGTCTTGACCCTGTTCCTCATGGGAACAGTCCAGCCCGAACTGCCAGGCCAGGTCCTCCCTGGACCGGAAACAAGCATCCTGGGACCGGTTTCGGGGTTTCACCCCTCATCAGCCAGGCTAGCTTGATTCCAGTGGCACAGTGAGCAAGGGACCCACGTCTGGGCATACCCTTCCCACTTAGGGCAACTTTGGCAACACAAAAGGATGATGGACGGAGTGCTGACAATGCAAACACTCACCCCCAGTCACAGATCTGGGTTTAATCCATCGACAATGCAAACACTCACCCCCAGTCACAGATCTGGGTTTAATCCATCGTTCTTTAGCTCACCATGCCACCCCAGTTTGGACCCAGCCATATGCAAATCAGTCTTGACCCTGTTCCTCATGGGAACAGTCCAGCCCGAACTGCCAGGCCAGGTCCTCCCTGGACCGGAAACAAGCATCCTGGGACCGGTTTCGGGGTTTCACCCCTCATCAGCCAGGCTAGCTTGATTCCAGTGGCACAGTGAGCAAGGGACCCACGTCTGGGCATACCCTTCCCACTTATGGCAACTTTGGCAACACAAAAGGATGATGGACGGAGTGCTGACAATGCAAACACTCACCCCCAGTCACAGATCTGGGTTTAATCCATCGTTCTTTAGCTCACCATGCCACCCCAGTTTGGACCCAGCCATGTGCAAATCAGTCTTGACCCTGTTCCTCATGGGAACAGTCCAGCCCGAACTGCCAGGCCAGGTCCTCCCTGGACCGGAAACAAGCATCCTGGGACCGGTTTCGGGGTTTCACCCCTCATCAGCCAGGCTAGCTTGATTCCAGTGGCACAGTGAGCAAGGGACCCACGTGACAGAGGGTTGACCTGTTTTGCTACAGACCTTGGCAATGCCAGTCACCAGCACAACTTGGCAGGGCCACTAGATGGATGAAGGGCCATGGATGTGCCAGTTTTCAGTACAAACGTGCCGCAGGGATTTAATTCACCACCACCTGTTCCTGGCTCTGGTGGGCCATCTGAGGGCACCTCCAAGCACCTATCTATGTAGGATCTTTAGAGAAGTGTGGCAGTGCCACTCATCTGCACCACCTGTGTAGGATCTTTAGAGAGGTCAGGCAGTGCCACTTATTTGCACCAACTTTGTAGAGTCCTTAGAGGCGTCATGGCAGTGCAACTCACCAGCACCACCTGTGCAGGGTTGGTAGATAGGCCACGAGAGTGCACTTTCAAGCACCACCTTTTCAGGATCCACACTGAAGCTGGGCTGACAGGAGTTCCACTGACCAGGGCAATAATGCAGGACAAATTGATAGGCCATGGTTGTACCAATCCCAGCTCCATCTATGCTTAGATGGGACATGGGGGTGCTGCTTCTGGCACTGCTTGTGCAAGATGTTTAAAAAGGGCAATAGCAGTACTACTCACCAGCATTGTTGGTGAAGTACCTGTAGAGGAGCAGTAGCTATAATGCATATGGCTGGGTTAAAACTGGAATGGCATGGCAAGCAAAAAAAAATTATGGATTAAACCCAGGTCTTTGACTAGGGGTGAATGTTTGATTTGTTCTGCATTCCGTCCATCGTCTGTTGTTTTAGCATTTGTCGCTCCAATCCAGAACAATCTGCCCACTCTGATCCAAAATAATATGCCCCACTCCAATCTGCCCCACTCCAATTAAAAACAATCTGCCCCACACCAATCTAAAATAATTAGCCCATTGCAATTTAAAACAATCTACCCCACTCCAATATGCCCTGTTTCAATCCCAAAAAAATCTGCCCCACTCCAATCCAAAACAATCCTCGCCACTCAAATCCAAAACAATCTGCCCCACTCCAATCTGTCTCACACCAATCTGCCCCACTTCAACCCAAAACATTCTGTCCCACTCCAATCCAAAAAATCTTTCCCACTACAATCCGAAAAAAAATCCTCGCCACTCAAATCCAAAACAATCTGCCCCACTCCAATCTGTCTCACACCAATCTGCCCCACTTCAACCCAAAGCATTCTGTCCCACTCCAGTCCAAACAATTCTTCCCCAATTCTTCCCCACTACAATCCAAAACTGTCTGACCCACTCCAATAAAAACATTCTGCACCACACCCATTTAAAGCAACCTGACCTGCTCCAATTCAAGACAATCGGTCCCACTCCAATCTGCCCCACTCCAATCCATAATAATCTGCCCCACTCTAATCTAAAACAATCTACCCCACTCAAATCCAAAACAATTGGCCCCACTCCTATCCGCCCCACTCCAATCCAAAACAATCTGCCCCATTCCAGTCTGTCCCATTCCAATCTGCCCCACTCCAATCCAAAACAATCTTCCCTACTCTTGTCGGCCCCACTCCAATCCAAAACACTCTGCCCGATCCACTCTGCCTCACTCCAATCCAAAACTTTCCACCTCACTCCAATACATCCTAGTCCAGTCTGCCCCAGTCCAATCCAAACCAGTCTGCCCAACTCCAATCTGCTCAAGTATGTGCCTGGTGGAAAAATATTCATGGCGGATTGCTTGTCTTGTATGCCACTGGAAAATGATCATTGTGATGCTGCATTGGAGGATACCGCCTTTAAGCTGTGAGTGAATGTAAAGGTAAATTGACTGAACAACAATGGAAGTCCACTTATGCAGAAGATGCAAACTTGTGTGAGGCTATGAAGTACATTAAGAATGGGTGGCCCAAAGAGCACTGTTTGAGGGTGTGAGCTGAAAACCTTTGCACGAGGTTCAAGTTAACTTTCAACTATCAATGATATAGTCAACAGACATTATCTTTTTATTCCCCAGAATCTTTAAAAAATACATGATTATATCAGCTTATGAAGAACATCTGGGCATAACGAAAACTTGTACATTTTTAGACATTATTGGTGGCCTTGTGTAGAAGCACAGGTTGCAAAAGTTATTAATAATAGCAGAGACTGTTTGTTATCGGAAAAGCTTTGGAAAACTTCAGAAAAACCATTACGTCAAGTGCCACTTCTTGGTTCCCCTTGGGAAAAAATTACAGCAGACATTTCTTGTTCTTACAATATTTTGTCATCTAAGATGACGGACCTAATTTTACTAAGAGATAACCACTCCAGATGGGCATACTATTCCTTTGTTTAGTCAGCTAACATGGATTCACCTGTAGCATTTTGAACAAAACATTCTGTTTTGAAGGGTCTCCAAAAGAAATTGTGACTGACAACGGGACACACTTTGTGGTGGAACACATTTGTGAATTGTTGTCATCACATGATATACGGCAGTTGCAAGTCACTTTGTGTAGCTGAGAGAGTGAGAACCCATCTCAAATAATAATCACAATCATTGTCAACGTGAACCACAAAAGTAACTAAATAAACCTGTGTTTAACCCTCTATTAGGTTGGCACAAAAAGGTCAGACTTAATTTAGAGGCAATGTGTAAAGTATTTATGCAGTACTTCAACAGTGAAAATGTGAAAACTCAAAACAAGAAAAATCTAAAACAATATTGAAAAATAGAGTAACTTTTAATAAATAAAATTACACTAAAGCAACAAAAATCAAATAAGTAGAACCTGAGGTATACATTTTTATAATTTAAGGCTCAAAATAGAGCCAAAGCATGTTAAGCTCCAACCTCAGTCATCTAGTCATGCTAGATGGGATGGATAAAGGGACCTGGTTCGTCCCGGTGAAAAATTCTCTCTTAGGTATGGAAGTTCAAAAATCCTCAGCAGGGCAAGCCAGGAGGCTGTGGCCAAAGAGAACTCCAAGTCATCGGATAGCTGCTGGCAAGGTCACAGTGAAGCCATAGACAGTTGGCGGGAAAGCTTTGAGCAGAAGAAATATTAATTTCACACCCAGAGAAGGTCCTTCACTGGCCAGATAGTTTTGTGTCTTTACCTGTGAAGATTTCAACCACCGGACATACTCAGGTTTTTATAGGCTTCACGAGGTTGGACATCTTTCTGCAAAGTTCCCTTGGTTTGAATTTGCTCCTGTGGAGAAAAATGTAGCAGAAGCAACCTGAATATTTGTCCCAGCCGTGATGTTCGTTTATCAGCTTGTCTTAGCAGGTTTGTCCAGGTCCCCTGTGGATTCTCAGAGCAAAAATTGGTAACAAGTTTCTGAGTCCCTGTTAACAGGAAACTTTAGGAGAAGCACACTTTGACATCAGCCAAGCTTCCAGGACCTTGAGGACAGCACTTGGAAGTCATGCCTAATTCCAGCAGAAGTCAGCAGCAAGGGCCAGAGCAGTTAGCACTGGTCAGCTGGGAAGTTGTAGACAGGGAAACTAGAAGATTGTTGTGTCACTGTAGCTCAAATAAGAAGTAGGCTAACTGGCCTGTGGAGACCCTTCTTGGGTCCTGTATTCAACTCAAGCAGGTCTATTCTTCCTTCAGGGTCTTCAGACAGCATGGGGAAACACCCGGAAGAACAAGTCCGGAACCACGAGGTTGTGAAAAACGAAAGCGAAACAACGCTTTAGTTTTCCACGACTCCCTGGTTTCAGTACCTTAACCACGCATGTCTGAACAACGTACATGCGTGGTTAAGGTACAGAAGGGAGTCGGAGTGGACGTGGTGAAGGAGGAGGTAAGTTGGGCTGGGACTGGGGCTGATTTGGGGGTGGAGGGGTAGGGGGGTGGGGAGGCTGGGGGTGATTAGGGTTTGGGGGGCAGGGTTTAGGTTTTAGTGCCGGGGGTGGGGACTCAGGGTATTTTTAGTTTTTGGGGTGGGGCGGGGGGGCTGGGGGTGATTAGAGTTTAGGGGGGGTCAGGGTTTAAGTCAAAGGGGTGGGGTGGGGGGCTGGGGTGGAAGCATGCTGGGTCATGCATGCTGATTGGTAATGCCTTTACCAGGAATGCGTTTACAATGGTAAAATCGTTGTAAACGCATTCGCTCTAAAGGCATTAGTGTTTAGAACGAGGTCGTTGTTCCGACCTCATTGTTGAGCCACGGGTGGTTTAGGCACCCGTGGTTCCGACATCTAACCGACAGCATGGCCGTCCTTCTTCTAATTCTTCACAAGTACAGGAGTGTCCTGAGGAAGGTACTAAGGGTGCCATATTTATGCTCACTTCCAGCTTGTGGGTGGGGGGAACTACTGGCCACTCCCTAATAGTTGGGATAAAAGTTCATAGGGATGACCTTACCCACTTTTTCAGCTCTTACTGTGTGCTTTACTGTAAGCTATTTCATAGTACCCTGCACATCCCAAATCCAACATGGCAGAACCCTCTTATTCCTGGTCAGAGCTCCCTATGCCTACAAAGAGGTGTGGCTATGATAATGGGCAAACCATCCCTTGTGGCCACTCAGAACCCCTTCTGGGGCATCTTCTACCACCTATGGGATTTGGAGCCAAGCTGATTAGGAAGACAAAGAGAGGCAGGGCTATGTGTGAGATAGATCTGCCAGTGACTAGGTAGGCACCCTTTGAAGCTCAGAAAGGGGCTGGGCACAAACACCCATGCCACCCGACTCAAAGAAGAAAAACACCTCTCCACACCCAAGCCTTTTATCCACTGTCTGGGAGAAATCCACATCTCACCACATGCAAGCCATCACCAGTCAGGCGAAACTGGACACTGGCAGAAAGGCATACTTGACTTAAGCAGGAAAATGACAACTTTCTAAATAGCACTATCAAATCTGACTTTACCTTTAATTAGAATTTTAAATTACTATCAAAGTAAGACCTTGAATAATTTTTCTAGTTTCTCACAAACAGACATTAAGGGGGTTATTCCAACTTTGGAGGAGGTGGTAATCCGTCCCAAATGTGACGGATTTACCACCAGCCGTATTACGAGTTCCATAGGATATAATGGACTCGTAATACGGCTGGTGGTATATCCGTCACTTTAGCGTCACTTTTGGGACGGATTACCACTTCCTCCAAAGTTGGAATAACCCCCTAAATATTATAAGGTGATATAATGTAACCGAATGTTTCCCTACGGCAAAGCCAGCCTTGCTACAGTGAAAAAAAACTTCTGAGGTATTTCACTATGAGGGCATGTCCTACTTTTTAAATACCATGCAATCTGCCCTCTCGCCATTTAGAGTCTACCTTAGAGGCGACATATAAGTAGAAGAAAGCAAGGTTTAGGCCTGGCAAAAGTTTATTTAGCCAGGCCGAAATCGCAGTTCAAAACTGTCCACCAAGTCTGCAACAGCAGGACAGTAGACATGTTTCACAGTGCTACTTTAGTTTTTGGCACAATGAGTGTTGCAGTTCACTAGTTGCATTTAATTTACAGGATCTGGGTACATTGTGTGCCACATGCTAGGGACTTACAAGTAATTTGAATGTGCTAGTCAAGGATATGACAATTGTATCATGTTTAAAACTGAGAGCACAATCAATTTACCGCTGGTTGACAGGAGTAATGTGTGCAGAGTACTATGGCCAAACAAAACAGGTTCAGCTACAGAAGGTGGACATCTGGGATAATACCACACAAAGGATGGTAATTTCCAACATCTAGTGTAGTCCAAGATTCAGTGGTTTAGAGAGAGGCAATAGATTAATTAAGAAAGTCTCCCTGCAAGCTCTTGCATATGATTCAAATGTAGAACTATTCTGATGAAAAAAGTCTTGAGTAATAACACATCACTACACAGTACCACTGGACTTTCATCATTCAAACTAATCAGATGTCATGAACCAAGAAATAAACTATGTCCAGAATGGTTGAAATTAAACACTACTGGACATATAGGTAAGGAAGTAAGAAGGGAAGAATGCTACATGACAAAGTTGTTGGGAGACAAAGTTAAAAAAATACTTTGAAAAGAAAAACAATGTTAAAAAATTAATTTCACAGCAGTTGAATGTGTTCTAATAAAAACAACTTTTAGAGTAGTTAAAAAGGATTTTAAAGTTTTGAAAATTGTTATTGTTATAATTGTGATGGCTTCTAAAGGTTCTCAAAGGCTGCAATTCTGCTTGAAGGCAAGGTGGATGATGGAATAGAAGAACTCTTGTTTGTCTCACTGAAAAGCAAGCAGGGGTTATTAATGATGCTAACAAGTCATCTTCACTGCAATCAGGGTTTGATTAGTCTACAGCTTTTGATATAACATACCAATGATGTGGTGGAGACTTGTATGCTTAACAGAGAATCAATAGATTAATCTTATGCTTTTCATGCTGACCAAAATGAGCAAGGTGGTTCTAACACAAGTTCTCCAACTCTAATTCTTCATTGGGCTGTGTTTCTGAGGGGAGTATCTCAAATGCCACTTTTGGTCATGAGTCTATAGTCATGCTCCTTCTCAAAACATTTTAAAGAGAGCAGGTGGTCGTATTTGTGTAACCCCAAATAAATATTATGAATACTACAAGTATTGATGTTATTATTTGTTATTTGTTTTACATTTTAATAGATCTTAATGCATTGATATTATTTGTCATGTTTTAATTTTAAGGTTTTAACAAAAAGAGAAATGAATGTTGCCCATGATGTTTCACATCCTGATGTTTATTTAATTTACCACTTTTCTATTGTTTGTATTGCTTTAAAACGCATCCACATTCTTCGGATGTAAATGCCTTACCCCTATTATGGAGTGAGAAGTGCTCTCCTCTGGAGGTTCTTTGTTCCTGCTGAGGCATTTTCTGGGACTTTCAAATGTGGGTGATTGTCTCTGGCGGTAGACTTAATTTTTTGGAATAATTCCACACTAAAAAACCTACTTGACCTCTTGTTGTCAATACCACTGCATTGCAGTTTTAAGCGTTTTAGCACTACTTCAAACTCACTATATTGACCCTATAACTACTTTGACTATTTTGTTTAATTCATTGTTAATTATTGTACATTATATGTTTTTTAATTGATTTACTATCCTCACTTTAACATTATGACCTTAGTCTTACTCTGACATGTTTTAATTATTTTTTTGCAACTATATATCCTTACCTAGCCACAAATCTAACTCTTACACTTACAACATGACCCTTAAATATTTAATTTAAAATGTATTTGAATTAAATTATTTTTTAGAAAAACTATATTTATAATTTTTAAGAATATACAGCAATGAAAACAGCTAATGGAGTGTCATTTGGAGAGGAGTGAGCACTGTAATGGAGCTAGGATACAATGTACAAAAAAAAATGAAAACACAACGGGCATATTCCTCGTGAAGGTATTTTAATAAAGAGACGGACAACAGATAACAACCTAGAATGCAGGCACAATAGAGAATACATAATCTCGATAATACATCAGATGAGTATGATGGGTGGAGAAGTCGGACCAGCGTTCCGCTTGGATGTTTGCCCTCACCATATCTACGGGCCACAGCATATTTCCCCAAATGAAATGTCTCTCTTTCCACCAGATCATGGAACTCATCTAACAGTAATTTACATTGGTGGAGGTGGAAGTCAACATCCGACTCCAAGGGCACGCCATCAATCACCGTGAGCTGCAGTTCCACCTGCGCAAGACCGCACCTGATGTCACGCCGCACCCCTGAATGCTTAGAGATGCAAATTCTCCTAGTATATGCTTTGAATGCATCCCATAAGGTCGCATGTGTATCCACAGAGCCATCATTGAGCTGAAAATATTTTACCATGGACTCTCTCAGCTCAGATCAGAAAATCGCGTTGTGCAACGCCATGCCTGGGAAATGCCATGATCTCATGGCACCCCCTTTAACAGGAATGCTAAGGGTGAGCAACACCAGGGAATGATCAGATTACATTCAGGGAAGGTGCTTAATGGAGGTGACCAATTGGGTAGTCGGGCTCGTTAGGAGCTAGCAATCTATGCGCGTCCAGGTGCCGTGGGTGCCGAATGAAACGTGTAGAGCCTTGTGTCAGTGTTGTAAAGGCGCCACGCATCATGCAATTAATATGTTTCACAGATAGTTTGCAAGATCTGGAGAGAGCGAGGTTTAGTGGTTGGGACTTTGGCAGTGGTGTCCAACAATGGGTTTAATACCATATTAAAGTCGCCCCCCAAGATTAAGTAATCAGCCTCAAAGTGGTCCCTGTGGGCTTGTAAAGCCTGAAGGAATTTAGGTGAGTCAATATTAGGTGCATAAACATTAATGAGCAGTACCCTGAGACCCGCAAATGTACCTGCGATTATAAGAAATCTGCCCTCCCAATCCGGTTGGGAGGAGGAGCACACAAAGGGAATGCTCTTGTGTATCAGGATGCATACACCCGAGAGTATGTACCATCATTGGCAAAGTAGCGATGCAGTCCCCATGTGGATGCAAAGGAGTGTGTGGTGCCTGCAGGTAAATGATTTCTTGTATTTTGTGCCTAGTCAGATATTGCATCACTTGCTTACCCTTACGAGGGTTATTGAGGCAGCATATGTTCCAAGACATGAAGGTCACCTCTGCCGCCCATTGTCTCGCACATGCGGTGCCCTTCATTGATATAGTATTGTGTAACATGTTAGCTGGCACGTCAATGATAATAGTAAACAGTGCAGTAATATGTATTCATTCGAGTTATCAATCCCATGAAAAGAAAAAAAACTCCCACCACTCAAGGTGAATCCCATAACCTCCAACAGAAGAACATCCCCAACAGAGTAGTAATAATTTTGGTATCAACCATGTGGAAATGACAGCACAAGGGTGACGTATCCCCGCAAAACAAGAAGAATTTGTTTGACAGGATAGTGGAATGGAAATGAGCGAACAACAGTATTAGGCGGCCCAGATATAAATAGCCCAGTCAGCAGTCAAAGATAGGACTTTTGTGATTCAGTGGGACCATATTAAAAAACCATAGAATGCAGTCCTGCAGGCAGAGGCAGTAATGCCAGTCTGGAGGGAAGAGGTCCATACTGGTAGAAGGGTCTGTGTTAGAAGCTTTGCTTCCCGGGGTAGTGATTTGGGACTGTAGGAGGCTGGCCTGGCTTGTAGTGGGTACCAGAGGTACTTACACCTTGTGCCAGGTCCACTTATCCCTTATTAGTGTAGAAGAGGTGTTTCTAGCAGCTTAGACTGATAGAAGGTAGCTATGGCAAAGCAGCTTAGGCTGAACTACGAGACATGTAAAGCTCCTACTATACCGCTTATATCATATGCACAATATCATAAAAAAACACAATACACAGAGTTACTAAAAATAAAGGTACTTTATTTTTATGACAATATGCCAAAAGTATGTCAGTGAGTACCCTCAGTAAGAAGGTAATATATATATATATATATATATATACACAAGTTATATGTACACAAACCAAAATTAGGTAAGTAATAGCAAGAAAAGTGATGCAAACAGTGTAGAATCACAATAGGTTGCAATGGGAGCACATAGGTATAGGGGAAACACAAACCATATACTCCAAAAGTGGATTGCAAACCACGAATGGACCCCAGACCTATGTGAGCTTGTAGAGGGTCGCTGGGACTGTAAGAAAACAGTGAGGGTTAGAAAAATACCCCACCCCAAGACCCTGAAAAGTAGGAGTAAAGTTCACCTACTACCCCCAGAGAGCACAGAAGTCATGATAGGGGGATTCTGCAGGAAGAACACACACCAGCAGTGCACTGACAATGGATTTCCGGACTTGAGTACCTGTAAGACAAGGGGACCAAGTCCAATAGTCGCAACAGTGTCGAGAGGGGGCAGGAGCCCAGGAAATGCCACCTGAAGGTACAGGGAAGCTGCCACTGGTTGGAAGTAGCTTGGAGTTCTGCAAGAAAAAAGAGGACTAGGAACCTCTCCTTTGGAAGACGGATGTTCCACGTCGTGATGAAGCTTGCAGAGGTGTTCTGACGCAGAAAGACCGCAAACAAGCCTTGCTAGCTTCAAGGGTCGCAGTTGAGGTTTTTGGGTGCTGCAGGGGCCCAGGAGGGACCAGGATGTCACCACTTGGAGGAGGAGACAGAGGGGGCACTCAGCAACTCAGAGAGCCCTCACAGACTCAGGAAGCACCTGCAGAAGTACCCCAACAGGCACTTAAAAGTAAAGTGAACCGGAGTCCACACAAAGTCACAAAAGGGAGTCCCACAAAGCCGGAGGACAACTCAGAAGGTTGTGCACTGCAGGACAGAGTGCTGGGGACCCAGGCTTGGCTGTGCATGAAGGAAATCCTGGAAGAGTGCACAGGAGCCGGAGCAGCTGCAAATCACGAGGTACACAGCTTTGCAGTCCAGCGTGGAGAGGCAAGGACTTACCTCACACCAAACTTGGACTGAAGAGTCACTGGACTACGGGAGTCACTTGGACAGAGTTGCTGTGTTCCAGGGACCACGCTTGTCAGGATGAGAGGGGACCCAGAGGACCAGTGTTGCAGTCTTTTGGTGCCTGCGTTAGCAGGGGGAAGATTCCGTCGACCCACTGGAGATTTCTTTGGTGTTTCTGGTGCAGGGTGAAGGCAGGCTACCCCCAGAGCATGCACCACCTGGAAACACTTGAGAAAGACGGCAGGATTAGGTGCTACAATGTTGCTAGTAGTTGTCTTGCTACTTTGTTGTGGTTTTGCAGGCATCCTGGAGCAGTCAGTGGTAGATCTTTTGGTAGAAGGTGAAGAGGGAGATGCAGAGGAACTCTGGTGAGCTCTTGCATTCGTTATCTAAAGAATTCTCCAAAGCAGAGACCCTAAATAGCCAGAAAAGGAGGTTTGGCTACCAAGGAAGGAGGATTGGCTACCAAGAGAGGTAAGAGCCTATCAGAAGGAGCCTCTGACGTCACCTGCTGGCACTGACCACTCAGAGCAGTCCAGTGTGCCCCCAACACCTCTGTTTCCAAGATGGCAGAGGTCTGGGACACACTGGAGGAGCTCTGGGCACCTCCCCTGGGAGGTACTGGTCAGGGGAGTGGTCACTCCCCTTTCCTTTGTCCAGTTTTGCGCCAGAGCAGGGCTGGGGGATCCCTGAACCGGTGTAGACAGGCTTATGCAGAGATGGGCACCATGTGTGCCCATCAAAGCATTTCCAGAGGCTGGGGGAGGCTACTCCTCCCCAGCCCTTCACACCTATTTCCAAAGGGAGAGGGTGTAACACCATCTCTCAGAGGAAATCCTTTGTTCTGCCTTCCTGGGCCAGGGCTGTCTGGACCCCAGGAGGGCAGAAACCTGTCTGAGGGGTTGGCAGCAGCAGCAGCTGCAGTGGAGAACCCGGAAAGGCAGTTTGGCAGTACCCGGGTTCAGTGCTAGAGAATGGTATTGGGGTGACAATTCCATGATCTTAGACATGTTACATGGCCATGTTCGGAGTTACCATTGTGACGCTGTACATAGGTAGTGACCTATGTATAGTGCACGCGTGTAATGGTGTCCCCGCACTCACAAAGTCCGGGGAATTTGCCCTGAACGATGTGGGGGCACCTTGGCTACTGCCAGGGTGCCCACACACTAAGTAACTTTGCACCCAACCTTCACCAGGTGAAGGTTAAACATATAGGTGACTTATAAGTTACTTAAGTGCAGTGGTAAATGGCTGTGAAATAACGTGGACGTTATTTCACGCAGGCTGCAGTGGCAGGCCTGTGTAAGAATTGTCAGAGCTCCCTATGGGTGGCAAAAGAAATGCTGCACCCCATAGGGATCGCCTGGAACCCCAATACCCTGGGTACCTCAGTACCATATATAAGGGAATTATATGGGTGTACCAGTATGCCAATGTGAATTGGTAAATTTAGTCACTAGCCTGTTAGTGACAAATTTGGAAAGCAGAGAGAGCATAACCACTGAGGTTCTGGTTAGCAGAACACAGGGAACACATACAGGGCACATACTTATGAGCACTGGGGCCCTGCCTGGCAGGGTCCCAGTGACACATAGACTAAAACAACATATATATCCAATGAAATATGGGGGGTCACATGATAGGCAAGATGGTACTTTCCTACAGGGACACTGTTAGACTTTTCATCCTTGGCATGGTCTCCCTTAACTTTTTGCCTCTGTTCCCCAGGTTGTTGATGTGTGCTGGACTCTGATTTTACTGTTTTTGTTACTCTGGGCACTTTACCACTGCTAACCAGTGCTAAAGTGCAAGAACTCCTTTACAAAATGTGTATGTAATTGGCTTATCCATGATTGGCATATTTGATTTATTAGTATGTCCCTAGTACAGTGCACTAAAGGTGCCCAGGGCCTGTAAATCAAATGCTACTAGTGGGCCTGCAGCACTGGCTGTGCCACCCACATAAGTAGCTCTGTAATCATGTCTCAGACCTGCCACTGCAGTGTCTGTGGGTGCAGTTTTGACTGTAAATTCGACTTGGCAAGTGTACCCACTTGCCAGGCCTAAACCTTCCCTTTTCTTACATGTCAGACACCCCTAAGGTAGGCCCTAGGTAGCCCCAAGGGCAGGGTGCAGTGTATGGTTAAGGTAGGACATATAGTAATGTGTTTTATATGTCCTGACATTGAAATATTGCTAAATTTGTTTTTCACTGTTGCAAGGCCTGTCCCTCTCATAGGTTAACATGGGGGTAGTGTAGATTCCCTTTGGGAGCGGATGGACATGTGGAGTTTGGGGTCTCTGAGCTCACAATTTAAAAATACATATTTTAGTAAAGTTGATTTTAAGATTGTATGTTTGAAAATGCCACTTTTAGAAAGTGAGCATTTTCTTGCTTATACCATTTCTGTGACTCTGCCTGTTTGTGGATTCCCTGTCTGGGTCAGTTTGACAGTTGGGCTGGTTGCACCTCACACTAGACAGTGACACAAAGGGAGCCTGGGTGTAGCCTGCATATCTTGATGAGCCATCTGTGCTAGGAGGGAGGGGAGGAGTGGTCATTCACACCTGAAAGGGCTGTGCTGCCCTCACAGAATGCAGTCTCCAACCCCCTGGTGAGTGTCTGGGGCCTGGCCTGGGCAAGGCAGGATTTCACATTCCAAAGAGACTTTACTTTGAAGTAGGCCTACTTCAAAGGAGAAATTGGGTATAAGAAGGGCACCCAAAACCACAGACTTTAAGAACACTTCTGGAAACAAGAAGGAACCTCTGCCTGGAGAAGAGCTGAAGAGCTGAGAAGTGCTGCCCTGCCTGTGACTGTGTTTTGTGAAGCTACCCTGCAGTTGCTGCTTCTGCCAGAGTAAGAGGGCAAAGACTGGACTTTGTGTGCCTTCCATCTTGTGAAGAAATCTCCAAGGGCTTGATTTAGAGCTTGCCTCCTGTTGTTTGAAGTCTCAGGGACAGCAAAGACTTCTCTCTGCCAGCACCTGGAGTATCTGGAGAGGCTCCTGCTCTGACAAGTGGTGCCCTATCCAGTCCCTGGGCCCTTGAAAGGAAAGCTGGTGGAAATCCAAGGAAACCGACTTCGGACGACTCCGGACCAACCCCGCTGCTGAATCCGGGGACGCCGCCTGCATCTGATGCCGTGACCTTCACTGGAACGCAACACTCTTTGCAGGCCCGACGCCGCTGCAGCCCCGCTGAAGTCCGCGACTCCGTGGAAGTTGCCGCACCACGTCGTGACCGACGCCGCTCGAAGTGCACGGATTCAACACTTCGCACAGACGCTGCGATCCCCGACTTCACGCATCGGCTTGTTTTCACTCTTCACCAAAGGTACTGTACTTGGGGGTCTACGCGACTCCATGTCTGGCGACGCTGGTGTCGGCTTGTTGGGAACAACTCCGTCACGACGCTGTGTTAACACTTCATCGAAGCATTTTTGTTTCTAAGCGCTATTTTTGAGTCTAATCTTTAAAAATTCATAACTTGACTTGTGTATGTTGGGATTTTGTCATTTCGGTCTTGTTTTGTTTAGATAAATATTTCCTATTTTTCTAAACTTGTGTCATTTTGTAGTGTTTTCATTAAGTTACTGTGTGTGTTGGTACCAATACTTTACACCTAGCACTCTGAAGTTAAGCCTACTGCTCTGCCAAGCTACCAAGAGGGTAAGCAGGGGTTAGCTGAGGGTGATTCTCTTTTACCCTGACTAGAGTGAGGGTCCTTGCTTGAACAGGGGGTAACCTGACTGTCAACCAAAGACCCCATTTCTAACATTGGTGATCAGCGGTTGGGATTTGGACTTGTATTTGTACTTGACATACAGTGATTAAGTGTACACTACTGTTTGAGTTCAGACGACTACGTGACCACATACTACTTGTTTGGTGATCTTTTGATTTTTTTTCTCTTTGGGACTGTTTTTGTTCTACTTCCATTTTTTTCGCTGATTCCTTGATTGACTTTCTTTGGAACTTCATTTGGGAACTTGTGTTTCTGCCTTTGGAACTTTGAACTTGTTTTTGAATTCTCATCATGTCCCATGCTGGAGATGCATCAGTTGGAGCTGACTTTGACCTTGAGAAATTAGAGAGTTATACCAAAGCTCAGTTGAAGCAGTTCTGTAAAAGTTTTGACTGTCCCATTAGGAGCTCATCCAGGAAGGAGGAGCTGCAAAAGGCGCTGAGGGCCTGGGTGACTGCCAAGAGCACTGAAGGGCACACAGAGGATGAGGGAGATGAGGAGGATGAGGAAGAGTGTTCAGTACACAATGGTATTGTGGGTGGGCCTGTTATGTCCAGGGAGTAGGTCTCCAGGGCAGGTAGCAGTGTCTCATCGAAGGGTCTGACACCTGAGGATTTACAGGACAGACAGGCAGAAAGGGAGTTTCAATTGGAGCAGAGGAGGCTAGCCTTTGAGGTGAGGAAGTTAGCAATGGCTCATGAGCTTAGCTTGAAAGAGATGGATCATAGAAGCCAGTCCAGTGAGATGGTGGAAGCAACCCTACAGTGCAGCCTGAGAGGAGGGTGCACATTCCTAAAGACCTTGTGAAAGATTACAAGAGGGAGGATGACATATACTTGTGGTTCAAGGGGTATGAGTCTGCTCTCCACGTGAATCTGGTCCCTGAAGCTCATTGGGGGGCAGGTCTGTGGAACCACTTTGAGGTAGAAGGGATGGATACACTGACTGCCTTAGGGGATGTTCAGAGTCTCACCTACTCTAACATGAAGGATGCCTTGCGTACAAGGTATGGTCTTACCCCTGAGCAGTACAAGGATATGTTTAGGTCCTACAAGAAGAAGGAATCACAAACATGGTTGGAATGTGTTGATTCTTATTGCAGGTCACTGGATGGTTGGGTGAAGGGCAGTAAAGTAACTACGTATGAGGGGCTTTACAATCTGATTGTTTGGGAGCACTTGTACAGTTTATGTTTTCCAGGGCTGCGCCAACACCTGATTGACAGCAAGCTGACTGACCCCAGGAAGCTTGCGCAGAAAGCGGACCGCTGGGAGAGCACCAGGGTCCAAAAGAGGTATGGGGGAGACCACGCCAAGGGTGGGCAGGGTCTCTCGCAGAAGAAAGGGGGGGTAAGGGAAAACAGAGGGAGTTCTCTAAAGGGCCCCAAACTGATTCCCAGGATAAGGATTCCCAACCCCCCAGTGAAAAGAAGCCATGGTTCTCCAAAGGAAAGCCAGCAGTGGTTCCCCACGTAAGTGTTATGCATGTGACCAAGTGGGTCATGTGAGGGGGGACCCCAAATGCCCCAAAAGTACACCAGCACCCACTGGTGCACCATCCCAGGGTTTGGCCAGTGTAGCGCTTGGGTAGGAGCTGGTTTCAGGTGGGTGGGAACCAGCTGAGATGACCCTTGTCTCACCAGGGGACAGTGAGATGGTCCAGAGAACCCTAGTGCCTGAAAACACTAAGAAGTACAGGCAGTGGGTGACCATTATTGGACAGAGGTTGGGTGCTCTGAGAGACACAGGAGCCAGTGTGACTACAGTGAGGAGTTAGCTGGTGTCCGAAGAGCAGATTGATCCCCGGGTACTTAACCAAGTAGTTGCAGTGGACAACTCAGAGCGCCTGTGCAGAGTGGTGCAGGTTCCCTTTGAATGGGGGGGGTCTCAGGTTCCTTGAAGGTAGCTGTGAGTCCAACCATGCCTGTTGATTGTTTGCTAGGCAATGACCTGGTGGATTCCCCTTGGAAGGAGGTGGAACACAGGTCTCACTTGGAGATGTTGGGTCTGCCTGGGTGGGTGTGCATATCCACCCGGTCAATGGCAGCCCGTCAGGGTAATCAAGAGCCCCTGGAGCCTGAAACAGTGGCCCAGGGGACCGCCAAGAAGAGGAAGGGCAGGGGGCGTGGGAAACCAGCCCCAGAAGTTCCCACGGTCCGGGAGGAGGCGGAGCCTGAGGGTGACGTCCCAGAGCCTGCAGGGGAACAGGTGGCTGAACTGGGGGAGGTCCCTGAGCTGTCGCAGTGGCAGCAGGAAGGGGGGCCCACCAGGGAAGCATTCTGTGCAGCACAGAAGACATGCCCTACTTTGGAGGGTTTGCGGCAGCAGGCTGCAGACCAGGCGGCTGGCAAGGAGCCAGGATCACACCTGATTTATTGGGAGGATGACCTCCTGTATTGCGGGCCTAAGGTTCCTGAGCCTGGGTCAGCCCGTGTGCTGGTGGTACCCCAGTGCTCCAGGGCCTTCCTACTGGGGTTGGCTCATGATGTGCCTTTAGCTGGACATCTGGGGCAGGACAAGACCTTTGAGAGGCTTGTCACCCACTTTTACTGGCCCCTAATGCGCAGGCACTCAGATGCACATTGCAGGTCTTGTCAGACTTGTCAAGCAAGTGGCAAGAGTGGGAGGAAACGTAAGGCTCCCCTCCAACCTTTGCCTGTTGTCAGTACTCCCTCTGAGAGGGTTGGCATTGACATTGTGGGGCCTCTGGATCCCAAGACAGCCATGGGCAACAGGTTTATCCTGGTCTTGGTGGACCATGCCACCCGGTACCCAGAAGCCATTCCTTTGAGATCAATCACTTCCCCTGTGGTGGGTTGTGCTTTGATGGGGGTTTTTACCCGCATGGGGTTCCCTAAGGAAGCGGTATCTGATAGGGGTACCAACTTCCTATCCACGTATATGAAGTCTCTGTGGAAGGAGTTTGGGGTAACCTACAAGTTCACCACCCCTTACCACCCCCAAAGTGATGGGCTGGTTGAGAGATTCAACTGCACCTTAAAAGGCATGATCATGGGCCTGTCAGAGCCCTTGAGGCGGAAGGGGGACGCCCTCTTGCCATGCCTTCTGTTTGCCTACAGGGAGGTGTCTCAAAAGGGACTTGGGTTTAGCCCCTTTGAGCTGATTTATAGCCACCCTGTGAGGGGACCTTTGAGTCTGGTTAAGGAAGCTTTGGAGAAAGCTCCTAGTAAACCCCTCCAGGATGTATTCAGTTACACGCTGGCTTTGAGAAACCAGACTGCCAGCCTCAGGAGTCTCGCTCAGGAGAACCTGGAAGCAAGCCTGGAGGATATGAAACGGTGGTATGATCAGAATGCCACTCTGGTCGAGTTTCAACCTGGTCAAAAAGTGTGGGTGATGGCACCAGTGGAGCCTAGGGCGCTCCAGGATAAGTGGAGTGGGCCATTTGAGGTGGTGGAGCGCAAGAGTGAAGTCACCTACCTGGTGGACTTGCGGTCTCCAAGGAACCCTTTAAGGGTCCTGCATGTCAACCGCCTCAAACCTCACTTTGAGCGGACTGAATTGGCCATGCTCCTTGCGACAGATGATGGGGTAGAGGAGGAGAGTGAGCCTCTTCCTACCCTCCTGTCTGCAGGAGAAAAAGATGGCTCAGTGGAGGGAGTGATCCTCTCCCCCTCCCGGACTGAGGAGCAGCAAGGTGACTATCGCCACGTGTTGGGACAGTTTTCCTCAGTGTTTTCCCTAATCCCAGGAGTCACACACTTGTGCACACATGATGTGGACACTGGGGACAGTACACCTATTAAACAGAAGGTTTACAGGGTGACTGACAGGGTCAGGGCATGCATTAAGGATGATGTATCCAAAATGCTTACCCTAGGGGTTATTGAGCACTCCAGCCGTCCTTGGGGAAGCCCAGTGGTATTGGTCCCAAAGGCTGCTGCACCTGGTGCCGCCCCAGAACTCAGGTTCTGTGTGGACTACTGGGGACTCAATGTGGTCAGCAAGACTGACGCACACCCCATCCCCTGAGCTGATGAGCTCATTGACCGGTTGGGAGCTGCCAAGTACCTCAGTGCGTTTGATTTAACATCTGGGTACTGGCAGATTGCCTTAACTGAGGGAGCCAAGGAGAGGTCAGCATTCTCTACACCAGATGAAGACTTTCAATTTAAAGTGATGCCATTTGGGATGAAGAATGCCCCTGCCACCTTTCAGAGGTTGGTCAACCAGGTGTTGGCAGGACTGGATGAGTTCAGTGCCGCCTACCTGGATGGCATTGCTGTGTTTAGTTCCACATGGGAGGAACACTTGCAACACCTCTGGAGAGTGTTAGAGGCCTCGCAGAAGGCAGGCCTCATTATTAAGGCGAGCAGGTGCCAAATAGGGCAGGGTTCTGTGGTGTACTCAGGACACCAGGTGGGGAGTGGCCAGGTGGCACCCCTACAGCCTAAGATGGACACGATTCTGGCTTGGGAGCCTCCCAAGACCCAGACTGAAGTGAGAGCCTTTTTAGGTCTCACAGGATATTACAGGAGGTTTGTTAAGGGATATGGTACCATTGTTACCCCCTTAACCGAGGTGAGTTCTAAGAAGCAACCCTGGAAAGTGATCTGGACAGAGGCTTGCCAGAACGCTTTTGATGCCCTGAAGGCTGCCATGTGCACAGCACCTGTGCTGTAGGCACCTGACTACTCCAAGGAGTTTGTTGTGCAAACAGACGCCTCAGAGCATGGTATTGGAGCAGTACTCTCACAGCTTAATGAAGAGGGCCTAGATCAACCCCTAGCCTTCATTAGCAGGAGGTTACTACCCAGGGAACGTAGGTGGAGTGCCATAGAACGTGAAGCGTTTGCTGTGGTCTGGGCACTGAAGAAGCTGAGTTCAGACCGACCACAGGCCCCTCAGATGGTTAATGCAGATGAGGGGTGAGAATCCAAAACTGTTGAGGTGGTCCATTTCCCTACAGGGGATGGACTTTACGGCGGAACACTGTCCTGGTACAGAGCATGCCAATACTGATGGTCTGTCCAGGTTCTTCCGCCTTAGTGATGAGAACTCCCATGAGGTTGGGTAGTTGCTCCCCACTTTCAGCTGGGGGGGACACGTGTTAGACTTTTCATCCTTGGCATGGTCTCCCTTAACTTTTTGCCTCTGTTCCCCAGGTTGTTGATGTGTGCTGGACTCTGATGTTACTGTTTTTGTTACTCTGGGCACTTTACCACTGCTAACCAGTGCTAAAGTGCAAGTGCTCTTTTACAAAATGTGTATGTAATTGGCTTATCCATGATTGGCATATTTGATTTATTAGTAAGTCCCTAGTACAGTGCACTAGAGGTGCCCAGAGCCTGTAAATCAAATGCTACTAGTGGGCCTGCAACACTGGTTGTGCCACCCACATAAGTAGCTCTGTAATCATGTCTCAGACCTGCCACTGCAGTGTCTGTGGGTGCAGTTTTAATTGTAAATTCGACTTGGCAAGTGTACCCACTTGCCAGGCCTAAACCTTCCCTTTTCTTACATGTCAGACACCCCTAAGGTAGGCCCTAGGTAGCCCCAAGGGCAGGGTGCAGTGTATGGTTAAGGTAGGACATATAGTAATGTGTTTTATATGTCCTGACAGTGAAATATTGCTAAATTCGTTTTCACTGTTGCAAGGCCTGTCCCTCTCATAGGTTAACATGGGGGTAGTGTAGATTCCCTTTGGGAGCGGATGGACATGTGGAGTTTGGGGTCTCTGAGCTCACAATTTAAAAATACATCTTTTAGTAAAGTTGATTTTAAGATTGTGTGTTTGAAAATGGCACTATTAGAAAGTGAGCATTTTCTTGCTTATACCATTTCTGTGACTCTGCCTGTTTGTGGATTCCCTGTCTGGGTCAGTTTGACAGTTGGGCTGGTTGCACCTCACACTAGACAGTGACACAAAGGGAGCTGGGGTGTAGCCTGCATATCCCGATGAGCCAGCTGTGCTAGGATGGAGGGGAGGAGTGGTCATTCACACCTGAAAGGGCTGTGCCTGCCCTCACAGAATGCAGTCTCCAACCCCCTGGTGAGTGTCTGGGGCCTGGCCTGGGCAAGGCAGGATTTCACATTCCAAAGAGACTTTACTTTGAAGTAGGCCTACTTCAAAGGAGAAATTGGGTATAAGAAGGGCACCCAAAACCACAGACTTTAAGAACACTTCTAGAAACAAGAAGGAACCTCTGCCTGGAGAAGAGCTGAAGAGCTGAGGAGAAGTGCTGCCCTGCCTGTGACTGTGCTTTGTGGAGCTACCCTGCAGTTGCTGCTTCTGCCAGAGTAAGAGGGCAAAGACTGCACTTTGTGTGCCTTCAATCTTGTGAAGAAATCTCCATGGGCTTGATTTAGAGCTTGCCTCCTGTTGTTTGAAGTCTCAGGGACAGCAAAGACTTCTCTCTGCCAGCACCTGGAGTCTCTGGAGAGACTCCTGCTCTGATAAGCGGTGCCCTATCCAGTCCCTGGGTCCCTGAAAGGAAAGCTGGTGGAAATCGAAGGAAACCGACTTCGGACGACTCCGGACCAGCGCCGCTGCTGAATCCGGGGACGTCGCCTGCACCCGACGCCGTGACCTTCACTGGAACGTGACGCTCTTAGCAGGCCCGACGCTGCACCAGCCCCGCTGAAGCCCGCGACTCTGTGGAAGTTGCCGCACCACGTCGTGACCGACGCCGCTCGAAGTGCACGGATTCAACGTTTCGCACAGACGCTGCGATCCCCGACTTCGTGCATCGGCTTGTTTTCACTCTTCACCAAAGCTACTGTACTTGGGGGTCTATGCGACTCCGTGTCCAGCGATGCTGGTGTCAGCTTGTTCGGAACAACTCCGTCACGACGCCGTGTTAACACCTCATCGAAGCATTTTTGTTTCTAAGCGCTATTTTTGATTCTAATCTTTAAAAATTCATAACTTGACTTGTGTATGTTGGAATTTTGTCGTTTTGGTCTTGTTTTGTTTAGATAAATATTTCCTATTTTTCTAAACTGGTGTTGTGTCATTTTGTAGTGTTTTCATTAAGTTACTGTGTGTGTGTTGGTACAAATACTTTACACCTAGCACTCTGAAGTTAAGCCTACTGCTCTGCCAAGCTACCAAGGGGGTAAGCAGGGGTTAGCTGAGGGTGATTCTCTTTTACCCTGACTAGAGTGAGGGTCTTTGCTTGAACAGGGGGTAACCTGACTGTAAACCAAAGACCCCATTGCTAACAGACACATTGCCATGTTTGATGTGTTGCTTAGAGAAAGTTATGGCATCAGCTGGATTGTCGAAGTACTGTGGCTTGCCGTTCACATCAACCCGCATCTGTGAATTTCCTCCTGGCTTCTAGGACAGCAGGGGTATAGTCTGTGAAGAGGGAGATGACCATGCCTTGATAATTGAGAGGCCTCTTCTCCCTGGCGGGGCGGAGCGCAGTGTTGCAGTCTCTGTGGTTGAGCAATGTCACTGTGATGAATCGCACCGGGGCCTCTGCGAACTGTATGCTCTTTCAACCACAAAATTTATGGTGACATTTTGGCAGCCTAAAAGGTCCGCAAGCAGGCCGTCTACAAATAGGTCCATTCTGCCGGTGTTCGTGGTTTCCGTGACATCGGCAATCCGTAAATTGTTCCTGCGGCCTCCAAGTCCTCATTCTTAATGGCCACTGACCGCAGCCTGGCCTCTACCTTTTCCAGCCTCTTCACAGTTTTTATGGCCTCATCTTCGAGTCCTGATGTGCATTTTTCAACATCTTCCAGTCTAGTTTGGTGTTGATCAAGGCGTTCTCCCATGCCATCCAGCCTGGCGGCTAGGGTGTCAAATCGGGTGTCAATGGTGCAGAAGCCCACCTGGAGCTCCGCATGATGTCCTGCATGCCCGCCATCACTGGTCGCGCTGAACCTCCAGCGGTACTCCTCTCAGGCAGCGGAGCCGTGGCAGTCGCTTCCAATGAAGTAGGTTTCTCAAAGGGAAGTTTTTGTTTTTTGGGGTCTCCATGCACCATTTCCGTAACGGGGCACTGCGCACAGCCCCCCTCCCCAACCCCTAAAATCACAGACCAGGCGGTGTCACTACAGATTAAGGCAAGTGGTCAGAGAGCAATACGCCACTTTTGTACTAAAAGGGATATAACTCAGCAGTGCCAAAAAATACCAGGGTTAGTGACAGCCTCCAAATATGATGTGGTGAATGGCCAATCAGCACAGAAGTGGAGGACTAGAACTGTCCAGTGTAGATGTCCCATGGAATGGGCAACAGCACAGTGAGTCTCCTATATCATGGGCCACAAAGATTAATGACAGCCAGGCCGGAGTGGCAAACAGTCTCGTCCAGCATCGCTGGAAATGTGGTCCATATTGTCCTCAATAATAGAGACGGCGAGAGGAGCAGCACCCAGTGTCCAAAGGGCACGCTAGGTCAACATGCATATAGAACTCCCCCGGACCGGCTGACACGTAGTTTAAAAATGTAATGCCCTCTGCTCCAAAGGCCCCCTCAATGTCAGCCCAGAGCCGCACGCAGGTGTGGGAGCCTGGTCACTCGACTGGGAATCCAGAATCCCCACAACTGCCCGAGTGGCTGTGAGCCTCAGGCACACTCGCAGCCCTTGTAACTTCGGGGCCTCCGAGGCATGTAGGCCGAACGTGGGCAGACCGCCAGACATCATGGCACCCACAACTGCAAAATCGGATCATTGCGGCCCTCCCCCTACTTCACTAGCTTCAGGCGTTGTCGGGCCCTGTTTTCCGCCGAGCATGCTGGCTTGATCTGCCCATTCACTGTTTTTCGGTGGGAGTCACCAATGGAGCTTCGCAGCCAAGCGGCCATTACGGTCGCCGGCTTGGCCACTCCCCCTCGAATTAATTTCTAATTCTAAACCTACGCCTTATTCTAACCCTGACCCTTAATACACTTTAGTATTCATATTATTATAGTTATTAAATATACATATATGTAATTTAACCTTTTACTATTAAAAAAAAAAAAACACTTATTAGAAAATATAATAAGTAAATAAATAATATAATTAACAATCATTTACAATAAATGCAATTACAATACAATTATAAATACATTAATTATGGAACCACCAGACCTCTACCTTTATTTAATATGTATCTATTTAAATATCTAGCTCTTATTAGTAATAATAATATATATTAGCTATAAGAATATAGCCGTTGTTATGTTTTGGAGATAACCTCAATCTCCACCCATTTTTTTGTTACACTAAGTAAGTTACACTTTTTTTTAATTACTTTTAATGTTTACCCTAATTTTAATTAAATTAACTTAACTCAACTTTCCTATTATATATCTATCTGGATTTTGTGGCAGAAATGTAGTGGTCACTTCGATTTACTATCCGCAGTGTAATGTACAGAAAATGTGATGTGGCGATGTAGTTGCACATGCGAGAAACAATTAAATGCAAAGTGTATGCTGGCAAGAAAAGGCTAGCAGAAACCATCAGGAACATTGTCTCAACGATCAATACGATAACCAGGTAGGTCATCCAAGTGAAGTGAAGCACGGCTTCCTCTCCCTCTCCTAAAGTTACAAATGTGTTCTAACTTTAGAACATTCTTTTAAATGAAAAAATCAAAAGATGTAGGCAGCGCATCTAAGTTACAATAGCCCAGGTGCCCCTAATCCTAACTGTAAACTGGCCAAGATACAGGTATCCCTTGAGAAATAAACACACATTTACAAGAAGAAGCAGAAGCCAAGATAGGGCGCTCTTTTATTGACTATTACATAATTATCAGGGGACTCCATGAGCTCATTAAAATCCTGAGACCGTGTGGCTATGCAATATTGTACCTTTTTCTTACATGCTGACAAGTGTGGTCATGTGCACCTCACCAGGAGATAAGGAAGATACAGAAACCTAGCTGCATTTTTGCTAATCCTCAGGCACCCATAGGTGCCAGAAAAAGCAGAATGTGATAAAAAGAAATCGAATTAATATAATTTTTTTTATTAAAAACGTGAGCTGGCACCAAAAAGCACAAAACTGGTCCACAGTTGTCATGACAACTCTACCAAAAAGGAGGCAACTTTACACAACCACATGAACCCTCATGTTCTTCCATTGTACAAACATCAGTGCAAGGGACAGCTTTTGAGTGTTCATGTTGTTAGGATAACATTGGCCTATAGGACACGAGCTGTAGGTTAGTTTCTTGGTATGTGCTAGGTAGAGGGACTGTGAATACATCGTGGAAATCAACAATGGTTTGTAGGATGACACTGGGGGGCATATTTATGAGCCTCTAGCGCCACATTGTGCCACATTTGCGGCATTTATTTTGATGCAAATGTGGCGTTAAGGTGGCATTTCCCATGTGTCATATTTACAAGGTGGTGGAATGCTTGCATTGCGCCATTTTGTAAACACTTGCGCCACATTATGGCTGCGCCAGGCATAATGTATACAAGGGGGGCTGAAAAAATGGCACAAGGAAATATATGAGATTTCCTTGCGCCATTTTTTTCAGCACTTTTTACGCCTGCTCAGAGCAGGCGTTAAAAAGGGGCTTCTATTATTTTGAATGGGCTCCTATGTACTCTGCAGGAGCAGCGCCAACAGTTTGGCGCAACTCCTGTAGAGTACATCAATAGCGTCACATAGAATGATGCGATAGCCCCCTACCCTACGCCATGGTGTGCCATATTTTAAATACGTGCACACATGGTGGCGGTAGGGGGGTGCTAAAGGGCGCAGGGAAAGTGGCGCTGCACTCTGTGCTGCACAACTTTCCATAAAATTGCCCCTTGATTTAGGTATCGTGTACACTCCGTTGGGTAATATTGCCTCAGGCATTTCAGTGGAAATGGAAGATCCAGATAGTTTTGGTGACTTATACTCATAACTGTTTGGCAAGGGAAAGGTTAGCTTTTACAGTAGTTCAGCATTGTATCACGTAAGTGAGATAAACAAATAGTGATGGGTAAATGCTTGAATTATTTTTCAGAAGTTGGTAATTATTTTGTGCTGCATTCAGTACATCATTGTTTGCGCAATATGTCTCATCAGACAGGGAGTAACCATATGCAAAACAGGTTTGGTACTGCACCAATAGGTAATTGCCAGGCCACTTCACTTCTGAAGTAGCAACCGAAGATATTTTATCCTTGTTGGGCTTCCCCATTGAGGTGTGCTGTCTAAGTGCATCTTCCTACGTATGATGGGGAAGCACAGGCATGGGTCTCAAGTTTGCTGTAGCATGCGGCTTAAGCTGCACCTCACTGATTAGGCCCAACAAGGCTAAAACTTGTCTGGGGTTGTGTTCCCAATGACTGGGGGTCTGCCTTGCCAGTTCAGTCTCAACTGCTCCTCTTGGAGGAGGTAAGAGTAATTTGTATATGGCTACCCTTTGTCTGTGTGGAAATAAATGAGCAAAATTCAATGAATTGGAATGCAGCTCAGCAGTGACTAAGGCTAATTCATACTTTCCACTCATCACTTTTTGTGCTGTATAAATCAGTCTCCTTATGCGCTGTGGATTCTAAGTTTGCTGTGCCTTAGGACTCCTGCTTCACCTAACTGGGGAAGCCAAACAGGTTGCAAAATAGTATGAGGTTGCTTGCAATCCCACACAGAGATGGTCTAACTTGCAAATTTGGGATGGGCTATTCCTTGAAGGACGGGGCAAGACTGGTTTGCATATGGATAGTCCTGTTTGTAAATGGCACAGATGAGCTTAAACAGTTGGCTTGGATTGGACCCAGAGGATTTACTAGTGACTGGGATTAATTAATGCATCCCATCCATAACCTTTTGCACTTTCTAAGTCAAGGTTTGGACTGGGACGGAAAATAGGCCCAGGAACCAAAATAAAGGCGGCCCCATTAGTGAATTAGAAAGCTAAAAAAGTGGCCCATGGTTGCAAATTGGAGCAGGTTTTACCTTGTAAGGACACACTGTTTAATTACTTTGTAAGCTGTGGAGTACTGCCTGGATTTTACCTTGCCGAAGGCAAAGTTTGTTGAAATATAAGGGAAATTAACAGTAAGAACCAGCCCAAAAGACTATAAAACAGGCCCACAAATAGCCAGATAACCGGCCCATACACCGACCTGTCAGACCAGCCCATTGTGCACTGCCTGATTGCCCAGCAGGACAGTCTGACCCCGGTTTAAGCCAGTATCCCCAAGTAGAAGAGGGTTGTCTTAATTGTAATTGTATACATATAGCGCTTACTACCCCTGGTGAGGCACCAAAGTGCTTTTCGGTGAATAGCACACTACTCCGGGACCCAAAAGGAATAGTAGTGGATTACTATAGGGAAATGCGAGTGTAGTATTAGTATTAGGAGGTATGAGTTAATTTGAGTGGAGGACATGTGAGTCTATTAGTTGGATTGAATATAATAATGGAGGGATAGATGAAGGAAGAATCCAGAAAGTTTTAATTGGGAGATCATGGTAGAAGGATGAGGTTTGGGATGAGTAAAGGAGAGATGGAAGAGGGAAGAATCTGTAGTAAGGAATTAGGGAGTTCATAGTAGTAAAATTGGGTTTAAGATGAGTCAAATGATAGATAAATGTGGGAGAATTTAGTAGGGTTGTTTGGGAGATCATAGTAGTAACCGTAGGTTCGGGTGAGCCTGGAGGGGTAGAGGAGGGGAGAGTCTAGGAATGTTTGTTTTTGGAGATCGTAGTAGAATGGGTTTGGGATGAGTCAGATAATGGGGAGAGAGGATAGATTGATAGAGGTATAGGGTGATGGTGAGAAAGAGTAAAGCTTTTGAGAGAGTAATTCTTTTTCTCTTGTACAGTAGGACTAAAGTAATAAATATATAGAAACATGATTACATAGTAAGGGAATATATCTGTAAGGAATATAATATATTGCGATTTAAAGTTGTATAGTCTAAACAGCCTTTCAAGAGTTGCAGTATTTAAAGTTAATTTATTTGTGTACTTTGATAACATTATTTTATTTTTCCTCCATTTTCAATAGTGAAATACTTATAGATGAATATTTACCTATTGTGATAGATAGAATAAAACAGAGACTCAGAAGAATCAAATCAAACAACTTACATAGAAACTATGCAATGACCTATGAACATTTTAAGCGTCAATTGATATATATACATATATATACATACATACTCATATACATAAAATAAATATTTGCACATGCATACACATACATACATACATACATTTAACCATAAGTAAAATTAACATTTGTTAAACAGCACTAAAGAGTACCTATATTTTTTAACATAAAATTGTTACTATACATATTTGTATAAAGAAATAAACATATTTAGATATATACATATAATAAAATTATAATTGTTTACATACACAGAGTCATGCAGTCCACTGCTGCTTCAGTATGGTGGTTATGTAGGAAAGAGTCAAATCTTGAGCAGTCTTCTGAAGATAAGCTATTTATCCATGGAGCTTATATTTGGGGGTAGTGAATTCCATAGTTTGGCCACTTGAGCAGAGAAAGATGTACCATCTTTTGTCTTTTTCCCGTATGGTGGTGTTTTGAGAAGGGGTGCCAATCTTGAGCAACGTTTTCTTTGTTGAATGTATTTGGTGACTTTATTCCTGAAGAAAAGTGATCTTGTTTCATTATTGCTTTGTGGGTGATACAAAGAAGAATGAAAGTGGATCTTCTGACAATCGGTAACCAATGTAGGGCCCTCAAGGCAGGGGAGATGTGGGCTTGTGGCTTTACATGTAGAAGTAGTCTGGCAGCTGAGTTCTGAATGCATTGTAATTTTTTTTTATAGTAGATAGAGATGATCAATGGTAGAGGCCATTGGCATAATCCAGTTTAGATAGTACAAGAGAGATAGTAGCCTGTACCTTGTGTGGAACTTCGAGGTGGGCATTGATGCATTGCAGAGTTTTCATGATGATGAAGCTTGATCTTGCTAAATTGTCCAGTTGGGCATTCATTATTAACTTGGAGTCCATGCTAATTTCAAGGTTTCTAACTTCCTTCGATACTTTAGGAGGTGGCCCCAGATAATCAGGCCAGGCGCAGAGTGAGTCATAATTATTTCAGTCGCGACATGCAAGTATTTCTGTTTTAGAAGCATTCAGTTTGAGATGGTTCCATGTCATCCACTGATTAACAGCTTTGAGACAGCTGAAGACTTGTGAGTTTCCAATCTCTGTGGGGCATTCCAGTTTAAGGAGTATTTTTGTGTAATCTTCATAGTTGTAGCATGCAAGTTGAAAATCATTGATCATTGCGAGTATAGACATCATGTAGATGTTGAAAAACAAGGGCGAGGTGATTGTGCCTTGAGGAACCCTTACTTTTGTGAAGTAGGGTTTGGACAAGAGAGGGGGAGTATGGATGACATCTGTATTGTTTTGAAGGTAGGATGTGATCCAGTCGAGTGCAGACCATTCTATGCCTGCTTTGTAGACTCTTTGTATTGGGGTGTCATAGTCAAAGGCAGCTGAGTGGTCCAAAAGAAGTAGTGCAGCAACTCCATTGTGGTCTATTGTATTTTTAAGATCATCCCCGATGGCGATGAGGTCAGATTCAGTGCCTCTTCCTGGGTGGAATCCAGTTTGGTAGTCTAAAAGTATGGAGTTATCTTCAATGAACTGTGACATCTGGGTGAATGCTGCCCTTTCAATCAGTTTACCTAGGTAAGGTCTATTTGTAATTGGTCTCTAATTGTTGGGTTCAAATCAAATCAAACTGGATGTCTATAGTGCATTGCTACCCAACTGGGCCTCCCAGCGCTCATTGAAAGCCAACTTCCGATCCTTGAGTTCAATCATCCTTACTTTATAGTTCAAAAAGGTCAATTTTGCAGGATTTTCTGAACACCTGTATGGACTGTTGTTTCCGAATGTGAGAGGGAAGGTTCTTCCATATCCTGGGGGCTAGAAAAGCAAACAAACTCCCCCCACATCTCACTCTTTTTACCTTGAGCATCACTAACAATCCCACACAGCTTAATGGTAGGGATCTTCCTGGCACATAATTAGCCAATAAGCTTTGAATGATAGCTGGACCTTTTCCTGGAATGGCTCAGTGGGTCATGCACATTGTCCTAAATCTTATCCTTTTTCCACTGGTAGGCAATGGAGCACTTTTAGGGCTGGTTGAGCAGATTGGTGCTTCCGAATCTTATAAAGCGTTCTTGCAGCTGTGTTCTGAATTACTTGTAACTGATTTATCCCATACTTTGGGCTTCCCAGATATAGAGAATTCCCATAGTCTAAGCATGAATCGATCAGGCTTTGCATCACAATTCTCTTTGATGTGGGCAGAAGCATGTGGAGAAATTTGCTCAAGGATCTCAGGATCCCAAAACAAGAGCTCACCGGTTTTTGGCTTGTATTTCCATTGCTAATTTGTCATCTAACCAAAACCTTAAGTTTTTGATCACTGGGGCTGGAATTGGGGGAACTCCCCTTTGGTCAGGCCATCCTACTTGCAATCCACTCAAATTATTGTTTCCAAATACCATGAGGTCCTTTTTACTACATTGAGTTTAAGACAGCTCCTTGACATCCACTCAATGACATCGTTAAGGCAGGAATTGAGCTATGAAGTAGCACCCCTGATCTCTGGGGTAAGCACCATGATGATCTGAGTGTCACATGCATATGACACTAGGGCTAGGCCATGGGACTGTATAATTTCTGCTAGTGGCCGAACATATAGAGTAAATAATGTAGGGCTCAACGATGCTCCAGGCTGTAGTGGATAAATAGAGAAGTGGGGGCCTCTGCTCACCTGAAAATTTCTGTCTCCTAGAAATAATTTTAGCCACCTGAGTGCACCCCCTGAAATTCCTGAGTCCTCCATTCTTTGCAGGAGGAAAGGGCAAGATATTGTATCAAAGATGGCACTGAGATCCAGCATTATCAGAGCAGCAGCAGCTCCTCGATCTAAAATTGCCTGAACTTCCTCTGTTGCTGCTAGTAATGCAGTCTCAGTACTACTGCTCGCCCTAAAACCTGTCTGGGAAGGGTGCAAAATGCTACGGTCTTCTATGGAAGAGGATAGATTTTTATTTACATGCTTTTGTAAGATCTTACTTATAAACGGTAGCATGGAGATGGATCTGTAGTTTTTTTTGTTGTTAAACTTTCTTTATTAAAGTTTTAGTGGTGCAAATACAAGTATCATTTGAGAGTTTCATGATTTATCATTTCCAGTCATAAGCAACAATTTGTATAGTCAGCAACAGTACATGGCCCAAAGGGAAGAAAAGGCAAAGTTAGTAGATGAACGTCTCCCCACCAGCCCATACTGTATCATACTGACCTGAGTACCACATTAATGATTCATAGGAAAAAAAAATCAACAAAATATAACCAAACTAGGCTAGCGTAGCAAGTGGGATATTGGACGTAGAGATAGCAGGGACATATTGCTTCACTGGGCTAGAGTAGCACGTGGGATATTGGACGTAGAGATAGCAGGGACTTATTGCTTCACTTCGGAAGGGCCGACAGTCAGATGGCACTCCTCTTCTCAGAGGGGGAGCCCTCTTATACATGGAATATATGCAATGCTCTAAGACGCTGGCGGCAGGACACCAGTGCAAGACCCCCTGAGAGGAACTGCACTAGAGGATCCCAGATATACTCAAATCCCCTTCTTGAGTCTGTCAATTTGTCCCCCAACCGCTCTATGGAGAGGAACTGCCTCAGTCTAGCATGCCACAGTGCTGTGGGTGGGGTTTCAGGTTTCTTCCAATATGAAGCCAAAGTCATCTTGGAAGCACCGAGAGCCAACCACATAATGGCTCAGTCTTCCATTGTTTGGTGTCTCTGGGTTGGGTCCCGCACACCTAGTAGGGCATGTGTTGAGGTGTGGGGGATAGGGTAGCCCAACATTTCTTTGATTTGCGACAAGATTTCTTCCCAGTAGGGTCGGATATTTGGGCAGTCCCACCATATATGCCAAAATTCCCCCAGGAGGCCATAGCCTCTCCAGCATCTATCGGACGTATGAGGAATTTAAAAAATGTTTTTTTCTGGGTACAGGTACCAGTTGTAGAGTAATTTATAGTGTGCTTCTCTCACTCCCATTGAGTAGTTGTATTTAGAGATGTCTCGAAAGAGAACATTCCACTGCTTCTTCTCCAGTGTTGAGTCCAGAACCTGTTCCCAAAACGTGATATGGGGGGGAGTGTTGATGTGGTGTGCAGATATCAGCAATTTATACAGAGTGGAGATGCCTTCCCTCGCCACCCCCTCCCCAATCATACAAATTGTTCGATCGGGAGCAGGTCCCTGGAGGCCGCCAAAAGTATATAAGGCTGAGTTACCCAGTGCATTACTTGCATGTAATGGAAGCATTCTGATGGAGGCACTTGAAAGTCTCTGCAGCAGTTCTCAAATGTTAGGATGTTGTCTCTGTGGTATAAGTCTGAAATCAGTAGATACCCTCCCTCCTGCTACTTGTCAAATGGTCCTGGTCTCAAGGCCGGGGGGGAAGTCCGCGTTATAGTGAATTGGAGTGTATGGGGAGGGGAAGATCGTCACTCCATAGGTCTTTGTCACTGTGTCCCAAACTTTGATTGTGGTGGCGTGCTCAGGTAGGCCTTCCTCGGCCAGTTGTTACGAGGTTTCCAGATTATATCCCATATGGTCCGTCCCACCACGGCATGGTCCATATAGAGCCAATGCTTTGTCTGATGCCCACAGAGACCACTCGCCGATGATGCAAAGCTGGGTCAATTTATAGTAGCGTTGAAGGTCTGGGAGAGCCGGGCCCCCTGTTGCCTTCAGTCGGGTGAGCAGTTTATTCACTAGTCTGGCCCTACCTCCCTGCCATATGGGAACCTTGTAATCATTGTACAGGCTTCCGTAAAGAAGTCTTTGGGGACATCGATGGGTAGGCCCTGGAATAGATATAATATCCGGGGAAGCACTGTCATCTTGATTGCGTTAATACGTCCCAACCAGAGGAAAAAGACAGGGGACATTGCTTAAAGGCCTTTTGTAGGCTTTTGAGGATGGGGAAAAGTTTGCTTTGTATAAATCAGTGACTTTAGGGGTAATTTTGATGCCTAGATAGGTGATTTCTTCCTTAGCCCATAGGAAGAATGCTTCAGCAGCTATCTCTACCATCTCGGTTGGTGGTATTGTCACATTAAGCATATAAGATTTCCCCTTGTTGACCTTGAGACCCGCTACTCGTTCGTATACCACAAGTTCATTTTGGATTGCAGGCAGGGTCGTTTGGGTAACAGTAACAAAGGGAAGGATGTCATCTGCAAACAGTGATATCTTGTGTTGCTCATGGCCGAATTGCATACCTTGAGTCTCTGGCTGTGCCCGTATTCTGGCTGCTAGGGGCTCCACACTAAGAGCGAATAACAAGGGGGAGAGAGAGCATCCCTGCCTCATTCCCCTTGTCAGGTTAAAATATGCTGATGCCACCCCATTCACCATAATTCGCAATTGGGGGCAAGTATAGTTGCTCATTATCATAGCCATGAATTGGTCACTAAATCTGAATCGCCATACGGTAGCCACCAAGAAAGACACCTTTTCAGCCTACAGCGCCAATAGCATCGCAGGTATCTTTTTCTTAGTTGCCTTTTCTATCAGGTGGACTACTCGGCGTAGGTTATCATGTGTTTGGCAACCTTTAATAAATCCCGACTGGTCGGGATGTATCAGGTCAGGCATTACATCCTCTAATCGTTTAGCCAGAATTTTAGAGAACAGTTTTACGTTGAGATTTAGGAGGGCGATCAATCAATCAATCAATCAAATAATTTCTTAAGCTCACTATTCACCCGTTAGGGCGATAGGCCGGTAGGATGCACACGACTGAGGATCCTTTCCAGTCTTGGGAATAAGTGTGATTAGAGCTTCGCCCATGGGTGGGGACCTATTGTGTCCTATCCCGACCTGGTTTAACAGCTCCATGAGATGTGGTGTCAGCTCTGCACCAAATGTTCTGTAGAAGTGGGCATTAAACCCATCTGGACCTGGTGATTTGTTTAGCGGGAGGGAGTCAATGGCTGTCTGTATCTCCTCCTGCGTAAAGGAAGCTATGAGGATGTCATTGGTTTATTGGGATATCTGTGAGAGGGCCACGTGTTGTAGATAAGCGTCTTGTGCGGGGGCTTCAGGTTGTTCCGACGTGTTTAGTCGAGTCTAAAAGTCCAGAAAGGCTCAGGTTTTTTCCTCCTCTGCATGATGCTCACCGGTCTTGTCCCGTATTAGGCTATATAGTCTCTTGCTTGTTTGGCGTGTAATTGTCGGGCCAGCATCTGGCCTGTTTTGTTCCCCATTTTATAGGAAGTTTTCTTAAGACGCACCAGTGAGATTTCTGCTATGTTTGTGTATATGGATTGCAATTTACCTTTTAATGAGGTCACCTTCTTCTGTGAGAGCCAAGTAGAGGAGCGTTTGTGTGCCTGTTCTGCTACCTTAATTCGTTTTCCAAGTCTAGTTGTTCCTTAGCCTTTAGTTGGTGTAGGGAAGTAGCTAACGAGATTCATTTACCCCGTATAACTGCTTTGAATGCATTCCAAGTGGTGAGGTGTGATGTGTCGGTGGGGATATTATGCTGAAAGTAGTCCCTGATGGCTTTCTGTATTTTGGCTCAAAATACTTAGTATGGGTTAAGATGTTAGGGAAATACCATCTACTGAATCCAGAACGTGTTTTGGGCCAATCAACTCCAATCCCCAGAGGGGCATGGTCAGAGATGATGATTGGGCGTATCGTCGCCGATCTGAGCGATTGTTGTAGCGGTTGACTAAGGAATATATGATTGATTCTCTAATATGATCTATGCGAGTGAGAGAAAAATGTGTAGTCTTTAATCATAGAGTGAAGCGATCGCCATGCATCCAAAAGACCTAGCCTATTAAGGGCTGCCTTGACAAATTTTTCAAAGATGCTCGTTTGGGTTCTGTGGAGGTGGGTAGTGTCCTGGGAGCTGTACCATATCAGGTTGAAATTGCCCTCTGCGAAGCCCTCCAACATAGACAGAAAGGCTAAGAGGAATTGAGTTTGTCCACTGTTAGGTGCATATACAATGGCTACGGTACATACTTTTCCTCTGATACTATCTTTGGTTACTAAATATCTGCACTCTTTGTCCTCTTTCATACTCTGCAACTGAAAGTGCGTGGAATTATGGATCATCAAAGCCACCCGCATTGTTTTGTGGGTGCTGAGGCCGTGTACAAATGTGTATAGTGTTTGTAATGCAGCTGGTATCCTTCCCCCTTCTGAGATGGGTTTCTTGTAGGGCTATTATATCAAAATGACGACCCCCAAAATATTACCAGAGTTGTGACCTTTTGTTGGGGGAGTTCAATCCCTTAACCCTCCATGATAGGAATTCAAGCATCCCGTTTTTCTAAGAGTTTATGCTAAGGTTTTCATTGCCCGTCGTAGTGAGTACCCGATGGCCCACTTCTTCCTTTCCTCGCCCCATACCTCATAATCCCTTCCAAACCCGCTCATACCAGCTCTAAACATAGAAAAAAAACCATAAAAACAACATTGTAACTGTTACCAAGTAGAAATGTTGATGCTTCATGTCTACCAATTGTAAGGTTGTCGTGGTGGGGAGTGAATGCTGAGCCACACTTGTCCCTTGCAGAGACTGCCTATTGAAACCTCATAAGTGTAATCTGTTTCAAAAATGTTTGTTGGGTCTCCAAATTCATGTTGGAGTAAATCTACAGTATTCAAGTGTCGCACGTCGTCCGTTTCCACTTGTCACAATGGTTGTGGGCCTTTAATTCCGTGGCTCCTTTTCCCCTTTCTCTGTTGCTTCCAAGAGGCTGTGGAGGTGGCTGTCTCCCCACAACTTTGTGGTCCATCTGAGTGACCTTCAGTCTCTTTAGTACTCTTCTCCTGCAGGTCCATGAGGGCCGAAGCTCCCTCAAAGTCTGCAAGGTGATGTGGTTTGTTATCGAAATCACAGGCAATGCCAAAGGGGTATGTTCATATGTACCTTGTATTTCTAGCCCTCAACGCTTCTGTGATTGGTCGGAATTGCAGTCTGCGGGCTTACTTCACTGGTGCTACATCCTGATACAATGCGCATTCTGCACCTTGAAAGGAGATGGTGTCTCGCTTTCTCGCCTGCTGAAGAATCAGTTCCTTCACCTTGAAGGAGCTCACCTTCGCTAGGACGTCTCTGGGTCTCCTCGCTTCATTTGCGATGCGGATCCCTACCCTGTGCACTCGCTGTAGTTGGACGTCTGGGTGTTTGTCACCAAGATGGTAGAGAAGAGGCCCACCACAAATACTTAAAGATCTTGGCCTTCGCTGCCTTCTTCTAACCCCTTGACTCGGATATTGTCTCTATGTGAGCGGTTTTCTAAACCTTTGCATTTAAGGAGAGTTAGATGCAGTTTTGTCTTCAGTTGGGTGAGATCGCTTTCTATAGGAGCTATTTGTTGTTCTGTCTCTTGGACCATCATCCCAAGGTCCAGGGCATGGCTCCCCACTGAGTCCACATCGAACTGAAGAGAGGTCAGGTGGGAGTTAATGTCCAGTTTGAATGATTCAAGCGTGGACTTGAAATCTGCTGTCAGTTCTTTGCGTACTTCTGATTTGAAGTCACAGAGCGATGTCAGGAGGTCTTCCTTTGTCAGCGCCATGTTGTCTGCTTGCTTGGGTCTGTCCAACCTGTGCACGGCAGGCCAAAAGTAGGTAGAGACCCTTTTGATAGCGGCTTCCTTCGGGTATAAATGCTGCTCCCAAATCAGTAACCTCCCTACCGCCACCTGGGGCAGGGGCCGCCAGACGCCTCCCAGATCTGTAGTTTTTAACCAATTGTGGATTAGCATCTTTTTTTTAATAAAGGTTTTATAATTGCAAGTTTCCAAGCTTGCGGAATGCAACTGGTTAGTATGGAATGATAAAGGATATCTCTAAGCACATTTGACAGGAGGTTCCAGCCTCTCATTAGAACATTGGGAGATGCGGGTCCAATGGAGAGCCTGATTTAACCAATTTTGTTATATTTTCTACCTCACCAATAGTCATCAATGAAAGTTCTGAAAGAACAGTTTCCTGGCAATTTTTTTTACTAAAAATATAACCTCCTTTTGAGGCTGTTGGTGCGATGGGAGGTAGTTGACTTAGTATTTTGTTCACTTAGTTAGAAAAAAAGGAGGCTAGCCAATCACATTGTTTCACCGATGGCTTTGGACCTCTGGCGCTACTGGGGAGGCACATCAGATTTTTCACTATTACAGTATATTTTTAAAAGTTCCCCTGAGGGATTTGAGCCTTGTTTATTTTCTCCTCAAACTGAGTAATTCTTGCTGCTTGTATTGCTCTTGTATATATTTTCAAGGCTATTCTATATTTGGTTTTACTCTGGCCATTGTAGTCTTTCCTCCATTCTCTGTTTCCCTTTTTAGCAGGGTCAAATCTTGTGTATACCATGCGGCTTGTCCTATTTGATTTTATTGTTTGGAGGGGATTCTTGTTATTGATGAGTTGGATAACCAATTTTCAAAGGTCCTGTATCTTTCCTCTAACTCACCCTCAAATGTTGGCAATGTCTCGAAGAGTGCGACTTGCCACTCCTTCTTACCTAATTTGTACCAGAGGCGCTTGATCCTTGAATTAAACAAGTTTTCTTTCTGCCACCTCTGGAATAGACAGCCAAAAAGGGACTAGGGGCCAGATGTAGCAAACGTTTGCGACTCGCAAACGGGCCGATTCGCAATTTGCGACAGTGCAAAATCGGAAATGGGATGCAAAAAGCCCATTTCCGACTCGCAAAAGGCGATGGGACCCGTTTGCGAGTCGCATCCGTTGCGACCCCATTTTGTGACCCGCAAATTGCAAGTCGCAATTTGCGAGTCGCAAACCTTATGCAATTGCAACTCGCAAATTGCGACTAGTCGCAAAAAGCCCAGTTTGCATGTCCCATTTACCACTAACTCAGAGCAGGTGGTAACCATTACCAAAGTATAAAAGGGGACCCAGAAGGCATCTGGGTTACTCAAGATGGCGGAGATATACCTGATAGCAGTCAGGAGGAGAGTCTACGCAGCCCAGCAGAGGAGGAGGAGGGGCCACAGACAGGAGAAGATATATAGAACCAGGCAGACTCTTTTTCAGCAAACTGAAGAGGAGATCTATGACAAATACCGCCTTAGCAGCGCAGCCATTCTAGAATTAATAGATTTACTCAAACCACAGCTAGAACACAAGACTCTGCATGGCTGCGCCATCCCTACGCATGTGCAAGTGCTATGCGCACTGCACCTCTTGGCCTCAGGGAGCTATCAGGGGGTCATTGCCGTGGCAGGTGGGGTATCCCAAAGTGCAGTGTCAAGGTTCCTCAGGGCATTCCTAGATGCCTTAGTCACGCACATGTCTCACTTCATATACTTACCAAGGAATGAGGCAGAAATTAACAGCACCAAGCTGGACTTTTACCGCATTGTCCACTTTCCTCATGTCATAGGGTGTGTAGATGGGACACACATTCAAATATGCCCCCCTGCTAATCTGGAACACATTTTCCGCAACAGGAAGTGTACCCACTCACTCAACATACAGGTTGTTTGTGATGCCCATTATGTCATCACGGACATCGTAGCTAAGTTTCCTGGCAATACCCATGACTCATACATTTTTAGGCATAGTGGGATACATCAACGCCTGGAACGTGGGGAATTTGGAGACGGTTACCTCCTAGGTAGAGCCACAGACACTTGCAGACATACACACAGGTCACTGTGCACGACAATCTGGACTTCCTAACCGTGTACTTTTGTGCCCAACAGGTGACAGTGCATATGCTCTCAGGCCTTGGATCATGACTCCGTTTTTAACACCCAGAACTGAATCAGAGAGGCAATACAACAGTGCGCATAAGAGGACCAGGAACCTGATCGAGCGCACCTTCGGACTGCTGAAGGCAAGATTCAGATGCCTCCACCGCAGTGGAGGCGCCCTCCAATACACCCTCCAATACACCCCCATTACCGCTTTCAAAATTGTGGTCGCATGCGCCATCCTCAACAACATAGCCACCCGACGTGGGCTACCTCTCACCCCTGCAGACCCAGATCCTGATGATGAAGAGCAAGAACAACCACATCGCCATCATGGGGATAGGAGTCTAGCTAATCAAGGCAGACTGAGACGGGACCACATTGCAACGCAATATTTTGGACGGTACGTGTCAACTCCCACCATACTCACCTATTAACCATTTGTTAAGTGGAACAAAAATAACTGTTTTATTAATGTCATGAAGAAACTATATACAAGTTGAAATTGTCCATGGGCAGGAAAATGCCAACCAGTCATGTGGCACATTAACGCCATGTGCCACATGAATCTGTCCTGGCTGTTATCTATGATCTCCTGCCCCTCCTGCCAGCCTGGCTGGTCCCTGCTGCGTCCATGGTGCTGTGCCTACCACTCCTCAGCACCCTACTGTGAGTGGCAGAGACACTGCTCACTGTTGAGCCCTCCTCCCAGGTGTATTTGTTAACTTCCTGGCTGTGATGTCATCATCATGTGCCAGGAAGTGTTTCCAGGGTGTTCTGGTATGCTTTCTAGAGTGTTCTGCTGCATCTGCAAGCAATTTTGAAGGTATTCGCAATTTGCGACACCCACTCGCTAATTGCGAGTTTGTTTTTTGCACACTCGCAAACAGCGACCTCGCAAACTGCGGACTCGCACACAGCGTTGTGAGTCCGGCTGCGAGTCGCAAAATCGGATCGCTTTTTTTTCTGGCATTCCAATTTGCGACTCGCATTTTGCGAGTCGCATCAACTCGCAAAATGCGAGTCGCAATTTTTATTTTTGCTACATCTGGCCCTAGGTGATGATCAGACCACAAAATTGGGATTGGGGCATCTGTTACCAAATCATTTAAATTAGTGAATACCGGGTCTAGTTGTTGTCCTTTAATATGTGTGGGGGAGTTGAAATATTGTCACTGTTGTGTAGCTTTTAAATCATCCACAAATCCTTTTGCTACAGTATTTTCTATTTGTTCCATATGTAGAGTTAAATCTCCTAGTAGAGTAAAGTTGGCTTTCTGCAAACTACGTTCAGCCAGTAGCTGTGGAAGAGTTGCCATAAAACGCGAAGAAGCCCCAAGAGGGCAATATAATATTATTCCCGAAAAAGTGAATGTGGAGGTAAACTCCACCAAGAACTGGAGGCATTCACAGCCTGCGACCACTAACGGAATAAAATGAGCCATTTTCAAGATAACAGCAACCCCTCCCCCAGTTTTATCTTCCCTATTTTACAGGCTATTGTGTACTCCTGTGGGAGAGTCATCACTATATCTGGAGTAGACTAGTGGTTTGGCCAAGTTTCTGTGAGAAACACTACATCTGGTTTACGCTCTTCCACAAGCATAAAGAGGTATATACTGTGTCTTGAAAGAGACCTACAATTTAGTAAACACATCTGCTTAACCTGGAAGGTCACTAGTTCATTTATCATTCTGTTCAATAGGCAAGTCTCAGTAAGGGAGTACTGTCTCACAGTTATTATTCCATCTGCCTATAGATTTGATGCAGTTCTGCTGAGGTACAAGTTATTGCCATTCCTCCTTCGTTACAGTTAAGCAGAATGGCTGGCCCCTTGCCCTGTCCAGACACAGACAGGCACAGATGGGCTTGACTTTGGCAGGCCTTCGGCACCCAATCAGCACACCCCCTGCGTGCGTTCATTGCATGCATCTGTGGCTTGTCTAAAATAGTGGGCAGGGTCAAAATGCTGAGTTCTAAAACACTAGACCGCTGTAACCAAAATGGTGGTTCCTAGTTCTCTTTTCGGGAAATCCGGAAGTTACTCTGTGTGGCACTGAACATGGCCACTTAAACACTATATAAAATCGGCCCAGTGTTCCCCCACAAATATAAGCTTTTTAAATAATGTCTGTCCCCAAATAATGCATAAAATCACATGAAAGAATACCCAGGAACATAGAAGTCGGAGGCAGCACACATCCGTGCCTCAGCCTGTCTTAAAAACCAGATGGGCCAAAAAACAGAGAGACAGATGTAAGAGCCCCTAGAGCGTCCTTGTGCCACATTAGCCTCGTATTTTTTTTTACACTAATGTGGCCCAACGAGGCCAAAATCGCCACACAAAATTTACAAAGTGGCGCAATGCAATGCATGCATTGCACCACTTTATAACCCTTTGCACTACATTATGCCTGTGCCAGGCATTATGTATGCTAAGCGGGCGTTCTTCCGTTAGGGGGCTGAAAAAATGGTTCAAAGAAATCTAAGAGGCATGCCATTGTATCCAATGGGCCTCAATGGGCTTTGCAGGATTAACTTCAACATTTTTTATGCTAATTCTTCACAGCTCAGAACTACCATCAAAAATGTTGTCGCTAGTTCCCCTAACTACCGTCATTGTGGGCCATATATTAGGTAGGCACACTCATGGTGATGTTAGGGGGCACTAAGGGGAGCAAGAAAAGTGGAGTTGCACTGAGTGCGGCGCTACTTCTCTTAATTCAGGGCCCGAGTTCTAAAAAACTAGACCACTCTAACCAAAATGGCGGTTCCTAGTTCTCTTTTCTGGCAATCCTGAAGTCACTTTGTGTGGCATTGAACACAGATACTTAAACACAATATAAAATCAGCCCAGTGTTCCCCCCACAGATAAAACATTTTTAAAACAGTGTATGCCTCCAAATTAATGCATAAAATCACATGAAGGGTTCAGGTTTGTTTTCTTTAATAATGGGTGTAGGTATGCCTTTTTAGGGTGTTCAAGAAAGATTCCTGTAGTTAAATAATTATTGATGATTCTTCTTACTGGTGTGGCAGCAGAGGTAGATAAAAGAATGTTCTTGAAGCTGTTTGGTGGACAAAGGTCAGAAGAGAAGCCACAAGGCCTGCTTGTTTTGACCAGATCCATAAATTCACTTTGTGATATTTGTTTGAAAGAGTGCAGAGGCTGGGTTGGTTTACTCTTGGAGGTTTTTGGAAACAAGTTGGTCCTGGTAGTTTTCTTTTGTTTTAAATAGAAGTCCAATGTGTCTGCCTTGGCTGTGTAATGATTGGTCAGTTTGTCTGTGAATACATGAGTAATGGGATGAGTTCCTTCCATGTATTTAGGTTTTCAAAATTTGTTGAGAATTTTATAAAATTCTTTCTCTGCAGACAAAGAATTTTGAATTCTGGTTGAGTAGTACCTTTTTCTTTAGCTTTTTTGATTGATGATTTGTATATTTTGTTAAGTTTGCATAGGCGAAGTTTGTCTTGAATATTCTTTGTTTTGAGCCAGAACTTCTGATTTGTTGTTTTATCTTTTTCAGTTCTGTATTCCTCCAAGGTGTTGGTTTTATTTTGTCCTGTTTAGTTTTTTTGAGTAGTATTTGATATTGAAAGCTTCCTGCACCCATTCATATAGTATTTGAATGGAATCTATTGTGCCTAGATCTGTGATGGCTGTTCGTTGTATTTCAAAGTTTAAAAATCTGTTTGTTGCATGGCCCATAGTTGGATGTATGTAAGGTGGTCTTGGGTGTGTACACTCTGATACAGGTTCAATGTGACTAGGTCAGTGGTGATAGGTTTTGTATGGGGCATGTTGAGTTTATCACACCAAATGTTTAGGTCCCCAAGATTGCATAGGTTGGAGCATATCCTTATAAGGTTTGAAAATGTGTCTAGAAATGTGCCTGGGAATTGCTAAGTAGTGGTCTGTAAATGCTGGTATAGGGATAGCGATTCAGATACTGCATAGTTCAGTATTGTCAATCTATGACTCTTCTAGAGGCAGGGTATTAAATTAGAGAGCAGTATGGAATGAAACCCTCAAAATAACTCCATGACTCACTGACCACACCAAAGCTTCCACCCCAGCACACAAAGCCCTACTACTACCCCACTGGCAACAATGCGGTCCTTGGGCACACCACAGACCATGATTTGTGGCCCTTGGGAAAATGTTTGTGAGTACTCAGAAGTTAAAATATGATGGATTGGAATGTGCCCCATATAATTTACTTGTTGCTTATATTATTTTAAGCACTCCATGCATTACTTTTTGTGGTATGTGCATGGTTATGCACAGATGCAGATCCTGAGCATGCGATGACACAGGATTTAAGCTGGACCTCAGTAATGAAGCTCTCAAGAAGGATGAACCTAATCTTGGCATTGCCTTTGTTGCCATTCAGCCACTCTGTAGTTTGGTCCAGCCAAAATGTATTTGCATATGGTTAGTCCCTGTGTATACTTGCATGATGGATTTAAATAACTGTCTGTGGTTAATCAACAACTCCATCCATCGTTGTTTGTGAAGTCTAGGGGGCTGTGCACAGTTCTCAGGTCCAAGCTTAATGTGCCACAGGACTTAAGCTGTACCTCACTGATTCAATAATGATGCAAAATGATTTTGAAACCACTACAGTGTTCCTTTTGTTCCCACTCAGAGAGGGACTGGACTGGCAGCTCTATTAGGACCCTCCATTGGTGGGAAGGTCCAGTACAGATTTACATATGGTTTGTCTTTTTCTGTATTTACAACGATGGGCTAAATATTGATGAATTGCTAGGAGTAATTACCAGTAGTTACGATTAATTCAAGCATTTTATCCATCACATGTTTTTTGCTGACTTCCTGAGGCTCTGTGTGTGTACTATCTAAGCGTGCACGGAATATGTATTCCTTTGAAAAGAAATCCTCTGTGACTGAAAACTGACCTCTACTGGTTGTCTTGAAAACTGTGTTTTATTGAACCTGGTGCTATCCTAGATTCCTACTTAGTCTAGGTAGCCTTTATAGCTTAGCAATAGGAGGTCCATTTGGAGATATTGCATCTGAAGAAATCAAATTCCAATTCAAACCACCTTCATTGAGTATGATTTTGACTGCGCGACCACACCCACCATTGGAGAGTCAAGAAGACCAGTGAATCATTTTTAACTTTTGCAGTCATGGTACCCAGAATCTTTTTTCAGCAGTGTAAACATATATCGGCTTCTAAGTGCTGCCTACAAATAGCAGGATCTGAAGAAAAATACTGAAATTGAACTATCAGAGTGCACAGTTTTCTTCAAAACATTATGCCAATAGTAATGACTCTAGTACGTATCTGCAAATTATGCCCTCTGTGTTCCAAAGGCAACAATCCATCTGAGGTGTAGCTTATATTAAACACTTAGGCCCTCATTCTGACCTTGGCGGGCGGCGGAGGCCGCCCGCCAAAGTCCCGCCGTCAGGTTACCGTTCCGCGGTCGAAAGACCGCGGCGGTAATTCTGACTTTCCCGCTGGGCTGGCGGGCGGTCTCCTTCAGACCGCCAGCCAGCCCAGCGGGAAAGAGGCTTCCACGATGAAGCCGGCTCGGAATCGAGCCGGCGGAGTGGAAGCTGTGCGATGGGTGCAGTTGCAGACAGTGAAATACATGTAGGGGCCCTCTTACGGGGGCCCCTGCAATGCCCATGCCAGTGGCATGGGCACTGCAGGGGCCCCCAGGGGCCCCGCGACCCCCCCTACCGCCATCCGGATCTCGGCGGTCCGACCGCCGGGATCTGGATGGCGGTAGGGGGGGTCGGAATCCCCGCGGCGGTGCAGCAAGCTGCGCCGCCGCGGAGGATTCAATGGGGCCGCGGTACACTGGCGGGACCCCGCCAGTGGTGCCGGTCCGACCGCGGCTTTACCGCCGCGGTCGGAATCCCCATTGGAGCACCGCCGGCCTGTCGGCGGTGCTCCCGCGGTCCTCCGCCCTGGCGGTCAAAGACCGCCAGGGTCAGAATGACCACCATAACGTGTAACCCAGGCCGATGACAAGTGCTGGATCCTATTTACCCCAATATTTTCTCCAGAGTGATGGAGCATTCGGAGCTGTTTAAAAGTATAGGCAAAGTGGTCTCTGGTCCAGGGCCCCCACCTTTCTAGGGGCCACATCATTAAATTTTACGGACAGTATCAGACTGTCCAGTTTAAAAAAATAACTAGTTTATTTACTTACTTTGCTTTTTTTTAGCCAGCCTAGACTGTCCGGCCAGCATGCCACCCACATGAGAGAGAGTGAACAATTCTAGATAAATTCAGCAAGTTCTCTAATTCTTTAAAGAGGATAAGCCCAGCACCTCTACCAGGCCTTTGCCTTTGTTTTCGTGCTACTGCCTAGAACATCTGCTTGTCGGTGGTGTGCCAGGTTTCTGGGGTCTGGGGATGATGTTACATCATAGTCTGTGACTTGATGTGTCCATAGTGAAAAGTATCATTTTAAAGTAAGGAGGGATTGACTCAAAAAGGAAGTTTGAGATCAGAAATTTAGAGAACAAAATGAAGGTTTATTAAGATGTTATGGAGATGCAGCAGTAATCCACATTAGATCAGTTAAATACATAAGAAATATATGCTGTGAAGGCTCTAAGTTATACGAACATTGCAAAATTAGCAAATTCAAGTAAAATAGATGAAGTCTCAAATGTGCAGCACATCAAATCGGACAACATCCTTTTAAAAAAAAAATGTTTTTATTCATTGAAGAACGAAAAAAAAGGACCAATGCCGCTATAAAACAAGTAAAACACGTGACAGTATAGGCAGGGTGAAAAATACACCAAGGGCGAAGAGGCGAGCCACACATAGTAATTAGCGAACATAGCAACATGTCAGTAAATCTATACATAAATACAGGCCGAAAAAGAGAGGCAGCCAGGCCGAAACATACTAACAGTGGCACATTAGGTTGTGGTGCTATACAGAGTCTGTAAATAAGTACACAAAGGGACCCAAATGCCTTTGAGTCTAGAAGTGGAGGGTTGAAGGGAAGCACAAGCCTCACCAGTCATGTCACAGTATTGCATGTCAGTTAACCAATCAGTTATAGTGAGTGTTGCCCCTGTGGAGGGTGATGCAATGTTTAGCAAGGAGTAAGGCCATCTCAGCGTATCTGCAAGCACCAGGGCTCAGGGGCTTAACGCTGCCCAATAAGGCAATGAGGGGATCGGCTGTAAGGTGAGCATGGCGGAGAGTATGGTAAAGATAGCCACCCAGTAAGCATGGACTGCACGACAGGTCCAGGTGAGATGATCAAAGTCTACCTGCGGGGCCTGGCAGTGAGGGCAATAGTGGGACCTAGAAGGGTCATAGCGGGCCAGGGGTCTTGGGCGTGATGTAAGCCCTATGTAGAAATTTAAAATGCAGGAGCTTATGTCAACTATTAGGGGAGACTTGTTGTGTTTGTGCGCAGCAGTATGTCCAAGTCTTATCAGGAATGGTATGGCAAAGGTCCCATTCCCAAGCTACTCGGACTGGTGAGGTGCGTGTGGTTCTCAATGCCAGGCATGCATGATAAAGGCGAGATACCAATATGGAGTTGTCTGCCAAAGTGATCACCATGGAGAGAGGCAAGAAGTCAGTTGACGCGCCAGGATAGGAGGGAAGTTTCTCACGTAAGGTGCTACACAATCGCATGCAAACAACCCTTTCAATCAGGGTGGGAGTCTCAGCGGAGCTGAAGGCAGGACGGAGGTCGATATGGCCGTCAAATACCAAATCTGCCATGGTATGAAGGTGGAGAGACGTTAGTGTGTGCTGCACTATTGCTTCCTGAGTGAGTGGAAGCCAGAGACTTTTTTTAGAGGAATGTGTGGAGAGTATAAAAGAGGGTTCACCAAGCACAGATTTTGGTCCAAGCTCAGCAAATCGTGGAAAGTGTGTGTATATCTGTGGACTCGCGGGATAGGCCCAGAGGAAGGAGTGACTCCAACAGCGTTGGGAGTGCCTGTTGAGATTCTAGTTAAAGGTAAGGGAGTTGAGCGTCCAGGTTGCACCAATAGTATGAGAAATGGCATAGGGCCACTAAATAGTATTGCGTCAGGTACTGCAAAACCGCCCTGCTCGTAAGGGAGAGTTAATGTTTCCTTGCCAATTCTGTGGTGGCGATTGGCCCATATTAGTCAGAGCAAAAGACCGTGGAGTGTCAAAAAGAAGGAGTTAGCCAGGGGAATAGGAATATATAAAAAAAAAACAGAGAAATGAGGCAGAACCACCAATTTAATGGCAGATATCTGTCTGGTGATGGATAGTGAGAGCCGGATACATCTATAACAAGATATTTAGGTGCATCTGAGCACCATTCTCGAGGCAATTCCAGTGGGCACACAATAGTGGCATTGGTTAAGGGGAAGAGTTCTGATTTGCGCCAGTTGATGGAGAAGCCATAAAAACCGCTGTAGCGTATAATTTTTCTCATGAGTGAAGAGAGGTGTGTCTGAGGTTTGCGCACAAAAAGTTAAATATCATCAGCATATAGAGTGGCCAAAAAAGGTCCTTTGGTAAAATCTATACCCATTTGAAGGTGTTGGTCCTGAAAATGGCAGATTAGAGGGTCGAGGTCAATTATAAAAAGAAGAAGGGAGAGGGGGCAGCCTTGCCTTGTGCCCCTGGATACTGGAAAGGCCTCAGTCAAGTGGCCATTGATTCAAAGATGGGCTTTCATGGATGTGTACAGAAGTATAATAGAAATTGCGTAGCAAGCCTAGTTTGAGTAAGGTGGCCTTCAGAAAGGGCCATTCGAGAGAGTTGCATGCTTTCTCAGTATCCAAGAGGGCTACTGCTGCAGGAAGAGTGGGAGACATTTGTTTAAGGACCGAGAACATGCAGATGTATGGCGGTAGAGTGATGCGGTACAAAGCCCATCTGCAGAGCAGAGATATTCTGATTGACCAATAACGATAAGCAGGTAGCAATCACCTTGGCTCGGATTTTGTTATCATGATTGAGGAGTGATAACGGGTGGTATGACGTGCAGTGGTCTAAGGAATTGCCTGGTTTAGGCACAAGGTAAATACTGCTTTGCGCAGAGAGCAAGGGAGATGTCATCTTCAAGGGCTTCAGTATATAAAGGTAGAAGAGGGGGAACCAGACCCTGCTTAAAGGCTTTATAAAAATTCCCAAAGGCGGTCAAGGCCTGGTGCCTTTGTTCCTCCAAGGTCGTCAATGTGTAATCGGGGATGCTAAAAACTGTTGTTGACCATCTGTGATCCACACCATGGCCACCTCGGAGAGGTAGGAGGGGAGGGCGTCCAGTGAGGCGAAAGGAATAGAGCTGCTGATAAATGAGAGGAACTCCTCAATGATGGAGCTTTTGTCAGTAGTGGTGGTACCAGAGTATGTGACTATACTAGTGATGTAGGGGGCTTAGTAGTTAGGGCAAAAGAGCTGGGCGAGTGTCCGGCCAGGCCGCTTGCCCTCTCTGCATATTTGCCAAGGTAGGCTCTCTCTGCATATTTGCCATATTTGCCAAGGTAGGTCACCTTACGCTCCGCAAGCTCCCTAAAGTCTTTCAAGAGGGTAGCCCGTCTATGGGAGTTTGGGGTCGTGGATGCGTCGAGAGTGCGAAGTTCACGCTCCCCGTCGCCCACTCAGCACGAATGCCATGCAGGATGCCCGCATGTCTAGAGATACAAATGCCATGGATGTAAGCCTAAAGGCCTCCCATAGTGTAGCATATGTAGGGACGGAGCCCACATCGAGTTGAAAGTATTTGGTAATTGCAGTTAGAAGCTCGGATTTGAAAGCAGTGCCAAGTAGTGCATTGTCGAGGAGACTCCAGGTGTGTGCATAAAGGGTGGGGGATGGGTGAACAAGAGCAAGCAGAACCGGGTTGTGGTCTGAGAGCGTGTGGGGCAAGTGATCTATAGTTGAAAGCATCAACATGGCAGACCGAGAAAGGATCCAGTAATCAATGTGTGACCAGGAGTCATGTAGGGGCAATAAAAGGAGTAAGCCTGTGTGCATGGATGAAAGGAGAGTCACGAGTCCGACAAGTGGTTTGTCTGTAAAATGTCAAGCAGGGCTTGGTGGTGGTAGTGGATCCGGAAGTGTCAAGAAGCAAGTTGAGGGGGATGTTGAAGAAACCTCCTAGGAGGGTATAGGCAGCAGAATGTTGAGTTAACAGATCAACAATGGGGCAAAACATTTGTGTGAATCGATGTTGGGAGCATAGACATTAAGTAGCAGGACAGAATGGCCGGCAAGGGAGACAGAGATCAGGAGATATCTACTATGTTGAGCAGTGACTTAGCTGTGTAAGATGAAAGGAAGGGGATCTGTGGATCAAAATACAGACTCCCCTAGCATAGGAGCTATAGTGTCAGAAATAGTGGTGTGACCCCCAAGAGGATGCAAAGGTGCAGTTTGTGTGTAGTGCCGGGTGGGTTTCTTGGAAAAAGGCTAGTTTGACATTGTGCCTGTTCATGTAGGAAAGGGCAAGAAGTCCATTCCAGTGATTATTGAGTCCACGGACATTCCAGGAAATGGAGGTAAACGAAAAGTCAGTGTTTACTTGAGTATACATTGTAGATTAAAGGGCCGGAACTCTGTATAGGCAAGAAGTAGATACCACCAACCCATAGGTGTAAGAGGCATATGGCAGTAGCTAACAGTGTAATAATATAACACAACAAACAGTGTAAGACATTGAATCCCCATCCCAACTCCTCCCACCCAATTCCAGAAATCTGGCGCAGCCAGAATAGAAGCAGAACAAAAAGAAACAAAACATCCTAGAAACGGTGTACACCTTGGGAGGTGGTAGCATCCCAGGGAGCACAGCCCTGCTGTATCAGTGAGAACAAACAGAAACGACTGATATTGAAGATTTCCAGAGGAGTGGAGCGGTCACTATTAGGGTCGGACTCCCAGGACTGGCACAATACATGCTGGAGAGGGTCCCGGGGAAGCCATTCGCACCGGGGAAAGTACCTCAGTCCGTTGAATCATGAGAGGGTGAGTGAGCTGTTGCATCCTCAGTTGTGGTGGTGAATGAATTTTTGGATAGCGTACAAGAGTCCAGATGTTGTTTTCGGAACTGTGATACTTCAGCGGAACTGCTGAAGATCCGGGGTGGTCCTCGAGATCCAGGTGAAGGTGTGCAGAGTAAAGCATGCTGTATTTCAGGCCTGTTCTTGACATCTAAGTATTTTTGCCTAGCATCTTGCACAGACTGCATAAAGTCCGGGAAAAAGGATAATGTGGCACCTCGGTAGTAAATAGGACCTTGTTCGTGCTTTAGTCTCAGTGCTGTGTTACAGTGGCAGTAATTGAGGAGTCGCGCCATGACTTGGCGGGAGGGGCGCCCACAGGTGGACAAGAAGCCAAGGAGCGATGTTCCTGCTCCACCACGAACGTCTCAGTGAAGGACTGCCTACCAAAGAGTTTCACAAGAAGATTTTCAACGAACATGTCATGGCGTGTAATATGAGTGGTTTACGAAATCCTCCAAATACTCAGGTCGTTACAGCATGAGCGTGCTTCCAGGTCCTCATTTTTCGCCATTGTAGTCTTGAGGAGGCGCTCAATGCGTTCCATACGTTCTGTAAGGGTGGAAGTCTTGTCCTCTACAGTATGCAACCTCTGCTCAGCCTCACAAATATGGGTACTGTGGCGCTCAATGCGCCCGCCCATGTGGACCAAGCGAACATTGAGGGAGTTCAGACGCATGTCAATTGCCTGAAAGTCAGCGCGTAATTCCACCATAATTGCTGATGCGGCATTAGTGTCCTCCTCAGGGGGAAGGTCATCAGTATCGGGAGTGCGCAGAGCCAGGCAGGATATTTTTTCCTATCTGGGGTTGCTTCGGCCCAAGAACCAGTGAACTGCAGTGAACACAGGTAATGCTGGACAAAGACTGTTCCAGCGCCCACTCGGCCGGCAAGGAAGGCACCAGGCGCTGGAAAATAAATCAACCGGTTTCCTCAAGGGAGGCAGGCAGATGTAGTGTTGGAGGGGAAGCAAAGACTGGAGAGCAATGGAGCCTGAATTCTATGTCAGGACCAGAGGCTCCGATTATGCTTTCTCTTTCTTTACTGAATCAAACAGCAGCCAATGAAATACAAGTAACAGAAAAAACTACACATCCCATGATGCTTAACATCCTATCACATGGTCCAATCACTATCCCTGTCCTTGCTATATGTCCTTTGACCCTTGATGTCACTTCCTCTTTCTTTGCTGCTTCGCAGCAGATAAGTACATGACTTATCTCTCTCGTGTGTTTGCACGTTTTAATACCGATGTAAAATGTTATTTGAACGATTGTTAAGCGTTGCGATTTAGCGCGCTTTATTTGTTTTGCTTTGAGCGCTTCTACGCTCGGTATTATTGGTGTTTTGCCAATTTTTGTCTGGCCCATATATCGTGGAGCGGGAGCGGAGCTGCCTCGGCAGTCTCCTTTCCATTTTTACTCGCGTGCGCGCGCACGTCCCGACGAGGCAATTTCTTTCTGATGAATCGATCGGCTCGTGGGAAGTGCGGCGAGGGCGTTCAAGTGCCCCTTTTAGAATCCAATTGATTTGCTCCCTGACACCCAGCAGAGAGACTGTCTGGGTAGTAAAATAAATATTAGGCATCTGCCTAGAGTGCTTTTCAGGCAGCTCCCTCCACATTCTATTTTTTTGCACTCCCCCCTTCCTTGAGCCCTATCTATTTCATTTAAGGTATTTACCCTATTGTTCAGAACATGGCTCAGTGGGATGATCAAGGAGCTGAATATTATACAGATGATTTGAGCAATCAACTAGAAGTTGATATAGTTGAAGCCCTTGATTCCAGGGTTCAACAGTCGGTAAACGACACGCTGGTGAGAGTTTTGGGACCCTTTTCAGGCCAATTATTTGACTTTGCCCGTACACAGGGTTGGACACAAGATCAGCAACATCTCCCCGAGTCCAAAAAAGTCAAGGACAAAGCTAAAAACCTGGACACTGGGGCAGAGGTTAGTAGTCTGCACACAGACGCATTTGAAAACCTACGTAAAAAACGTAGTGGGGAGCATAACTACAGTTCAAAAAAGGAAGTCTTCCTCCCTTCCTCGTCTTCCGATAAAGATTCCTCCTCTGATGCTTCAGATGATTCCGATGCACCTAGACCTAGTAAAAAGGCTAGAAAGACAACTCCTCCTTGTCAGGTTCTAGACTTTGATCCCACAGAAATCATTCACCCCAAAGCATCTAATTGGGTTCCCCCTCCCGAGGTGGCTCAATATGTACATTCTAAACTACGTAAAAGCTTCGACAAGGAAGTGCGGTCACGCTTAAAAGCGGAATGCCCTAGACCTGATCTAGAGGGCAAGGTTTCTGAGACCCCGGAAATAGACCCCACAATGGTCACCTTCATGCGAAAAATTTCTAAAGACCCCAAAAAAGGCTTGGATCGCTCCTGGCGTAATTGCCAAGACAAGTTGTTGGACCTTTCAGGTCCCTTGACCAAGATCCTTGAGATGGCATATGTGGCCAAGGAATCTTGATCTCCAGTGGACACTGATGTTCTTATAGGATGGGCACAGAGATCCATTTGTCTACTTGGGAACTCGAATTGTGCCATTTCTGCAGAATGCAGAAAGTCCGTGTTTATGCGTATTGACCCTAAATTGTCTGATCTTGCGTCTTCGGAAGCAGGACCTTCAGCTGAAGGACTGCTCTTTGGATCTTCTTTTATTAAGGACTTGTCCAAGTTTTGCTCCACTTTTTCTACACTTGACAAGGCTCAAATGTCCCTCAAGAAGGTCTTTAAACTAGGCCTTTTTCTCAGGGCCGGTCGTTATGGAGGACGTATGCCCGGCAGAGGATCTTACAGTAGTCCCCAGAACTACTATCCGAGAGGCAGAGGTGGCTGGTACGGAGATCAAGACCCCACCTTCTACCCCACACGTTCTAGGGGAGGACGCCCACGTTTCCACAGAGGTCAACGTAGAGGGCAACAAGGAGCCATACAAGACTCAAGTTTCACAGGTGAGCATTATCCATTTTTCTCAGGTCAAACTTGGGGGCAGGGTGGCTGTATGCTTGACAAATTGGAAACGGATATCAGGGGATCCCTGGATTCTCCAAACAGTAGAGGGTTTTTGCTTGGAGTTTGTCAGTACCCCTCAGCAACTATTCCCTCCTGTACAAATGTGTTTTTCCCTAGCAAATCAAAATTTTATAGACGAGGAGGTACAAGCCCTTCTAGACAAAGGAGCCATACAGTTTACCTACCCTCATCCTTACGGTTTCCTCAGCCCTATTTTCGTAGTAGACAAGAAAGGAGGAGGACACCGTTTAGTCTTAAATCTGAAGGATTTCAATCAGTGGATCCTTTACAGACACTTCAAGATGGAAGGCATCCACATGTTAAGAGATATCCTATTAGAAGGAGATTGGATGGTTCGTCTAGATCTAAAGGATGCATACCTGTCGATTCCAATTTTTCCCCCTCACCTGAGGTTTCTACAGTTCCAATGGAAGGGACAGTTCTTGGAATTTCTAGCCCTTCCATTCGGTCTGTCCTCAGCCCGTGGTGCTTCACGAAGCTCCTGAAACCTGTGATGGAATGGCTCAGAGCCAAAGGAGTCAGATTGATTATTTATCTGGACGACATCCTATTGATGGCTCAGTCCCCTCAAGTCCTCAGGACTCACTTAGATTGGACCATCAATCTTCTGCAGGATTTAGGTTTCCTTATCAATGTGCAGAAGTCATTATTGATACCCTCTCAGGAGATAGAGTTCGTGGGTTTCCAGATAAACTCCATATCTTGTCAACTCATTCTTCCCTCTCAGAAAATCCGCAACATCAAGAGGGAATTGAGATCGACCTTATCCAGTCAGACCGTTTCCCTGAGGAATATTGCCAGAATAGTGGGCTTACTAGCTTCATCTATTCAAGCGATCTTTCCTGCTCCCTTATATTACCGAGCACTTCAAAGACTCAAGATCAGAGATCCAGTGGTGGCTTCATCACATGGAAGCTTGGAACGGCAGGGCAATTTTCGGCTTCCATCCAGAAGTGGTGATAGAATCCGATGCCAGCAGATGGGGTTGGGGAGCTCGCTGCAACTCCTTAGTGACGGGGGGCAGATGGTCAGAATGGGAACAGACCCTACATATCAATTGCCTGGAACTTCTAGCGGGATCTTTTGCCATAAAGAGCCTCTCCCCTCAGAAATCAGATTGTTGCATACTCTTACGGATGGACAATGTATCAGCAGTAAGATATGTCAACAAACTAGGGGGCACGAAATCCAGGATTCTGACGGAGATTGCCAAAGACTTTTGGCATTACTGCCTAACTCAGCATCTAGTGGTTATTGCGGAATACCTTCCTGGGGATCAGAATGTCATAGCAGACTGGAATTCCAGATACCTGTCGGATTCCAGCGATTGGAAATTGGACCCTCTGATTTTCTCACAGATAATCAGGGAGTGGGGCAGTTGCGAGATAGATCTCTTTGCCTCGCGGATCAATTGCCAACTTGCAAAATTCTTCAGTTGGCGGCCAGACCCGTATGCACTAAAGACAGATGCCTTTCTTCAGGATTGGTCCCAGTTTCGGGGTTATGCTTTTCCTCCATTCCTGATGATTGCCAGGATTTTGGCTCAGGTGTGGAGACAGAAGACAGAAATTGTTCTGGTGACTCCTTTTTGGAGAGCACAGCCTTGGTTCCCTATAGCTCTTCATTTAGCTTGTGCCTCTCCTCTTCTGATTCCGCCTCATCCGAATCTTCTGTTGAGTCCGGAGGGCCTTCAACATCCACTAATCTTGTCAGGGAAATTGGTTCTACTAGCCTGGTTAATTTCAGGTCGAGATGGAATACCCCAGATGTTTCGAAACAAGCTGCGGAATTCATTAAACAGGCATGGGCAACTAGTACCCATAAAATATATGATTCAGCCTGGCGCAGATGGTCTAGTTGGTGTGATGGAAGGGGTGCCGATCCTGTGGAAGCACACCTTGGTATGATCGTTAACCTTTTAGCAGAACTAGCAAGTTCTGGTATGGCTTATCGTACAGTTAATAATTTTAGATCAGCTATTTCAGCAGGACACGCTCATCTTGAGGGTAAACCCATTGGTGAACATCCATTAATTTGCAAACTTTTGAGAGGTATACGTCTTTCTAAACCTCCTCAAGCTAAATATTCTGTTTTATGGGATGTTAACATTATTTTAAAATTTTTGGACTCTTGGCCTTCTAATAAGTATCTATCTCGCAAACAACTCTCTGCTAAACTGACAATGCTTTTATGCCTTATCTCTTGCAAGAGGGTTTCAGACGTTAGAGCGCTGGATCTAGCGGGTAGAGTTTTTCCCCAGAAGGGGTCTCTTTTTCAGTGACAAGAAGAACTAAAACAAATTGCAGGTCAGTATCTTATCCTATATACACGGAAAATTCTAAATTGTGCGTAGTACAATGTTTAAAGGATTATGAAGTAGTCACTGAAGAATTTAGACAGGATTCTAAAGGTCAATTATTAATTGCTTTGCAAAAACCATTTAAACCAGTGACTTCGCCCACTCTGGCCAGATAGTTGAGATGGTTGATGAGTGAAGCAGGTATTGACACTTCTGTTTTCGGGGCTCATTCTGTGAGAGGAGCTATGGCTTCCAAATCTTTTGCACTGGGTTCCCGGTTGGAAGATATTATGAAGGCAGCAGACTGGTCTTCAGAGAACACTTTTCGTAAGTTTTATCACAAACCAGTGTTGGGTGTAGCTACTGTGGTAATGGAACAGCTTTAAACTAGCATAATCGGAGCCTCCGGTCCTGACATAGAATAAAATATTTCTAGCTATTGCGTCACGAATATTCAATTCTGTTAAGGACACGGAGGCGAGGATTATCCCCCCCTGTTAAAAAAATTATATAATGATTATTATGAATGTCAATTTATTGTAAATATTTATGATTATTGTCAATTTTTCCCTCCCATTTGATTGTCTATTATTGAACCATTAGTTGATAAAGACATTTCACTTTGTGAGGATATTACCTGCCTGTTTTATTTTACAGGTTCTGATCAGAAAAACTCCTGAAGTTATTCTCTGCAGGAATAGTTTTGTTTTCATGTTCTACCTCGGCTGTTGCCCGGTATCGAGTTGACCAGGAGAAGGTTTCCCTGGAAGGCTAGAACTTATGGTCATCGGAGTTTGTGATGGCGTAAGAAGTTTCGTTTTCCAAGTTGATCTTATCTGTATTGACCAAAGAAAGAGGAAGTGACATCAAGGGTCAAAGGACTTATAGCAAGGACATGAGTAGTGATTGGACCATGTGATAGGATGTTAAGCATCATGGGACGTGTAGTTTTTTCTGTTACTTGTATTTCATTGGCTGCTGTTTGATTCAGTAAAGAAAGAGAAAGCATAATCCTCGCCTCCGTGTCCTTAATAGAATTGAAAATTCTTGACGCAATAGCTAGAATTTTTTTTATCCCCTCCCACCAGTACTCACAGAGTGCTGTGGCGGGTGGTGGTATGAGACAGTCGGCCTCAGCACTCGAGTTCAGGGAGAGCTGAGAAATATCACCACCATCCGTCCCAGGTGTACAGCAAGACTGGTCACCAGGGGAGAGACCAACACACAAGGGCCCCTGGAGCGCTGCCAGATGTATCCGCAGCAGGTGTCGCGCCGATGCCTCACTCCATCAGCCCATCCGCCGGGCCCGCCAGTCAAAGCAACTCAGGGTGAAAGGCGCACTGCCGCCACACCGCCTGTGACCGGAGATGGGGAAGACAGCGCACCAGCGTGAATACGGCAGTACCCCAAAGTGGCCAGATACCCACACCGCAGTCGCAGTGACTCCGAGGGCCACGTCAGGCCGCAGAAGGGTTCAGAGCCAGCAGGGCTCCAGGGCGCAGGTCTGGGCCGGAGAGGCAGTGGTCGGGGGCCGATCGTCTGGGGGAGCCACCCCCACGGGAGAAATCACATTTCAAGGCAGGGGGAGTCTGGAAATCAGGAAGGACGCCCTCCGTCCCCCGGAGCTTTACACACCGCGTGCCATCTTGGCTGCTGGTGTGACCACACACCGGGCAGCACCCCTTGAAGAGGTTTCAGCATAGAAAAATAATAAAAATTGCAATGTTAGCATTATTATAGTAAATCATATTCCATATTCCTAAAGTGTCACATAGCCCCACCGCCCTAGCACCCTACATGAATATTGATTCACTCCTTCCGACCTAAAGTCATTCAGAGATCTCAGAACAAATTAATTACATAGACAATAGATAAACAATTATTAATGAACGCAATACAGTTTGCCAGCAGGAAGAGGCTTGGAAAGTAGAAAAAAGACTTCCTCCAACGAGTTGTTCAAGAACAATATGTCATACATAATAAACAGTATGAATATCATGATACAGCAGCCATTTTAACAAAAATGGCGTTGAGGCTTAACTGCGCCTAGTTAAGTCTAAGCCAGATACACATTAATAACTCATCACAATTTGGTTGTTTCAATTGCAATAGCTCTATGTCAACACATGTGTGATTTGAAATGCAGACCACTTGATATTAATGCACATATATTTAGCTCAAATGTTGAAAACCTTTCACAACTTTATGCCGCATGTGCCATTTACTGTGCAGTAAACTTTGGCATTGTGTGCTCCCTCTGTGACTGCATTGTCCGGAGGATCTGCAGCCAGACTGGTGCCATAATGGCCTACTGCCACCTGACTCTGAATACCAGTCCCATGCAGTAAAAGGCACTGTAATAAACAAAAGCACCCATCAGCAACATATACCCAAATGATGCTGACAAACTACCTGTACCACACTTTGTGGATGGAAGACTGGGAAAGACCACTAGTCTTTCTGCTTTTTGGGTGCACTGCAGCTGGAGACCACTTACGCTGAGGTAGGTCCAGACAGTAGGCCCCGTGTTAATGTGTAGTGCAAAGCGACAATATATACTTCTTCCAAGATTCCACTGTCCATGTGGAGCCGCTGCTGTGCCAATGCAATCTCAGCCTAGTGCCTCTTGGCTCAGAATATCTGTTCTTCACGGAGCAGGAATGGGAATGCAGCAAACAAAAGAAAAAAACCCTCTATGTGCACAAAAGGTAATCTACTAGTCTACTGCACCACAGCTTGTGGGCTTATTGAGGTGGCTCAGTTTTCTGCCTCTATGGTGCCAGCCAGCCAGGGACAGACTGATTGTACCGAGGCTGGGCCCAGATGTAGGTGGACAATTAAAGTGGGTTGTCAGTGATGATGACCATAGATGCCGATGGCCGTGAATGAGCTAAAACTGGAAAATATATCCAGAGTTTTTCCAAACAGGGGACCCCAAATTATGTTTGGCCTAGGGCCCTCAGATCCTCAAGAGATCCCTGATTTCAATCCCTGGGCATGTTCGGTTGTGCAGAAAGCACATATAGGGGGTCATTCTAACCCTGGCAGTAAAAACCGCCAGGGCGAATGACCGCGGTAGCACCGCCAACAGGCTGGCGGTGCACCACTGGGCATTCTGACCGCGGCGGTTCAGCCGCGGCCAGAAACGGAAAGTCGGCGGTGTACCGCCGACTTCCCGCTGCCCTTGAGAATCCTCCATGGCGGCGGAGCACGCTCCGCCGCCATGGGGATTCTGACACCCCCTACTGCCATCCTGTTCCTGGCGGGTCTCCCGCCAGTAACAGGATGGCGGTAGGGGGTGCCGCGGGGCCCCTGGTGGCCCCAAAAAGAATTTCAGTGTCTGCCTAGCAGACACTGAAATTCGCGACGGGTGCTACTGCACCCGTCGCACTCCAGCAACTCCGCCGGCTCCATTCGGAGCCGGCTTCATCGTTGCTGGGTCTTTCCCGCTGTGCTGGCGGGCGGCCTTTTGGCGGTCGCCCGCCAGCACAGCGGGAAAGCCAGAATGGCCGCCGCGGTCTTGTGACCACAGTGCGGTCATTTGGCGGTAACCGCATGGCGGGCGGCGACCGCCGCACGCCGCGGTTAGAATCACCGCCATAGTGCCAGATTTAAGAAAAGTGACACTAAATTACATGCATGTAGCGCCACTTTCCTTGCGGCCCCTCTGCGTCCCTTACCACCACCATGTGAGTGCCGTATTTAAAATACATCGTACCATGGCACATGGTATGGGGCAGTAGCATCAGAATTTGTGATGCTATTGATGTACTGTTCAGGGTTAGTGGCAAAATGTTGGCGCAAAACCTGAACAGTACATAGGGGCCCGTCCATTAAAAACCATGGCATGTCCCTTTTTGAAGCCCGCTCTGAGCAGGCTTTAAAAATGCCAAAATAAATGGTGCAAGGAAATCTGTTAGATTGTGCCACTTTGTAAATCTAGTGTGACGATTTTGGCCTTGTTGGGCCACATTAGCTTTTTTTTAAATGATGCTAATGTGGTGCAAGGAGGTGCTAGGGGCTCTTATATATGCCTCATAGTTTGTTAGATACAGGCTCTGGAACTGCGTATGTCTTTGATGGTGGATGTTAACCTGGCTAGCAGAGCAGACCGGATATTGCAAAATGTGTGAAGTGGTATCCACTGTAAGCTGGTCAAGCTCAATTCCATTCATGTTCAGCCCTGTTTGAGTCTTAATCTAAGCCTGGGAGACACCAGGGCATTCATGGAAGAATAGCACATCAATGACAGGTATCACCCTTGACTCCAACATGAACTTCCTTATGGGTGTCATTGCCTCAGAAAGGCACCATCACCTTGACGGCATGGCCCACATGACAAGAGATAACTGTGTGCCATCTCTTTTGCAACACCACCACTTTTCAATGAGAGGTACCAGGAGTTCTTTTGCAGGTAGGCTGTTTGCTCATTGGTGTTCAGCCTGCCGTTTTATAGTTGACACCCTTCTCTCTCTGACTGAAGCAATGTTTAACCCAGCACCACAGTGCAGTTCAGCACTCTACACCACCTGTACTCCTAGGAGGAGTCAAGGACACTGGTGCCTGCATGGTGGAAGTGTGTTGCGGTGCCATGCAGGCTCCAAGGAATGTGCACTTTATACATTTTTACTCAATAAGAACCCCAGACCTGAGCAATGCATCTGGGTTCTGTATGCTTGTAGTATATGTGTTCCAGGGCTGGGGAGGTGAACCTACAACAGAGACAAACATTGCATGATTAGAGGAAGCCCACATTGGCTGAAAAATATCAGAACATTTCTGGAAATGTTTTCCACATGTTTTGTAGGGATGGGGCGGGCCGGGAGAATCTGTTGAGAAAAATAGAAAATGTGAAGAGATTATTATTTTCTTGATGCCTTTAGGTGTTCATTGAACCCAGAAAAGGATCCAGCTGTTCCTCCTTTCTATCTGATGTCTTGCATACTTTACTTTTCTCAGCATGATAAAAAAGGCAGCGAAGTAGGGGCCAGATTTATGAAAAGTGGTGCTGCACCTAGTGCACTTTGCAAGATTAGCGTAAAAAATGTTGACGCTAATCCTGCAAGGCACCCAGTGGCCCATTGAAAACAATGGGAGCCTCCCTTTAATACCTGCTCTTTGTGGGCGTTAAAAATGCAAGCATTGCGCCACTTTGTAAATATGGCGCTGCATTTTTGCCCTTCCAAAGCCACATTAGCTTAAAACATTGATGCTAATGTGGCTTTGGAATGGCGCTAGGCCCTCTTAAATCTGGGCTCAAGTTTCAGAGGCACGGGGAGAAATTCTCTTAGCAATTTATAGCATTTCTGAAATTTTAGAGTGATTGATTATTTTATGCAACGCTGGCCTCCCAAGTAGCTTGATCGCACTATCTGACAACTAAACAACCACAACAGCTTCTATCTATTTATTTATTTATGCAATTTGATATATTACATGAGCATGGCGCATGGACATTCAAGAGCTTTATTAATATTGAGTAAGTAACCATGCTGATAAATTGCAGTGTAGTGAAAACAAGAGTTAACATTGGAGCCAATGTTGAATGGGCTAAATAATATAAGGATCACGAGGATTTAATGGGTGCCTATGTTGGGAGTTGCCAGTTTATTGTGCCCTAATTCACCTATTTCCAGAATCCTTTGTTGTTTATAATTTGGATCACGTCTCTTCATATTCTTCTGGAATTTCTGTTGATAGATTCACATTTTCTGCATGCTTACAATCTAGTTTCTTTGAACCAACACCCAATATAAGCAGAGAAAGGAAGGGTTAGTTGAACCCATGGAGTGATCATCAGAGCCCTCACAGAGGATGAAATCACTTGGTCGGGAAGATGACTAAACATTTAGGTAAAGAAGTATAGGACACCCTTGAAAAGAGCATATAGCTGTCATTCTGGACAGGAAGATGCTTCATCAGAGCCCGCAGTGACATAATTTGCTTGATGCTATGACAGAAATGTGTTGACGTTCTGGTGGTGCTGTTTTAATGTATTGCTTTCACAGGACGATGTGTGCATTTTTGTCCCTAATAGTGTGTATATGGTTTATGCTAAACTGACCCGTGCCATTATACACAGCCAGGATTTTGATGAGTGATGGGCCTCAAGACGTCTCTGAGGATGGCCATGTGTAATGATGTAATTAAGGATGGCTAACCCCAGTGGCGGCTAGTGTTATTTATGATTGAAACAGCTCGGATGGAGAGGAAGAAATAATTTATCTAAGCACATGATTTTCAATAGAATCATTAGCTTCCATCAAGTCACTGGCTAGGTCATTGTCCCAAGCACTTTGTCGGGAAATCTTCAGTCGCATTCCATTTCAAAGCCCATGGGCTGCTTCTTCTATGATTGGATTTTCACATTGCATTGATTTCAGCTGTTAAGTGCCACATGAAGTATGTGAACCCTTCTAGGAAGAATGATTTCAATTTTTTGGAACTGAGCAGAGGACTGCATCTTCTGATCGAGGTATTCTACATATCATTGACACTGATCTGATCACTTTTGTCAGAATAAAGCACACAACGGATCCCACCTAGGCCTGAGACCATTTTAAAATCGAAATAATATGGCATTTGTTTGACACCACCAGTTTCCATAGTACTATTGGTTCTTCACAATTCTCATGTGGTGAAATTATCTTTATTGGCTGAAGCTTACAGACTCAGGGAATATACCGAGCCTCTATACTAAGATTTTTGTAGATTAAGGGCCTGATTCTAACTTTGGAGGACGGTGTTAAACCGTCCCAAAAGCGGCGGATATACCACCTACCGTATTACGAGTCCATTATATCCTATGGAACTCGTAATACGGTAGGTGGTATATCCGCCACTTTTGGGACGGTTTAACACCGTCCTCCAAAGTTAGAATCAGGCCCTAAGTCTATAAGTGCCTACTCTCCTGTTTAATTAGAACACACATTAAGGAAATGTTTGCCGTGCATCCACAATGAAAATTTAAGTCTGATGTTAGGATACGCATTTGTCAGAAATAATTTGAAAAACAAACTTTGTGTTATCAAAGTTTCTTAAAAGGTTGGCACCACACTCACATTAACATTATCAAAACATATCAAAGTGTGTCAGGATGTTATTTCCTTTAGATTAGGTGCTATATCCTACCTAATCAAAATGATTTTACCACCCTCATTTTAGTCAAGTTTGTCAAACATCCCGAGTATTATTTACAATTCATCACAATGACACAATCATAAGACATCTTTTATTGCTCTTTGTAATGGTACAACCCTCACCTAAGAAAGTTCTCAAATCTCCTCAGAACAGCACCGCTCTCAGTTTAGACACGTTTCTCTAAGCTCATCAGGCCAGTCCAGTCCCTGAAAGCTATTAGGATGTTATTGCTTTCTGTTTCAGGAAACTCTAACATCTGCAATAATGTACCACTCTCAGTTTGGAAACGTTTATAAAAGCTTCTCAAAAGTTACGAAGCTCACTTAATTTAATCCTCTAAAAACTCTTCAGTATGCACCATCGTTAGTTTAGGAACATTTCCCTGGGACTGTTACATCCTCAGGTTAAGAAGGTCTACCAAAGATACAGGAAGGTCTCACCCTCAGTTTAAGAAAGTAAATCAAGGCATCTTGATTAGTTTAGGAAATTCTATAAAAGCTTCTCGAGAAGATGCGTGAAAGTTCTTTAGAGCAGCATCACCCTAAGTTCATGAAAGACTGAAACAACGTCCATAGTTTACGAAAGTCCGTCAAATATCTTCAGGAGGGTACTACCCTCAGTATAGGAGTCTCTCAAAGCTCCACAGGACCTCCCCACTCTTGGTTAAGGAACATCTGTCAGCGTTACTCAGAACAGCATCATCCTTTAGTTAGGAGAGTATTTCGAATGTCTTTATGGAGGTGCCAGCCTCAGATTAGGAAAGTCTATAAAATCTTCCTGGGATGGTAGCATTGTGAGGTTAGGAAAGTCTAATAAAGTTCAACATGAAAGTATTACCTCAGTTTAGAATGCCAATGAACGATGGTCAGAAAGGTACCTGACTTAATTTAGGAAAGTGTATCAACTCTCCCATTGATACCTCCACCCCATGTTAGGTAAGTCTGTAAAAGAGCCACAGGAATGTATCACCACCAGTTTAAGAAAGTCAATCAAGGTACCTTGCATAGTTTAGGAAAGTCTCAAAGATCCACGTGAAGGTACCACACTCTGTTGAGGAAAGGACATAAAAGATCTTAAGAAGTTACCACCCTTGGTTGATAAAATCCTCTGGAAACGTTAGGGCTGCATCACCGTTAGTTTAAGAGAGTATGGCCCTCATTATGACCCTGGCAGGTGGGGGAGAAGTGGCGGTAATACCGCACCCCCTCTACTTACTCACACGCACACCCCCATGCACGCACGCAACACACAACACCCCCCGCCCCCTCCCGTAACGGACAATCACCTTACCTTGTCCGGTGATCCTCCGGGAGGGGACAGGATCCATGGGGGCTGCTCGGCCGCCAGCTCCCCGTCACCAAAACACCGCCACACCGAATCCTTGGTTGGGATTCGGTGAGCGATGTTCTGTTGACGGGGCGGAGGAGGTGGAGCAGCCTCCACTTCCCCGCCGACCGCCAGTATGGCTGCTGGCGGCTCTCTGTCCGAAAAAGGACAGAGGGCTGCCAGCAGTCATGATTTGCTGCACGGAAAACTGCCTGCACTGGCGGTCTTCAGCACAGCGGTACCTCGGCGGTCTTGGAAAAAGACCACCGAGGTTGAAATGAGGGCCTAAATCTATTATGCCTGAGAAAGTATCACCCTCAGTTTAGGAAAGTATTTGAAATCTCCATGGAATAGCACCACCCACAGTTTAGGAAAGTCTATAGAAGATCTGCAGGAAGTTATCACTCTCAGTTTAAGAATGTCCATCAAATCTCCCTTGCTCAGTTTACATAAGTCTGTAAAACCATCTCTGAAAGATATGTCTCAGTTCTTCAGAAAGGCATCACTCCACAAGCTGTTTGACACAGTATCAACCCTAGTTTAGGAAAGTCAATCACATTTCTTCGGGACATGTCTTGAGGACAGTAGTGCCCTCAGTATAGTCAAGCCTCTCAATGCTCCTCTCAAATCTCGCCCCAGCCTCATTTGAAGAACATCAATCTGAGCCACCCAGGACATCATTGCCCTTAGTTTAGGAAACTGTATTACGTCTTCAGGAACTTACTGGTCTCACTGAAGTCGCTCATGGAGACCACCCCATCATCAGTTATGTAACATCTGTTTGGGTTTCCTATAGATGGTGCTACCCTTTGTCTAGCAAAGTCTGTCAGAGTCTCTGATGTTTATATTTAAACCATCGGGTTAGGAGGATTTATCAGACCCTTGGAAATAATTGTTACATTATAATGCATTTTGCACCCTGAGGAGATCCAGATATGCCCTTTTCAGTGTTTGGAAGTGGTGTGTTTTATCACTAGAGATTCATTTATAATCTGTTGTGTTGGTTCTAGACCCACTGTTGTTTAATTATTGCAAATGAGATGTCCATCCATCTCTCCAATGAACAGCGGAGTGCTCAGTCACTGCTGGGATCTTCTCAAACATCTCATCAGCTCTGGTGTCAAGAGCCACTCTCTGGAGCCCCCGCTCTTGTGCTCTCCCATGGATACTATAATGCAATTAGGCAACATGGGAGAGCAGGGGACCAGCGGGAGAGGCAATGTCTGCATTCAAAAATATCCTGGCTGCCGTGAGTGCTTAATTAGAAACAAAAAAAATATTTAATTTTTTGAGACAAGGTAATTAACTCGGCGAGAGGTGTCACAATTCGGTGTCAGCATGCAGGCAGGCCCTGCGTGCAGCCAGTATTTCTACAGTATTTCTGCATGCTTTTTCTGCTTCCCTTTTTAATCCTGAAAGCACCACTAATGGATGTCACAGGCAATCACTTTCGAAAGCTATCAGCTCCCACTCTTGGAATAAATTTTAGCTTCAAGCGCTCCATAAACCGCCTGTTCATTCACACTTCCACCCTCATTGGAAGGCAAATGATGAGTCGGACAGAAAACCGCAATGAAGTCCGAGGGAAGACTTGACCAAAGGGTTCTGGGCACATAAGGGGAAGCAATGAGGTCAGGGGGGAACGTGGATACCTAGTGTCAGCTAAAGGGAAGCAGTGATGTCACGGAGGAGGTGGCAGTATATAGGGGCAGCTAAAGGGAAGCCGGAAGGTCAAAATGAGGGGAATGGGAGGTCTCCATGGGCAGCTAAAAGAAAGCAATGAGGCCAGGGAGGTCCGGGTGCGGTCTCTAGGGACAGCTAAAGGAAAACAGGCCACGGAGGAATGGGGGGATCTCTAGGGGCAGCAGAGGGAAATCAGTGAGGACACCGATGAGTGGGGGTTCTCTAGGGGTAGCTGAAGGAAAGCAGTGAGGACACCGAGGAGTGGGGGGTCTCTAGAGGGAGCTAAAGAAAGCAGTGAGGTCATAGAGGGGTGGGGGGTCTCTAGGGGTAGCTGAAGGAAAGCAGTGAGGTCATAGTGCAATGAGGGGGCACCTCTAGCGAGGCAGTGAAGTCATGGAGGTAGGGGTGGTTTCTAGGGGCAGCTAAACGAAGCAGTGAGGTCACGGTGGAATAGGGGATCACTAGGGGCAGTTGAAGAAAAGCAGTGGGGACATGGAGGAGTGGGGGGGGGGGTCTCCAGGGCACTTCAAGAGAAGCAGTGAGTCATGGAGGTCATGGAGGTTGGGGCAGCACCTAGGGGCAGCGAAAGGAAGCAGTGAGGCCAGGGAGGACAGGGAGGGTCTCTTGGATCAGCTAAAGGAAAACAGTGAGTTGACGCTGGAATAGGGGATTTCTAGGGGTAGCTGAAGGAAAGCAGCGAGGTCATGGAGGTGCAGGGGGTCTCCCGGTGCACCTCTAGAGAAGTAGAGAGGTCATGGAAGCGGGGATGGTTTCTAGGGGCAGCTAAAGGATGCAGTGAGGTCCCTGAGGAAAGGAGGGGGGTCTCTACTGGTAGCTAAAGGAAGCACTGGGATAATGGAGGGTCTCTAGGGGCAGGTAAGGGTAGCAGTGAGGTGATGCAGGCAGGAAAGTGGGGGCTGTGGGAGCAACATGAAGGGAAACAGTGAGATTAGGAGGAGGGCGTGGGGACGTCCCTCAGGGCAAAGGGAACCAGAGAGACCAGGAGGTCGGGATTGCAGGAGCGCCACAGCTGCTACATTTTCTTTATGCATGAGTGACATTTCTGTAGTTTTAGTGAATTTACATGTGACGTTTGCACGGTTCATGTGTGACGCTTTAATTGACACGCAATCGCAAACAGACATTTTCCGCAGTGCAATGCAGAGAGCGCCGCACCTATATTTTCTCTGCATTCTCGGGTACACAGTTTTTATTTTCATGACGAAAACAACAACACCAAAAGTACCAGAATGCAGTGGAACTGGATGAAATAATCCCCTCTGACGTTAGAAAACCAGACAAATCGGTGTCTCTGAAGTTGTCCAATATCTTGTCCGTGTCCACTGTATTCTCTGTAGACTATTGTTTTCTGTGGGGCAATGAACAAACCGAGAAAAATCCCAGCGGTGCCGCATGAGATACGCCTCACGTGGCAGGCCCGGCGCTCTGGGCAGCTGGAGGGAAGCCATGAAGTGTGAGGGGATTGGGTTAGGGCACAGGAACTCAGGGGGCAGTTAAAGGGGCGCATTGAAGTCCGCCGGTACAGTGGGACAGAGGAGCTCTGTTTAACCTAGGAGTACTGAGGTTGGGACAGCTCCGGAAGTGGTTACACAGACACTCTGAGATGTGAGGAGAGATTGGGATTGTGGCAGGTGAGCTTTGGTTGCAGTAAAAGGAAGCAGCAGCGTTTGAGGAGGTGGGATTGGAACGGGGTGCGAAGGGAGAGCAGTGGGAAGCTGTGAAGTTTGAGAAAGAATGGACTTAATGACATACAACCACCAGGGACAGCAGGAGGGAGGGAGGGAGTATGGAGGCCGCGGTGGAGGAGTTCTGGGGGTGGGGGGGGGCTCTTACAGAGAAGCTCTGAAGTCCATGGAAACTGGTGGTGAGGAGTTCTGTGGCAGCTAAAGAGAAGTAGTGAAATCATCAGAGAGACAGACTGTGAGTTTCGTGGAGCTTAGGGAAAACAATTTAGTCATAGCGGTAAAGGAGCTAAAAAATTGAGAAATTGGTCCGAGTAAGAACTCATCTCTTTCTAAAGCATATCATGGAAAAATACTCCTGTACTCGCGGAACTAAAGAGGGCAATCAATGACGTCTACAGCATGCTTTGAAAGAAATAACTTAAATTGAGAAATTGCACCGGAATGAACTTCTCTGGTTTGAACTTCACTTGTTGCCAAGGTCGGTGCTGGCCTAGATCTTAGTCTGAGTCAGATATTTTATGCTCATGCGTCCTATGGGTCCTATTTTGGCTATATTTACTATTATAAAGCTGGTTAAACAATAGGAATAAGAAACGAGAAATATCTTTTATTCTATGAGATATGTTTGCCGCTTCCAACTTTTGGGAAGCATAGTCAATGACCCCCTCTGAACACCTTTGATATTCAAAAAGATTCTGAAAGCGCGTGTTAATATAGTGTGGGTCAAGCGAGGGATATATTCTCAAATTGATCATATTCTCTAGTGCCCAACTAATCAATAGGCATAGGTTTGAGGTCAAATTTGAGGTCAAACTGGAAACTACAGATTATGCCTGCCAAAACGTATTTATGGCTGTATTAGGCATCTCAATAGCCCACATGCAATAAACTTGTTTTTGAGTCAAAATCTAGGCCCTCATTATGACCCTGGCGGTCAGCGGTAATATGGTGGAAAGTACTGCAACAGGCTGGTGGTACATTCGCACCATATTATGACATTGGCGGTTTAGCTGAAGCCAAACCGCCAATGTACCACACTAACCGCCACGGCGGTCACAGCTGCCGGGCTGGAGATATCAATCTCCAGCCCGGCGGCTGTCACTGTACTGCCTGCGGGATAATGAAACCACCTACCGCCATGGTTTCCGTGGCTCCCTTACCACCACGAAAACCATGGCGGTAGGCACTATGAGTGACAGGGAATCCCTTCCCTTTCACTGATAGAGGTCTTCCCCGCTCCCACCCCCTTCTCCAGATACCCCCGCCCCCTTCCTCTCCAAACCCTCCTACATTCATGCCCCCCACACACACATACACACACCCATTCCCACATGCATCCACGCATGCATACATCCATTCACACACACATCCGCACAAACTTTCATATATGCACGCAGACACGCATTCATAGAACACAACATTCACACACCCCAACACACACACAACACCCCCCACTCCCCTCCCCTGTCAGCGCACCCACTTACCTGTGTGCAGGCGGTCCTCTGGCAGGAGACGGGACGCTGTTGCCAGTAGCAACGTCCGCCAGCAGAACACCGCCAGGCCGTATTATGGGTCATAATACGACTGGTGGCGGTCTACTGGTGTGGCACTGCCGGTGGCAGCAGCGCCACCTTACCACCATCCACCGGAATGGCCACAGCTGGATTTCCGCCATTCTTCTACCGGAAATCCGGCTGTGGTCATAATACGGCGGACGGCTGGTAGCCGCAGCGACGGTCTTTTGGCGGCCGTCGCCGCAGTGGTAGGCAGTTTTTACCGCCAATATCATAATGAGGGCCATAATTATTTAATTTTTGCTAATAATGCAATAGCTGTAGGTAAGGTGTGTGAAAGGATATCTTTCTGAACATATTTTCCTGGGTAGCTGCATGTGTCACAATTGTCCACTATCCCTGTGTCTTCTCATGTTATGGAGACTATCCCTTAAAGAACCGGTACTGGACAAAGAGGTGTATGAGAATAAGTTGTTGCACTTGACGTTTGACATCCCAGCTTCACAATGTTGCAATCTTCCCATTACATTTCCCTTCAGCTCAAGAGCTGCAGAGGGAGTTATGGGGATACCTGAGAATGCAAGTTCTTTCCCTGGGTGCTTGGGTACCTAGTAACAAGGATCATCACGATTTGTGAAGTAACTATCCACAGGGAACCGAAGGCATGATCACAGCTCACATGTAGTCCAATGAGCTATCAGGTAGGATCTCAGAGCATTGTGCTCCACTCTAGGTTGCCCAGCTGCATGTTCTGCTGAGGGTCACACGTACAAAATGGATTGGGTTCTAACCAGGCGCAAATCCAGAATAAATTATTAAAACCCATATCAATTTCAGTGAAAATTGACATTTTCAAGCCATTTGGTTTAAAAGGACCAGTTATTCAAAATAGTCATAGTACCTACTTTAAACTACTGTCGTAGACATAACGGGCATCCCCATGGAGCATTATACCTGAAGTTTTAGGTCCTTGGGATTAGGAGTCCTGCATACCCCAAAAAAGGAAAAAAATACCAGAAAACCTCAGGGGCAAAAACACAATGTGGGAGGGGGAGTGATAGAAGTCAGTCTGTCATGGGTTTTCATCTTGTTTATCCGTGTGGTGTACAATGGTCTGAAACTACAGTCGTTGGCATGTATCTCAAGCTCTGTGTTCCTTGACATATAAGAGCTCTGCATTCTGAATGGAAGAAGCGAGCAGGGAGCGAGCTCAGCTTTCCAAGTATGTTGGTGGAAATAACAGAAAATTGTGCAAAGCTGTATTTTATTGCCACTGCGAAGGCCCATATCAGGGTGCGGTATGAGGAGAGGACCTCACCGCTTCTGGCATGATAGCACTGGTGAGTGGTGGCTATAGACACGGGGGGACCATATTAGATCTAAGGCAGGTGAAAGTGTGAGTGAGTGGTGAAGCTATACTGAGGAATAACTCTGCATTAAAGACGAATCTAGAGAAGGCACTCAGAGCTCTGTGATACTCCCAGACAAGTGTCACAAAAGCAGGTTGTAGCCAAGTGTGATCTGTGCCTGTACTGGGGCTTTGCCACATATCTGGTTATGATTCTCAATGATAAATATTGTCCTGCTAGAAAATGAAGTTGCACCAATTTGTACCATGTAGTTGTTGCTGGAAATTAAAACTTCAATGGTCTTTATTTCTGTTTGAAGTTCTCCAGACAGTTAATAGCAAAATCGTTCCATGATCCTAGTCCTTTGGTCTTATGTGCTGAGGTTGATACACACAAGGGCACTGCTGCTTACAACATGTTGGTGTCACTAGCCTGGTGTTCTGTATGCTGTGCCTTCCTGAGAACTGAATCTTCTTTTTTCAGGTATGGCTAGACAATGCAGCTATCTGCAAGACGTACTGTTACCAGTTCTCCAAATATACACAGAGAATGAGCTTTGCATCCACCAAGAGTATTGTTAGTTTCTAACCTCATTCCATTGGCTATTGGTGTATCATTCTGCCTATAGGAAGTGCTTCCATTGGAAGGCATGAGAGACTATTTTATATCTGCAAAGTACGCTCATTTGTCACACTGTTTTTAACATTCATTGTTATCTCCTTGTATGCATTCTATGCAGAAAGACGTTTTTTTGCTGCTGTTTTCTCAGCATTGACAAGCTTGAAAGTGTCAAATGGAATTTGTGCAGGCAACTCAGTGCAAGCTGCATTTAAGAATGCAAAGCCTGGTTGTGCTTTGCTAATGCTCGTTTAGGTGAATGTACATCATTGCTGCATTTCCTATGAATTTACAAACCTACATGAACACAAAGGGCACGTTTTAGATGTTGGTGGTAAGCATACTCCGTCTGAATGGCAATGGAGTATGCTTACTGCCAACATAATCGTCCCTCGGCTGAATTTAGATGGTGGTGGACCTTTGGTTTAATTACAGCGGAGACTTCTCCCTCTCTGCAATGATTAAACTCCTATGATGGCCCTGTGGGGTAAGGGTCACAAGAGACAGACCTCTAATTCCCTTATCTAGTTTACATGGGCAGATTTAGAGGTCAGTTTTCACTGCCCATGACCGCCAGAAAAACCTGGGTGGTAAGGGGAAGTAAAAACTACTAAAGGCTCATCCCACCATTGGGGGAGAACTCCCTTGGCAAGTGGAGCATGCATTAAACAATTTGGTGCAGGACTCTTTCCTGTTGATGTAGCCCTGTATCAAACGTCAAAAACATTGACAGGAACCGCTGTCACAGCAGTTCTTGGAAATGCTTTAAGAAATGACTGCCTGGTCAAGCAGACAGTACTAGGGCAATGGAGTAATTTACGATGTCACTTTGGATGAGAAATGGGCTGTCTGCCAGATTATAAATCTGTTCCATACTTCCATCCATAAGCAAAAAATGGTCTACCAGACCATACGTCCTCCTTAGCAGTAGAAATTCAGCTCAGTTCATTCCACATAGCATTTCAAGACACACTCAAATGAGCTCGCAGATGGTGTTGCAACCCGTAAACTCACAGCAACTCTGTGTTTCTTTCCAGTGCTCTTTGATTTGACTTTGTTGCTTCTTGAGGTCTAAGTCACTGTGGCCCTCAGAGCGATCCAACACGCTGGGTGGTGACCGATGGAGGCTATCTAAGTTATTATCAGACAGCTCTTGATACTAGCCCTCTTTATCATGGGGAAGTCTACCTTCTTTCCAAATTATCTTCATTCTGTTTTCTGTTCTTCTCCCCCTCAATAGTTCAGGGACCACAGAAACTCACGCTTGATGACAATGGCTCAACCTAATAGTGTGGTCTCCAGTATACATGCAGTTGACAGATGCAGGGAGCACCTCTAATCTTTTGGGAAGCAAAAGAATGTCCCACCTAAGTCTGTCATTTGCCCACAGCTTGGGGGTTTTACTTTAAGATGCACTAGTCGCCTTGCATCTAACCATTCGCCTCGGAGAGTGACTCATGAAGTGTCTCACATCTGCATTGCAGGACGGGCTTTGAGGGAAAATGTTCTTGGTGGCAGGTCTACCATGCCATTCATGGTTGAGTTGCAATCATGTATGTGGGTACTACATTTGTGCATATACTTCCAGTACCCAAAATTAAAATGTCCCATACATTTCAGAGAAATTTCTCCAAACACATCAGGGATATTTTCATACTTTTCCATGAAAGACTGCCAGCGTTCATAAGATTGTCTTCCTGAGAAGTCACACCAACAGAAATGGTGATGGACTGGCCACCCTCAATCAGGTAGACAGTGCTGCACCAATTTTATTGACATCACTATTTCCATACTAATCTTCGTCATGGTGATGCTTGTTGCAGCCTCTCTCTGTCGTTCGAATCGGCAAGTGATAGGTGTGGTGCACTGGTGGAGAACCACTGTGTTTTGGCATATGTCCCATTACTAGCTACCTCTAAATCAGGCTTAAAGACTCTTACTAGGCACCCATCTCCAGGGAAGCAGAACATTTTGTGAAGTAATACTTTGTTTTTTTACCTCCTGTTTCTCATACAGTGGATGTTTTTGAAGAACCTTTGGTACTTTTTCACACGTGCTCATTCAAGGGCATTAATTACAGTGCTCCAAGGTGTGGAACCTCATCCTTCTCTGGTTGATTTCTGCTGTCTCTTCTGTCTCGTCATGATGTTTTTATCTCTGAAAAGAGAAGTGCCTGAAATATTAAATGGGGTGACTCTTCAATATTCAAAGATCCGCGTTACACTGAACTTTTTAAATTTGCTGAAATATTCAGTAACGTGATACCCCATGTCTATGAGCACAAACACACCCGATGGTGCCCTTGGCATGTCACTTCACCTGATTCACCATCACATACCACTCGGCCAAATGGTGGAGGCATGGACTTGGCAAACAAGATTTTTCATCCATTCACAAGGCAGGTCTAGTAGTGAGTTAGAACACCATTGCAGTGGCCACATATTGACGTAGGTTTAGGCATAATCCAATCAGGCTAACAGGTGTCTTTAAACATAGCTTCTCCGAATGACTTGTACTTCTCATCTCTTCTTCAGTATGTAGGTGTTGGCCACTGCTGAGATGTCATCTGTAAAAATAGTTATCTGACTGGGTCACTCAGATCCATTTGTTACAGGTGGTGAGCTCTCAAGTGTTCACAATCTTTAGGAGTGAGAGATAATTATCACATTGATGACACACATTGATGACATCACAGGAAGCAACGCCACAGACTCACTGACAGTGACAATTTCCATGCAGCCATATTACTTAAATGATACAGTGTTGAAAATAAATGAAAAATTAATACAATAATACCAATAGATACATTAGAGGATATTGCAGTGAATGGATATTATGCAGAGGTGTCCAGGCAAAATATGGAAAATAGATTATCAGCAACATATAGAGCATGTGTCTGCTGTGTGCAGAGCAACTGCTGAAGGAGAGCTCCCCTATAGTGGGAGGACTTCCAATACCCTCTGTAGTTGTCAGTAGCTGCTCTACACAGAACAGAAGTGTGAGAAAAAGCCACACTTAGGGTTCTGCTTCCAGTTTTTTTCACAAGGTCAGAGATTCAGGGCCTCATTTACAAGAATCTGAGACATCGGCCAGATGCATCAGATTCCTTGTGTTGCCCTATGATCCCCTAGCAACAATACAGAGCTCCATGGTGCATGTTTTCACAGATGCGTCAGAAATTCTGACGCATCTGTTGACAGTAAACTCATGCATTGCTGTACGAATGTCAAAAAAATGATGCTACTCCAGGAATGTGAGGAGGCCCCCATAGAGAAAAGCCCTGTATCAACTTTACACCTACTGTGAGCAGGTGGTAAAAATATGATGCAGTGAAGTCGCAGAGTGACGCAGTGAAATGTAAATTTCACTGTGTCAGTTCTGTGTGGCTTTTTCCGTATGAATGCCTACCCTGTATACATTCTACCTGCCAAAGGTATAATGTGAAGCAAGGGTTTACACATTGCTGCATTAGGCCCAATGCGTCTGTTTGTAAATCTGGAGCAGTGTAAAGCACTGCTAGAGCCACCGCTGTGTCAAAAGAAAATGACGCAACTGTGGCGGAAAGGCCTTGTAAAAGAGGCTCTCAGTTTGGTGTGAGTGAGTACTCAGCCTGACTAGTAAGGGGGTGAGTCTCTTATATCAACATCCTGGTGTTATCGTGGGCCACAGACGTGGAAACCTCCTCTGTCTATCTAAGGAAGCTGCTGTTTTCAGGATTTGTCGACCCAATTTGAAAGTATTTAAAGCAAGGAATGCGTTCCGTAAATTTAAAACTAGATTACACAATTTAGGCACAGTTGAAGCAAGTCACACGCCATGGAAGGAAAAAAATGCAGCTGACCCTTTGAGTCATGTGATCGTTTGAACCAGGAAGTCTGCAATGGCTGAGCACCATCTATTAAATGAGCGCAGCCAAAGCAAAGCAAGCCTACCTAATCAGAGAGCATCAGTGCTATGATGGATTCTGAAAGAGCAGCAAGAAGGCAGGCGAGATGGGAGGCCTGTCATGTTGTGTTAGTGCTCTCTCAGCCTGCTGCGGGAGGGCAGTAATGTAATTTATCCCTTCCTCACAGACTCCACTGGGAAGTGTCACCACACTGGGGCTCCCTGGCTGCTCCAGCCTCGGTCATTTTAACTAATACGATCTGAAAGGTGACAAAATTAAAAGCTCAGAAGACATCAGAAAAAATGGTTTTCATTAAAGATAAGAGATGATTAAGAAACCTAGTGAGCCCGAATGAAAAGCTTATTTTCAAGGGTAGTAAGTTCTATATAAATACAATTACAATTCACATTCATTGCCATCCTCCTGCCGGCCTCTTATGTTCGATTATTTTAGTGTTTCCTTAAAAAGAGCCAGATAATGTCTTAACGCTATAGGGTCTGTTTTGATGGGCGCTGCACTTGCTGCTATCCGTAAGGCAGCCACCATGACATCCTAATGGATTCTGGGAGTTGTAGCCTTTTTTGCCATTGAAAGGGTTTTGTATGTCGAATGTTTTGCACTGTATCAGCATTAACCTGTAAACACGCAAATACTAATAACTGTATACTATTCACATTTAGGTTGATCATGGCTAAGGTAGACCTGTTCATATAATGGCTAATGTTTGGGTGTTATCATTTTTCATGTCTCATGCATATTTTATTTCTAGGAGAAGCTGAAGTACCAGTTAACAAACACAATGGCCCTCATTCCGAGAATGGTGGCCCTTAGACCGCCAGACTCGCGGTGGCGGTCTTACCGCCGCCGTGCTGGCAGTAAAGACCGGCATATTACGACTTTAGCAGTTTGCCTTCAAATGCTGCCTGTTCCGCCAGGGCGGTCGGACCGCCGGGACGGAGCTAAGAACCTCCGGCCCGGCGGTAGCCGTAATATGCCATAAGTATTATGACTCGGCAGACCGTCAGCATTTTGGTGGCGGTCGCACGCCCATGCATTCCCCCAAGTCTCCCGATAAAAATGGTACCTCACTTGTGTGGGTAGGCCTAGCGCCCGCGACAGGAAATGCCCCAAAACACAACGTGGACACATCACATTTTCCCAAAGAAAACAGAGCTGGTTTTTCCAAAGTGCCTAGCTGAGGATTTTCACCAGGGATACATTTTTTTTACTGTTTATTTTATTTCTTTATATGTGGGGAGCGACCCCTTAGGCAAGGGTCGCTCCCTGGGGGGGGCAAATTATTTTTAGGTCATTTCTACCCCCCCCTGGGGGCAGAAACCAGTAGACACCAGGGATTTTTTTTTTATGCTTACGCATATGGGGAGCGGCTCCTTGCCCAAGGTGCCGCTCCCCTATTGAAATATACAAAAAAAAAATCCCTGGTGTCTAGTGGGCGTTTCTGCTGCTTGATCGCATCATGATCGGGCAGCAGAAATGCTTCGAGAGCCATGAAAGGAAAGGTCTTCCTTCCAGCGCGATCAGAGGTGATCTCTGATGAGGTCTGCATGCGATTTGTGCGCTGACGTCATCAGAGGTCACCAGGGGAGTGTAGGGGGGTTGGGGTGGAAGGGGAAGCGATTCCCTTCCATCCCCGTCAGGGGTGTGTGGGAGGGAGGCCCACGGGGGGAGCGCTACTGCTCCCCCCGTGGGCCGGGTGCAGGATGAGTTGGTCTCGTCCCAGGCACACGGGAACCGTGTGCCAAGACGAGACCAGCTCGCCCCAGGAATCCTAGGGGTTAAAGAAATATCAACATCAAGCAATATAGAAAAATAATGCCATGAAGGATACACCAACCCAATTTAAACACAAACACCCATATTTATGGGCTTATGGCACAGGGCAGCCCAGCGAGTCACCTTGCTGCGCTGCCCTGCATCAAAGGGAAAGGGCAGGAATGCACCAAATTTATGTCATACAGTGCATTCCTGTCCTTTCCCCCTGCGCTGGTGCTGTTTCAGCAGCTTAGCACCAGTGCAGACACCCTTGACCTAGGGTGCACGTCGGATTGTTTTCGTGCAGGAGGTGGCAGAATGCAGCACACAGAGAAAGAGGAAAAAACAAGGAGAAATAAAGATATTTCTCCTTGTTGCGGGTTTTATTGCAGAAATCTCAAAATCAAGTGATGCAGAAAAAAATGCTGTGAAGGCTCCAAAGAAGAGTTATACAGTGATCAAAATCTGAAATTATTTAAGTCCCAAGAGAGCATCAAAAATCACAAGGAGTTTGACAGAATCCATATTAGCAACTAGAATGCTCAAAAATCATATGGCTCACTCCCAGAAACAGGGAGTTCATATACACAATTCTTGCATAGAAAATTTGCCAAAACCACAGCTTCCGCATTGGCATGACCCAATGCATCACTCTTTAGCAAATCAGAGTAATTTACCTCAGTAGCATTATACAATAACACTATCCCATTTCTCTGAACGCATCCTGTGTTACCATGTCATTTGTAGGAAAGTGCCCCTTTTTGGCATGTTACCCCAAGCATTTGCCTGCTATCAGTATGTTTAGACTGTTTTCACTGGGATGCTGCTAACGAGGATGTCAGTGATTGTGCTCTCCCCCTCTAAATTTGGTTGTTTAGGACTTGGTGCACTCTACAATCGGCAAACTGGTACCCCCTTATAAGCCCCTTAAATATGGTACCTAGGTACACCAGGGGTTCCCCATGTGTTGCAGCATGTATTGTGCCACCCATGGGAGACTATGCAAAATGTGTTTGGAGCCAGGCCTGCCACTGCAGCCTGTGTGAAAAGGTGCATGCACCTTTTCACCACAGGTCACTCCACCAGGTCATTTTAAGGCACCCTATGGTAGGCCCACCTAGCCCAGAGGGCAGGGTGCAGGTCCCTGTGTGTGAGGGCAGAGGTGCATGAGCAGAGGTGCCCCTGCGAACTCCAGTTCCATTGCACTTGACTTTGTAAGTGAGGGGAAACCATGTTTACACATGTACTGGACACAGGTAACCATTACCTGTGTCCAGCTACATAATGGTGACTCTGGGTGTGTTTGATATCAAACATGTCAGAATCATACCCCAATACTGTTGCCAGTATTAGTTGTATGATTCCATGCACTGTGGGGGCTCCTTAAAGGGCCCCCGGTATTGCTCCTACCAGTCTTCTGGGGTTTTCTGGGCAGCCAGCTCTGCTGTCACCCCTCAGACAGGTTTCTCCCCTCCTATTGCTTGCCCAGCTCAGGAAGGGGAAGGCAGAACAAAGGATTTCCTGTGGGAGAGGGAGGCAACACCCTCTCCCTTGGAAATAGGTGTTACAAGGCTTGGGGGGGATAGCCTCCCCAAGCCACCGGATTGCTTTGAAGGGCACATTTGGTGCCCTCCTTGCATAAACCGGTTTGCACCAGTCCAGGGACCTCCAGCCCCTGCTCTGGCATGAAACTGGACAAAAGAAAGGAGAGTGACCACACCCTAGGGGTAGTGATGGACAGCTGTCCATCACTACCCCAAGGGTGGTGCCCAGAGGTCCTCCAGGTGGCCACTTGATTCTGCCATCTTGAAACCAAGATGTGCAGAGGCCCCTGGGAGCATCTGAGTGGCCAGGTCAGGCAGGTGAGATCACAGCCCCCTCCTGATAGGTAGTCACCTTGCTATGTGACCAAACTTCCCTTTAGGGCTATTTAGGGAACTCCTTTGAGGGTGGGTCCCCAGATTTGATGTACAACCTCCACCAGGACTCCTCTGCATTGTTTACTTCTGGCCACTGGAACCACAACTGGACTCTTCAAAACTGACAAAGCTGCAACTCTGGCGATGACCTTGCTTTGCAACATTGTTTCTCTGGCTCCATCCAGATACTGCAACATTTCACCAGCTGTGCATTTTCTTGGGTCGATGAGATTTCAGCCTGCACCAAGGCTTGTTGTCTCCTGCTCCAAGGGATCTACAGGCTCCGAGTAGCCTTGGCCCCCAGCACTTCTTCCTGCCAAGCACAGTCTCCTCTCTGCTGCTCCAGCGATGTGGGACTCCTCTTCAGGTGTGCTGACTAGGCCTCACTGCAACTTACTGCGCCTGCTGCCAGTGGGTTTCCTGTTGGGGGTACGACTGCTTCTGTTGGCACTCTCAACTGCTGAGGGTCACCCCAGACTTGCCTCCAAGGGTCGAGTCCCCTAGGCCTTGCTGGTCCTCTTCAGCCTTACAACTCTTTTTCTGCTCCTCTTGCATGTGCCAAGGCTTGTTGGTGGTTCTCCGGCACCACTGACCAAATGCAACCCCACAACCGACGTGGGACACCATCTGCACCACTCCATGGACGCCTTTGCTGCTCCTGGGCTCTACAGCTGGTCTTCTTTCCCCATCGATCTAGTTCTTCATCCAAAGAAGAGTGAATAGTAACTCCTGCCCCCTCTGGACACTCCATCGTGGACTGGACTCTGACCCCTTCTTAGCAGGTCCTCTTCTTTCAGAATTCACCACTGGTTTCTCCTAGACTGGTCCTGTTATTGCATAATCCTTTTTCTAAGTCCTCCTGTTAGTCCTTGGGAAACCCAGGTACTTACCTCTGCTCTCCTTGTGGCTGGGGGTGACTCAGACACTCACCTCTTGGGGTTTCTAGTTCTTCCAGCTCCCCTCTAACAGCTCCATATCCTTGGGTGGGGGACTTCACTTCACACTCCACTTTCTTAGTATATGGTTTGGCCCTTCCCTAGGGCCCTTACTATTTTCACTAAGTGTTGCCAATGCTTGCTGTTTCAATGGCAATTTCTGATTGCTATTGTGTATATAACTAGTGTGTACTTACCTTCAGTTGAGGGGGAGGACTGCCTATAAGTAATCTAGTGTTACTATAATAATGTACCTTTACCTTGTGTGACACTGTGTGGTTCTTTCATGTGCAGCAAGTTGCTGTGTGACTACAGTGGTATTGCATAAGCTTTGCATGTCTCCTAGATAAGTCTTGGCTGCTCATCCACAGCTACCCCTAGAGAACCCTGGCTTCCTAGACACTGCCTATATACACTAATAGGGGTTGCCTGGACCTGGTATAAGGTGCCAACGCCATAGGTGTCCACCACACACCAGGCCAGCTTCCTACATTATTGTCACCTGGAGATGTTTGAAAAAATATGCCACATTTAACAAAAGTGATTGACAAATTATTATAACTGAACTGAGTTACGGAAACTTAGCAGAGTTACCTTTGGAAAAATGTTACCATTAGGAACAGTAGAAAGTTAATTCAGAGCACAACAGGAAAATTACATCAACTTCTCTTCGTTCTACAGAGCTGTGAGAAGAGAAGATATGCAGGGGAAACCGATGAAAAAGGGTGAATACTGCCGTGAAAATAGAGACACCAGCTGCATCCATTTCATCCATAAAGGAGTTTTTCTCTCAAAATGTGGCATACCAAAATTATGATAATAAACACACTTCTATGTTTCAACTGCAATCATATTAACACGGTATTTGCATATTGGATCAGACATAAACATCACTAATACTCAATCTTATTTGTTGCACAAAAATATAAACTTTTACCAGTGTCTTATCCTTCACTATTAGACCACCAACATAGTCCACAATTGATACTAATGTTGATATGTTTACTGTCCAATTCAGAGAGGCACAATTGACCTTATCAATTAAAGAAAATACGGTAGCTATATATTTTTTAAATAGTGTAGGAACCATGATAAATAAATTCCTGCTTGAGTCCACAATTGGTTGGTAATTGGTTAGTAGAACAGTTACTAATTCGTTTTTATACTCTGGTGGATTTGTGGAAACTTTGGACAAAGCGTATTAACATGGGGTATAACTCCCATCTTTGAATGTTGTACCATAGTTTCTTTTTGTGAACTTTGTCAAATGTGTTGCTAAAGTCCCACCTGTACCCAGTCAAGAATCTGCTCCTGAAACATATGTGATTTCTTAGAGTCTGCCATAGATTGCCCAAAAAATCTTAAATGTAAAACGTAAGAGGGCACATGTTAAACCTCCTAAAGACATAGGGGGTCATTCTGACCCTGGCGGTCCATGACCGCCATGGCGGAGGGCGGCGGAAGCACCGCCAACAGGCTGGCGGTGCTTCCTGGGCGATTCTGACCGTGGCGGTAAAGCCGCGGTCAGAAAAGGGGAGCCGGCGGTCTCCCGCCGGTTTCCCGCTGGCCCAGGGAATCCGCCATGGCGGCGCTGCTTGCAGCACCGCCATGGGGATTCCGACTGCCTTCCCGCCAGCCTGTTTCTGGCGGTGTCCACCGCCAGAACCAGGATGGCGGGAACGGGTGCAGTGGGGCCCCTGCACTGCCCATGCCACTGGCATGGGCAGTGCAGGGGCCCCCTAACAGGGCCCCACAAAGATTTTCACTGTCTGCTTTGCAGACTGTGAAAATCGCGACGGGTGCCACTGCACCCGTCGCACCCCTGCAACTCCGCCGGCTCCATTCCAAGCTGGCTTCATTATTGAAGGGGCTTTCCTGCTGGGCGGGCCGGCGGTCTTCTGGCGGTCGCCCGCCGGCCCAGCGGGAAAGCCGGAATGGCCGCCGCAGTCGTTTGACCGCCATAATGTGCAAGAAAAAGCATGTAATGCCATACATTTACTATGATAAATCTTACACCTAACACTCTAGGGCAAAAATCTGCAATGGGAGAGAAGCAAAAAGAAAAAAGCAATTAGAACGTCAGGACCAAGGACCAATCTGTTTTCCAGTATGCCAGAAATGAAAGCAAATATAGACCCAGATTTGAAAAGCTCTAGCACCACATTAGCGTCAGTTTTTTATACTAATGTGGCGTTATGCTTCAAAAAACGCTATGCCATGTTTACAAAGTGGCGCAATGCATGCATTGCACCACTTTGTAACCCTTTACGCCACATTATGCATGCGCTATGCATAATGTATGCAAAGGTGACGTTCCCCTGTTAGGTGGGCCATAAAAATGACGCAAAGAAATCTAAAAGATTTCTTTACACCATTTTTAGCGGCTACTTTTAATGCATGCTCAGAGCAGGTGCTTAAAGGGGGCACACCCTTGGTTACAATGGGCCACTATGTACTGCTCAGGGTTAGTGCCAAACTTTTGGCACAAACCCTGAACAGTACATCAATAGCGTCAAAAATGTTGATGCTATTGCCCCCTAACCTGTTCCATGGTGCGCCGTATTTTAAATATGTGTATAAAAGAAGGTATCACTCAGAAAAGAGAGTGGAATGTCCTACAAAGCCAGACCCATAAGGTTTTTAAAAAGTGCACAACACCTGCGGTGTTGGATGGATTAAAGATGTGACCCAAGTTCACCGAAATGTCAGGGAAATTTGGTGTCTAACAGCAATTTTATTTCAGGGGACAACCTTGCAACTTGCAGTTCGAAAGTTCACAGGCAGATGTAAGCACCACATTTTTCTGAAACAATAGTGCCCTTAGCCTGCTCAGATTGCCTAAATTAACATTAAAGGTCGGAATGGAAGCCCACAAGCTATCTACCCTAATCTCATGTGGGGGAAGAAATGGCACATTATTACAGCAGTTCACTGTTGGAGAAACAGAAACCACATGGGGACACCTGCTCTCATCACACAACAGACTTGATCATTCAGCATCAAATAACTTCCATTCAAAAGTAACTGAAACACTGGTCGAATCAAGGAAACTGGTACTCCCTTCAAGTAACATGCCAAATTTGCCACGGACACATTACATGTCCATGCAATATCACCTGTTTACAAATCATGGATTGGCTTGTAGAAGTTTTGCATTCATTTCCACTAAGACAAACCTGTTTTTCCTCACTGAAACATCTGTAATTGAAGGGTAATTCCCACGCGACATAAATCAAACTCTCTGGTGAAGCTTCATATCTGCATGCTGGAAAATGTTTGAAGCATGATGTCAATGGAAACGTTGAAATTGGCAGTGAGATCACTCCATGAAAGAACCATACTGCTGATGGTGTTTTGGCTACTGTGAAAGGCAATTTTTCTAATCTTTCTGTGTTGAGCATTGTATATATAGCATCTTTCTGTACCGGTATTTGTCGTTTACATGTCAGATTGAAAGGCAAAAACAATGATGTTGCATTCATGTGCTTCAAGGCCATGATGTTCGATTTTAAAACGTGTAATGTCCAACTCAAATGCATAATAGATTTAAGCTGACTTTCTCCATGATGTAAAGAAGGCATGTCATTTTGTATAATATCAATTAAAGACATACAATGTTAAAGTGGAAATACGAGTGGACAATGCATTCATTCCATTATCAACAACAGCCAATTACTAAATTAGCCTGATCTATTTGCCTTAAACTAGCAGCAGCTTCCATTTGAGAAAGCTTCCAAATTTTAGTATAGATGGTATAATGAAACCTTTTGGAATGTGGCGGTTGGTGGAACTTGAAAGGGGTGGGGCATCTCTTGTATGTTTCTAACAAGTGGGAGCTTTTCACTTTAGTACATCAGTCTATATCACTATAGTGAGAGGCATTTATTAAAACTGTTAATAAATGTCTCCAACTATAGTGATAATAACTGACGTACTAAAGTACAACACTGCTCCATGTTAAAAGCTTACAAGAGACTAGAGCACTTTTGTTCAGTGTTTGAATCCTGAACTCACATATTTAAAAGTGCTCTCTTCTATGCTTTTGACATGCAGGAGCATTTCACGTTATTACTCAGGCTATGCCACTATATTGAGAGGCATTTTTATAAATATTAATAAATGCCTTTCAGTAAACTGATATTAACTGATTTACTGAAGTGAAATGCTCCTGCATGTTACATGCATACGGGAGACTAGGGCACTTTTAAATATGTCACTTCAGGATGAACACATACTGAGCTCACATATTTAAAAGTGCTCTCTTGTATACTTTTAACATAAATGTGAGTTTCACTTTAGTACATCAATTTATATCACTATTGATAGGCATTTATTAACAGTTTTAATAAATGCTTCTCAATATAGTGATATAAAGTAGTGTACTAAAGTAAATCTGCCTGCATGCTAAAAGTACACAAAAGGAACTCTTTTAAATACGAGTTTCATATGTGTGCTCTGCTGTGCCAGTCTGTGGTTTGTTTTTACTGTTTCTAAAACATTAAAAATTAACCACAGGCTGGCAAGCATGATAGAAGGCCTCAGGGAAGTGGTCTGCTGTACTGTGTTATTCAGAAAAATCATCTGTTTTGGAATTAGACACGCTTTAAATGAGGCATCTTAGCCCTGCACTTGCTGATGGCTTGTTCCTCAAACTAATTTCAAATCAATTGTTTCTTTCCAATATTCGTATCCTTGAATTGCAATTTGGGAAAAAAACAAATTGAAGTAAAGCAATTTTGTCTGGGTCAGCATAATTTTCTTTGCTTTTGAAGGTGTCATTTTATAGTAATAAGACACAGGATCTGAAGTATCATGCCCAGAAAAGTATGTGAATTTGCCTGTATATATTTTGGAACTCCCCACTGGTGTTGTCGGACAATGTTCCCATTCCTCATAATTGAAAATTGTAAGGAGAGTACTAGCTTTATGTAGGTAATGGCGAGCATAGTGATAGTAACAAAACATTTCGAAATAATTGGCAGAGTTCATCTATATAGCCTGTGTGGTATCTTCATATACAATGTATGCACCCCTTCCATCTCTTGTTATGGAATGTCTCTTGTTCTGGGAATGTTAGGGTCTTGGGATTCTAGTCTGAGGCAGACTGGAAGGGAGATGGAAGGAGGAAGATGTGATGAGAGCTGTTGGACCAATCTTTGTGGATGAGATAACTATCCTGGACTTAATAAAGAGTATCCTGATACAAACATCCGCTGGACTCATTTCTACACTGGCGACGAGGGTGGGATACATTTGTTAGGATATCTCAACGCAACAGTTGGCTACATTGGAGCTCCAATGTCGGTTGGTCTCTCTATTTTTTTTTTTTTAGTCTGGAGTATCTTTTGGGATCGAGTTATCAAAATGGAAATATACATGAGGAGGTGAGAAGGATTCTACAGTTTTTTTTTAAGCTCATCACAATCCTGAATAGAATTTGCAACTGTAAGTCTTTCCTTGTAAGTTCTGTAAGCTAATTTGCTTTTTTTAAAACAAGGGAAAAAAAAAATATATATATATATATTTGTACAAGGAAGATGATGTGACAGGACTTTAATTACACACTTCTAAGGTGTGTTGTATTAGTTTTTTATGGAATACACACTTTGAGTAAAACGCGTGCATCCACTGGACGTTTGTGTACTTTTGAACTGCACTGCAGGCGCGAGCGCTGGTCGCATTCATCACGCTCTGTATGTGTTGAACTTAGCGCGCATACAGCCGTGAGCACTTGTCTTATCTCTCACGCGCTGTGTTTTGGAGCGGAGCGCGCATTCAACCGTGAGCGCTTGTAACATTTCGTTTGCGCTGGACATTGAGTGGAGAGCTTTTACAAACAAAGCGCACTCTATCATAAATTGCTTACCGTATTCAATCGACACGAAGTGTTCAGGGCGGTCCCTTGGGCATATTAACCGCAGAAACCTTCGACAGTTGTTTCAAGCCAATCTAGGAAATCCTTACAGTGAACCCACTGTTTCAGAAGGATCTCAAAGTTATTTTGGATCCAAACAATCCAACACCTGTATTGCTGAGGAATGATTTTATGAAAAGTGTTAATACTGTGGGTGAAACTTCTGCTGATGTCTATGAGAAGGGTATACCAAACTTTGTACATGAATTCAATAATGTGTTCAAAGACTCATTGGGGTGTCTCACTAAATATGTACATTGTATCAAACTCAAAGAAAATGCTGTACCAGTAGCGTGTAAAGTACGACCTATACCTATATCGGTGAGAGATGATGTAGAGAAAGAATTGCACAAGTTATGTCAGAGTGGCATCATAGAACCGGTTGAAGCCTCAGAATGGGTCTCTCCCATAGTTGTCGCACGCAAATCCTCTGGTGAGATCAGACTCTGCGTTGACCTGAGGAATCTCAACAAGGATGTTGTGAGTGATCTGTTTCCTCTTCCTAATATCACGGAAATGGTGTCTTTGTTGCATGGGGCTAAGTATTTCAGCACTCTAGATTTGGCTTCGGCTTATCATCAAGTGATGCTCCATGTAGATTCGAGGGACCTCACCACATTTATCACACCTTTTGGAACATTTAGGTTTGTTAGGATGCCTTTTGGGCTAGTATCGGCTGCTTCGGTGTTTCAGCGATTAATGCATGATTTGTTTGGTTCTGAGGAAGGTGTAAGATATTTTCAGGATGATATCCTGTTTTTTGGACGAACTAAGGAGGAACATGAAAAGAGAGTTAAAAAGGTTTTGAGTATCTTGAGGGATCATGGACTTACATTGAAGCTTAGTAAGTGTCATTTTGGTAAAGAGGAAATAGAATATTTGGGACATAAAATTACTTCTTCTGGGTTGTACCCAAAACGGGACCTGATTGAGAATATCTTGAATCTACACTCACCAGAGAACAAAGAAGAGTTGAAAGCTTTCTTTGGTATGGTTGAATTTCATGGAAAGTTTCTTCCCAATCTTGCTTCCAAGACTGATAATATGCGTAAGTTGCTAAAAAAGGGTGTAGAATATATATGGAGTGAGAAGTGTGAGAGCGAGTTTAAAGTTGTTAAAAATGAATTATCCAATGTGAGTTGTTTAAAATCTTTCAATCCTAATGACTTGTGTGTCATTATGACAGATGCAAGCACTAGAGGTTTGGGAGGTGTCCTTTTACAGAAAGGAGAAAGGGATGAGTGGAAGCCTGTTGTGTACTGTTCACGAACTTTGAGAGGTTCAGAGGTGAACTACTCTACTATTGAAAAAGAAGCACTAGGAGTTTCTTGGGTTATTAACAAATTCAAGAATTTTGTGTGGGGAAGACTCTTCCATGTCTATACTGATCACAAACCTTTGATTGAAGTTTTCATGAGAAAAGGGCTCGATCAAATTTCTTCCAGAATAAGTAGGTGGGTTGTTAATCTTCAGGATTTCAATTTCAGAATGTTTTATGTTCCTGGGGCGTACAATAACACTGCTGATTGCTTGTCCAGACTTACATCAATTTCAGAGGAAGAAAAGTGTAATAAGCAAGAAGAAAATTTCAGTGTGTGTAGTGTTACAGAAGGAGTTATTGGTCAGGATGAATGGGTGCAGGCAGTTGCCAATGATCCAATTCTACAGAGTGTATGCGGTTTCCTTAAGAACAAGTGGAATTTTGAAAGTTTAAGAAATTCTGAGGTTTTGAAGGGATTTTGGAAGGTAAAAGATGAATTGTCTTTTTCTGAAGAATTATTGTTTCGAGGTGGAAGGTTAGTGGTACCAAGTTCTTTGATTGAGAAAGTCATTCAACTAGGACATACTAGACATCAGGGCATTAGTAAAACCAAAGCTAGGATTCGTATGAACTATTGGTGGCCAGGTATGGATTTAAGTATAGAAAGAGTGATCAGGGATTGTCCTGACTGTTGCAACAGCGATAAGATCTATAAAATGAGAGTGCCTTCGATGGGTATAAGGAGTCCGTCAAACAGACCGTGGGATGTTGTGGCCATGGATATTGTGGGACCCATCTATAGTAAAGGAGGGAGTAGTTATGTCTTAGTTTTGGTTGATCAATTTTCTAGGTGGGTGGAAATTGGTTTACTCAATAGTGTCGAGACCAAAAGGATAATTAGTTTGCTCGAATAAATTTTTGCACGAGAAGGTTTCCCCAATGCTATGCTAACAGACAATGGTCCGCAATTTGTATCCAAAGAAATGGAAGATTATCTAAAGAAGTTGGGGATTAAACACAAGTTATGCTCGCTGTATCATCCCGAAGGGAATGGTATTGTTGAGAGATTCAACAAGTGCGTAAAGGAGTGTGTGCAGTTGGAAGTGGCAGCAGGAAGATGTTGGAAAGAAGGCTTAAAGAAATTTCTGATAGCTTACCGCTTTACTCCACATTCATCCACAGGAGCTGTTCCTTTTGAGTTGTTCAGAGGCAGAAAGGCTAATACTATGCTTGTTCCTGGTTGGGTCACTGGGGATAAGGATAAAGCTGTCTCTTGGTCTCAAGATGAGCGTGGAAGGATGTATGAAAAGAAATCTGTGGAAAAGAGGAAATAATATTTTGATAAAACGAAACGTGCATGTGCTGTGAAGGTTGAGATTGGAGACAACGTTTTGGTCAAGAAACCCATATTAGGCAAAAGTGGGAACAAGTTCTGGGGCCCGTTCAGAGTAATTAAATTGTTCAAAAATGCTGTAAAAGTTAGCGATGGGAGAATTTGGAATCTCAGTCGTGTTGTTATTTTAAAAAAAAATTTGCTTGATTTTTCTATATGTAACCCTTATTCTTGTTCCAAGTTGTTTTCTTGATGTAGTTTTGTTTTATATTATTATGAATATGTATATAGTTTCATGTATTCGGTTTGTTTTCTGTATTCTTTATTTCTTTGGGGGGAAGGTGTGTGGTATCTTCATATACAATGTATGCACCCCTTCCATCTCTTGTTATGGAATGTCTCTTGTTCTGGGAATGTTAGGGTCTTGGGATTCTAGTCTGAGGCAGACTGGAAGGGAGATGGAAGGAGGAAGATGTGATGAGAGCTGTTGGACCAATCTTTGTGGATGAGATAACTATCCTGGACTTAATAAAGAGTATCCTGATACAAACATCCGCTGGACTCATTTCTACAGCCTCACTTTCAAATACAGTATAATATTCAAGTTCAGATACCATTGAACTCATTGCTTTAATGTCCCATTCATCCGAAATTTTACCTGGGGTTATTACGTTATCCATTGCAACTTTAAAAACATAAGGAATTGGTATAGTCTCTGTAGGACCAAAAATATCCTAAGGATGCTTATCCCATACAATTCTATCAGAAACTGAAAAAAAGCTGAAATGTTCACAAGGGACAGGTCTCTTCGCACTTTGTGAGAAGACGAGTGAGGTTTCAATACCCCTGCTACCAGTTCAACAGCAGAGTGTTCTGGAAGATAATGTCCATTTATAAACAAGAAGAAAACTGTCACAAATCCAATCCATAAAAGCAGGGAAAGTAATAAAAGTGTAATCCACAAATAGGACCATGGACGGATCCGATAAGTGCATTTAAACCAGTGAATAAATCATGTATATCATGTGGCGAAGTATGAGAAGAATCAGTAAAGAAGTATTCAATTTTGACAAAATAGCAAGAAGCAGTCTATGTGAAAACAGAAGCCCCAACAGGTGAAGGAGAACTGATAGACACCTCCAAATGTGGTTCATCATAAACAACTCTGTTGCTGTGAGTAGAAGTAGAAAACTGTGACTTAGTCTGATGTGTTCTTACATTTGCTGCAGTAGCTCGAATCCTCCAAAGTTCATTCTCCGCCCTCCCCTGCTGGGGGGGGGGACGGGTGTTGAGGGGAAATATTGTTGTTGTTTAATAGTTGAAGAGGTATTTCCTGTAAGGTAATGAAAGGTGTTAAGAAACCTCCCAGGGGTCCTTGTGGTCTACTGTGTAGGATTGGCCACATGATGCAATTTTACTTGATCAATAGAGACAAAACATTTGTCTTTACAACCAGCAAGCGGTGGCAAAATCACAGTTCTGGTACTTTGAATTCCAAGGACTGGCACCGGTGCATGGTATGATGGGCCAAACTCCTTCCTTACTGCAATCTTCTCTTGAACTAAGGGGCATATTTACAATGTTGTGACACAGAGCACCGCCCCACGGCTATGTTGATGCCCTGCATCAAAAGAAAAGGGCAGGAATGTACCATATCTGTAAGATGCAGTGCATTCCTGTTCTCTTCCACTGCGCTTTGCACAAATGGCAGCCATGCACCAATGCAGGCACCCTTGCACTATGGTGCAAGGGTGTCTGTGTTGTATGAATTATTGTTTTTGTGCAGGAAAGGACACCTTCCTGCACAAAAGCAATAAATGGAGGTGTTTTCTTCCTTCTACGTGTGCTCAGAATGCAGCACACATAGAAAGAGTTAAGAAATGAGGGGAAAAAAATTATTTCACCTCATTATGCATCCCCGGGGTAGGCATAGGCTTTTGATGCATTCCCAGGTTTACAAATCCTTGTAAATCTGGGAATGTATCAAAATCCATTGATGTTGCATGGGAAAACCCAATGCAACACCCACTGAATGCATCTTTGATGCATAGTAAGGCAATTCAGCGACTGCAGTGCATTGCCTTACTAAATATCTACAAGGTCATGAAAAGCTAGACAAAGTGGCTTTGCGTGGCCTTGTAGCTATAGGCCTGCAGCCTGTGCTGTCAGTGCATCAAAATGTGACACACCAGCTGTGCAAGCTGCTTGTAAATATGTCCCTAAATTCCCAACTTTTGGAATCCAGCCAGATGGTGCTGTTTGCTTCTTTACTCCATCAGTGGCAGAACATTTATTTGAATGCTCATCCCGGAAGTCTTGGAGTTCCTGTCAGATAGTGAAATGTTCATTCATGTGTGTCTGCCACCACCGCGCAAGGACCAACAAGATCTGGAACATAGATCTAGATGCCAAACAGGACCTTGTATAGGGTCCGGCCACCAAAGATCATTTAGGCAGATTGTTTAATGTTCTCTAGACTCTGTTAGGTGATAGATCCAGCTATGACCTGAATACTCTAGCTGTTAAGTATTGCTTAAGTCTCAGCTTTTCCCTTCCACTATCAAATGTCCCCCAGGATGATATGATGAGGAATAATGCACAGCTACATCCAGGGTTCCCTTGGTATCCCTGTAAACTTTAGAGGCAAAAGCAGGGCTCTAGTTTGAGTGGAATGCAGCTACTGCATATGTCTCAATAAAGACTTGCACATCTTTAATAACACTGCGAGCATCAGCGGATCACTGTAGCCACATCCTGATGAATCTGGAGCAAGAATCTACAGCAAGTAGAATGAAATTGAATGCACCATCCAAATTTAGAGGGCTGCAATGGTCTAGATATACACTTTGGAGAGGTTCGTTTGAGACTAAGAAGGGTGTGTGTGGTGAGCGTGAAATGGCGGAACCTTTAATTTGCTGGCAAATGTCACAACTAAGAACAGATTGCTTCATCTGCTTGTTCAGACCACACCACCAATAGCGTTCTTGTAGCAGGACGACTGCTGCCACCACACCTGCATGAACAGATGCTACACCCTCATCTTCTGTTTTAATTAATTGCAACCTGCGGTCTTGGTTGGGTATCAGAAGATCACTCACTCCTGGAATGGTAGCAAAAGGAATGTTTTGAGCACTTAAGTGGTGTTAGGATTATCCTTCTGCAAGAGTAAAATGACCTGCAATACCAATGACCTGGTCAGTGCACTGCTCTGCCTCCCGTGGCTCCACCTGGTATGTAGAGCCCCTCACCCCTCGCTCCTCTGAACTCCTGACTCCTGTCAGGAGTTTGAGGCCCTGCTCCACCCACAGGCTCTTGCCTGCGCCTCATCCCTGGTGTCTAGTGGGAGAGCTCTTTGTTCCCACTAGTCTGCCCGCTGCCTCTCTCCTCCTTTTTCTGCTTGCCCTCCATTCTGCTGCACTTCTGTGTCCGTCCCTGCTGTGCTCCTTTTGCCCTCTGCCTCTCTCCTCCTATTTTTTCTGCCCTCCGGTCTGCTTCAGTCCTGTGTCTATCACTTGTTGTGATCCTTTTGGTCCTCTGCCTCTCTCCTCCCATTTTCTGCTTTGCCCTCCGTTCCGCTTTCACCTCTGTCTGTCCCTTTTTGTGCTCCTTTTTTTGTGCTCACTCTTTCCCGTTTTTCTCTCACTCTGCTCTCTCTCTCACTTCGCTCTCCCCCTCTCTCTCTCCCCTGCTGCTGCTGCTGCTCCTGCAGCCCCGCATCCCTACTCTCTCTCTCGTGCTGCACTCCCGCCCCTGCTGCCCCGCGGCCCTGCCCCCTTTTTCGTGCTATTTTTCACCCCCACTCCTGCCTCCCAGCTGTCCTCTCCTCCCCCCACCTCCCTACTTAATGGCAGAGCTGCGTGGCCGCCCTGCTGGCGCGCCAAAGGAAAGCCTGTCTGCGCCCATCTGCACCTGGACCGCACCCAGCGCCAGAACTCCTGGCTCTCGTCCCACCCACCGCCATCATGCATGTCTTCAGAACGACAACACCACCCTCTGCGTCCTCAACACCGGCCGCTCTCCCGCCTGCCTTCAAGCCTCCCCGCTGACCACCCGTGGACCCTTCTCCTGCCGGAACTGCACCTTCACCAGCCTCCATGGCAACGACCCACCCACCAAGGCAAGACGCAACCATCTTAGATGTATCCTCCTCAACACCTGCTCTGTCCAGAAGCACACAGTAGAGCTATGGAATCTACTTGACTCAGCCTCCCCAGACGTCTCCTTCCTGACCGAGTCCTGGATGAACCCCTCCTCAGTGCCTGAAATCACCATAGCCATCCCGGGCAGCTGCTACAAGTTAACCCACAGAGACCGCCCCAACAAACCAGGAGGAGGCATTGCCATCATCCACAAGAACACCCTCAGGATCACGATCAGCACTGAAAGCACCCTCAGCACCACTGAACATCTGCACTTCCAGATCCACACTGACCCAAAAACCACCCTCCGAGGGACCCTCGACTACAGGCCACCCGACCCCCGACAGCAGTTCTTCGACTCCATCACTGACGTCATCAGCATGCACGCTCTCGCATCCACTGACTACATATTCCTAGGGGACTTAAACTTCCACCTCGAGAACACCAAAGACAACAACACGGCCACCCTGCTTGGCAACCTCTCCAACCTTGGCCTCAAACAGCTCGGCATGACACTAACCCACTCCGCAGGAGACACACTTGACCCTGTTTTTTACACCAGCAATCATGTCTCATTTAGCCACACCACAGATCTCGACTGGATAGATCACCGCTGCATCCACTTCTCCTTCAAGAAACCCACAACACACCACCACCCACAACGGATCCCCCACCGCAATAGGAACAAGGTCACTGAAGACCAACTCATCGCGACCCTCTTCCGGAACCCACCAATCGACACCATTGACACTGACGGAGCTGCCCGCAACTTCAGGCAATGGATCGACACCTATGCCAATACTCTCGCCCGATCAAAAATCCCTCCAACAGACGCACCGAGAGAAGGGCCTTCTGGCTTACCGCCGACCTCCTCGAATCTAAGCAAACCTACCGCAGACTTGAAAGAAAGTGGCGCCAAGAGCAGACTCTGAACAACCACACAGTCTTCAAAAACGCCATCCGCATACGCCACCAACTCATCCAAACCGCGAAGAGAACCGCCTTCAAAGACTGATTCAACAAAAACGCACACAGCCTCAAGGAGCTTATCAACATCGTGAAGGAACTCTCCAACCCCAGCTCCAATGCCAACAACATCCCACCATCTCAAGACCTCTGCGACTCCCTAGCCTCCTACTTCCACCGCAAGATTGCAGACATCCACGACAGCTTCAGCACCCAGACCCACTCCAGCAATCACCAACACCACAGATTCACCTCCGACCAAACTCCTGCTCTCCTGGACCCCCATCAATGACAACAACACCATCGAAATCATGACCACAATCCACTCCGGCTCACCATCTGACCCCTGCCCTCACCACATCCTGAACAAAGCAAGCTCCGTCATCTCACCCCAACTACGGAAGATCATTAACAGCTCCTTTGAGTCCACCACCTTCCCGAAGAGCTGGAAACATGCCGAGATCAACGCCCTCCTCGGAAAACGGACCCAAAGGACCTCAAGAATTTCCAGACTACCTCCCTGCAAAAGTCATCAAGAAGGCCGTCAACAGACAACTAACCTGCTTCCTCGAGGAGGACCGCACTCTGGACCCTTCCCGATCCGGATTCCACAGCAACCACAGTACCAAAACTGCCCTCAATGCCGCCACCGACGACATCAGAACAATACTGGACAATGGCGAAACCACAGCCCTCATCCTCCTGGACCTCTCGGCCGCGTTCGACACCGTCTGCCACCATACCCTATGCTCATGCTTCAGCAATGCAGGAATCCACAACAGTGCCCTGGACTGGGTCACCTTCTTTCTTACCGGCAGAACCCAGAGAGTCCGCCTCCCCCCATTCCGCTCGGAGGCCACCAAAATCATCTGGGGCGTATCACAGGGTTCGTCCCTCAGCCCGACCCTCTTCAACGTCTACATGGCCCGCTCGCTAACACCACCCGATCCCACCACCTCAACATCATCTCATATGCCGATGACACCCAGCTGATCCTCTCCCTCACCAAGGACCCCACCAAGACCAACCTCAACGAAGGAATTAAGTCAATCACTGAATGGACGAAAAACAGCTGCCTCAAACTCAATTCCGACAAGAAGAAAGTCCTCATCTTCGGCCCCACTCCTGGTGGCCTGCCTCTCTTGGAGCCACTCCGACTGCCGCCGACCACGCACACAACCTAGGATTCATCTTGGCTTCCTCATTATCCATGACCGAGCAACTCAACGCAATCTCCTCCTCCTGCTTCAACACCCTCTGCATTCTCCGAAAGATCTACAAATGGATCCACACCAAAACCAGAACAGTCACCCACACCCTCATAAGCAGCAAACTGGGCTACAGCAATGCCCTTCAAGCAGGAACCACGGGCAAACTACAGAAGAGGCTGCAACGCATCCAGAACACCTCTGCACGCCTCCTCCTGGACATCCCCCGCCACTGCCACATCACAGGCCATCTGAGAGACCTGCACTGGCTTCCAGTCAACAAAAGAATCACCTTCAAACTCCTCACCCAAGCTCACAAAGCACTGCACAACACCGGACCAGAATACCTCAACAGACGGCTCTCCTTCTACACTCCGACCCAGCATCTTCGCTCCGCCGACCTCGCCCTCGCAACTGTCCCACGCGTCCATTGAACTAAAACCGGCGGCAGATCATTCATGCACCTCGCCACCAAGACGTGGAACACTCTTCCCACCCACCTGCATCAGACCAAAGACCTCCTTACCTTCAGGAAACTTCTCAAGACCTGGCTGTTTGATCAGTTGCAGCACCCCACTGCCCTCCCCCCCACCTCAGCGCCTTGAGATCCTCACAGGTGAGTAGTGCGCTCTACAAATTTCTGATTGATTGATTGAAATGAACACAACGATGGTTCCCAGCTTCCCTATGAACTAAGTGGACTCAAGAAGTTACGTCTGATCCACGGGGATGAAAGGATGAACCTTGATCAGGACCAGACCTTCCCTGTGCGCTATCGGGTGTTCTCAGGTATCTGTACAAAATTTAAGAACAGCCTTAGTATGAAATACTTAGATAAACACTGTTCCTAATTTAAGTATGCAAAGCTATAGTTACCTAATGCCCTTTCTCCCTTTCTTTAGGTACTGGTATACTGAACAGTTATGAAATACTTCTGAAATAAATGCAAGAGAGTTCCTTCCACAGGTAATTTTCACAAATACATATAACATAGAATGGATCGCACTAATACCTAAGTAAGTGCTTTAGTAAGATTTTAGAAAATCAAGTATCAGGTCTTCACTAAACAAGTTTTCTAGGTTAATCCGTTTTCTTCTTCCTGTATTCATAATCTGCAATATACCATCAATTTAGCTCAGAATCATTCTGTGATCATAAAATGTGTACATATACTGCAATACAATACAATGAGTCCTTGATTACTTCTACACAACACTGCTGAAAACAAAAACTAAGGGCCTGATTACAACTTTGGCAGAGGGGGTTAATCCGTCCCAAATGTGATGGATATCCTGCCCGCTGTATTACGAGTTCCATAGGACATAATGGACTCGTACTACAGCGGGCGGGATATCCGTCACATTTGGGACGAATTAACCCCCTCTGCCAAAGTTGTAATCAGGCCCTAAATGTCTTTTCTTTTTCTTATAGATGAACTGCGCAAACAAAAAAATAAATTGTTAACTTCACTAATCCTTATCAGATAGGTACACTTCTTGTCTGTAAAATTGACTCATACATGTTACCGATGAGCAGATTGCTGCTTAAAAATAATGTCTTTAGTGTTTTCTCTTTTTTAGGATTCCAGGGAAGTGGAGAACAGAAGCTGACCAATCAAAAGAAGCCTTAATGAGGTAATATTTAGCTTACAGTACTTTTAGAAATGTTACCCAATCCATAGGTTGCCATTTTGAATAATGCCTTTGTTTTGTTTATCTCTTTCTCCAGGTTTTCCTTGCAAAAATGCAGAGGATAGGAGCAGGGGAACCGGGGAGGATGACAAGAAAGGAAAACCTACTGAGATTTGTGGGGCACTCAGAAGATGCGAAGCGGCTCACAGGTGAGTGCTGGGAAAGGACCTGACGACAAGCAGACGTCCGGATGCAACGCATAGCCTAAAAAGGCTAAGTGCTCCATCTTAAAGGGCCCGCTGCATTATGTGTGCGCTGCCCGACAAGGAAAACTTTTCTGGATTTGCTTTTGGTAAAGGGGTGTCATTATCCAAATAATTAATGGCAGCCATGACTTATCCCTCTACCCTCGTATGAGAATGAGTAGTCGCAGCTACTGTAGCAGTGTTAACTGCAGACTTGGCGGCTTCATCAGCCAGTGAATTCCCTACAACATGTACTCCAACACATTGATGGCTCAATATATGAATTACATGAGCCTGTGGCAGACTATCTTTGAGTTCTGCCACCTTTCCCCAAGCACTTTATGCTTTATAGTATTCCCTTTTGATTCTCTGAATACGATTTAGGTGCCAATAATGCAAATTTTTATTAAAAAACTGAACACAGTCATACGAATCACACACTATCAGTGTGGGGAATTCAGGATCCTTCTAGTGCCAGAATCAAAGCTTTTAATACTGCCAGTTGTGCAGTTCAATCCCCTAGGGACTTAATGAAAATTTGTTGAGGGTGGAATCCTCCATCCCTCATTACTCCATATGCAACTGCGCAAGCCATGGACTGTTGGTGTTTGGTGCCTATAGAAGGCTGGCCTGAACCGTCAGTATATATTATATATTTATACTGATCTAGAGGCATTATGTTGGTGGGCATGGGGTATTCTTATTCATATTGGAGAAACTATTAGGGTTGTAAGGTGGGATCAAAGACATAGGCCCTCACTACGACTTTGGCGGTCTTCAAAGAAGACCACCAAAGCCTTGGGCACCTGAAGACTGCAGTGCTGGCGGTCTTCCGCCCACCATATCACGGCTTTTCTGCCGGATTTCTGCCACACTTTGGGTGGAAATCCGGTAATAGTTGTGCTGGCGAGCAGAGGCGCTCTTGCGGTTCCACCACCTGCCCGCCCCACCAGTATGACACTGCCCGCCGTATTATGGGCCATAATACGGTCTGGCAGTGTGCTGCTGGTGGTGGAAGTGCCCTATTCCTTTCCCTGCCAGACGACCTTCTCACTGGAACAGGTAAGGTGATTGTCCAACAGCGGAGGGGGGTGTTGTGTGTGCGTGTATGAGTGTGTGTTGTCTGCATGTGTGCATGAATGTGTGCAGGCGTGGTTGTATGCGTGTCTGAATGTTAAATTGAGTGCATGTCTGCATGTAAGTGTGTATGCGAGTATGATTGTTGTTGTGAATCCATATTTGCCTGCGTGTGAGTACGCATGTTTGTATGCATGTATGAATGTTGTTGTGAATGCATGTTTGTATGCGTGTGAGTGAATGCGTTTATGTAAGTGTAGGTGAATGGATGTATGCATGGTGTGTGTGGGTGTCTGTGTGCATGTATGCGGGCAGGGGTGAGAGTGGGGGGATGGAGGTGCTGTGTCTGAAGGGGGTGGGGGGATGGGGGCACTGTGTCTGAAGGAGGGGTGGGGTGATGGTGGTGCTGTGGGTGAAGGAGGGGGGTCTAGTGCTTGCTGGGGGGGTTGGGGGAGTCGTCTACCAGTGACAGGGAAGAAATTCCCTGTCACCGGTAGCCTTTCCGCCATGGTTTTTGTGGTGGTGGCGGAAACCATAGCGGAAAGCCAACTCCTCATACCGCCGGCGGTCTTCTGTGGACCACCGGGTCAGAGATGATCATCTCCGGCCTGGCGGTTCTGACCGCCATGGTGGTATGAGTGGAGATGTGGTGGGTTGGCAGAGGCCAACCCGCCACACTCATAATGTGGCGGTCTTCACCGCCAGCCTGTTGGCAGTGGGACCACCACATTTACCCTGGTGGTCAAAACACCAACAGGGTCATAATGACTCCATAGTCTACGTCAGTAGCCATTAGGGAAGTGGCCCATTGTGGCCATTTAGCATGTAAGGCTTTTGCATTTGGGATGCTGGCTACAGCTGTCACGGTGTAGGTACTCCTCAGACTCGGTGTGATGCAAACAAGGTCCACCTCCTGACACCACCAAGTCACCGATAAAAAACCACAGTGCATTGGAGTAATCAAGCGAGGGAAGGAAGGGGAAGGATCAGCAGGGACGGGATAACTGTAAAGAAAAATACACAGTGTTAATTATCACATTGTCTGTCTATTCTCATAAGGTCTCACTAAAACCAAAACGACCTGGCCTGCCCATAACTCATAAGGGCAGAACTAGTCCAAAGCCTGACTACGTTCCATCAGTATCACCAATGGATGCCCCAAGCCAACTACGGCCACTAATAATCACTTAAGGGTCTCACCGCCCCTCCTCCTAAACAATACTACAGTACGTATAAAGAAACAAACATGAGGAGAAAGAATAAGGTGAAGAAAATCTATTTTGCACTTCTTCCTATGATTCAGTTAACCCACTGAGCCTTTTGTTAATGTCACGTATATTTGAAGAAGTAACTCGTTCATCTCTAAGTGAATGTTGACAAGAATCATTTGTCCCGGCTGTTTGGAATCCTGCAAACAGTAAATCTCATTCTGAATTGCCGCCAACAAAAAGCCAAAAGATTATGGTGGTCATTCTGACCCTGGCGGTCTTTGACCGCCAGGGCGGAGGACCGCGGGAGCACCGCCGACAGGCCGGCGGTGCTCCAATGGGGATTCCGACCGCGGCGGTAAAGCCGCGGTCGGACCGGCACCACTGGCGGGGTCCCGCCAGTGTACCGCGGCCCCATTGAATCCTCTGCGGCGGCGCAGCTTGCTGCACCGCCGCGGGGATTCCGACCCCCCCTACCGCCATCCAGATCCCGGCGGTCGGACCGCCGAGATCCGGATGGCGGTAGGGGGGGTCGCGGGGCCCCTGGGGGCCCCTGCAGTGCCCATGCCACTGGCATGGGCATTGCAGGGGCCCCCGTAAGAGGGCCCCTACATGTATTTCACTGTCTGCTGCGCAGACAGTGAAATACGCGACGGGTGCAACTGCACCCGTCGCACAGCTTCCACTCCGCCGGCTCGATTCCGAGCCGGCTTCATCGTGGAAGCCTCTTTCCCGCTGGGCTGGCTGGCGGTCTGAAGGCGACCGCCCGCCAGCCCAGCGGGAAAGTCAGAATTACCGCCGCGGTCTTTCGACCGCGGAACGGTAACCTGATGGCGGGACTTTGGCGGGCGGCCTCCGCCGCCCGCCAAGGTCAGAATGAGGGCCTATGTCTCATAAGATCGCCGTTCCTTTATTATGGTACCTCAAAAAGTAAAGTGCTCCAATATATAACAGTCACTCACAACCTGGCCGTAAGGAATGCAGAAATAAAGAAAGGCGATAGCCTCCGGCAAGTAGCACAGCTTGCCGCTTACCACCTCCTTAGTACTTGGATCTAGAACGGAGGAGCAGCTAGGAACTCCTTCTGCCGGTAAAAGGTCAGATTCCAGGAGGGGGCCCTGATGAATCTCATTCCTCTTTTCCGGCCGCCGATGATTTCCCCCCTGGGGAACGCCGTCCGCTCCGACTTCGTTGAGGCTCCGACCTGCCTCATTAGCACAGAATAACGCACACCCTTTCCAGGGTGCGCTGACTTTTACGCGATCTCTACCGCGCTGGGCTTCATGGGAGGTGTAGTCCCTAATGACTACAATCTCCCGATCGGCCCTGTAGGCGCCGGCTAGCACCTGACAGTACGCCCACCTCCAAAGCGCCTCCTAGGGCCAGGTTTAGTGGGATGACAAGCATGAAACCGTTGCACCGCCCTAGGGGCATGGACATTGCCTTCCGGCTCCCATGAATCCTCCTCGGCCTCATACCCCTTCCACGAAACCAAGTACCATAACTTACCCCCCCGTAGTTTGGAATCCAACACCTTGCGCACCTCATACTCCAGCTGCCCGTCTCTAACCACCGGAGGCACCGCCCGCCGGGTCGCTGACAGAGCTGGCTTCAAAAGGCTGCAATGAAACACCGGATGGATTCTTAAGGAAGCAGGTAAGTTGAGACGGTAAGCCACAGGGTTTATCTTGCGTACCACCTCATAAGGACCAATGTAACGAGGATGAAAGATGCTACGCATCTTAAAGCGTATATACTTGGTGGAAAGCCACACTCGATCCCCTGGCTGATACACCGGCCCCTCACGCCGATGTACATCACCCCATTTCTTATACTGTTCCTTGGCTTTATCCAAATTAAGTCGTATTTTTTTTTGCATGGATTGTAGGGTCTTAACCATAGCATGGACAGTAGGTTGATCCGTGACATCCCGAGGTATGATTATGGGCAACATCTCCGCGTGGAACCCTGTGTTAGCACGAAAAGGAGACTCCCTTATCGAGCTATGCCAAGCATTGTTGTACGATAGTTCGGCCAGCCATAGCAATGACACCCACGATTCCTGGGCGTCCTTTGCATAGCACCTCAGATATTTCTTCAGGGTTTGGTTGAGGCGCTCCGTCTGGCCATCGGTTTGTGGGTGGAAACTGGTGGATAGGGCGGATTCAATGCGCAGAACCTTGCACCACATGCGCCAAAACCTAGCAACGAACTGGGGGCCTCTGTCTGAAATAATGGTTCTTGGTAAACCATGTAACCGCACCACTTGAGACAGAATTAGATGGGCGGTCTGACTTGCTGTAGGTAGGTTTCTACAAGGGAGAAAGTGACCCATCTTGGTAAGACTATCGATTACCACCATGATAGCATTGTACCCCTGATCCATTGGCAATCCTACCACAAAATCCACGCTGATGGTTTGCCATGGTTTTTCCGGAGTGGGCAAAGGCATCAGCTTGCCCTGGCTCTTCGCGTTTTCTCCCTTGGATCGAGCACATATCTCACACCGAGCTACCCATGTCGCAAAGTCCTTAGCCCAACCTTTCCACCTGAAATGTCGTTGAACTATTTGCGCAGTCTTGGTGTACCCCGGATGACCAGCTGTTACCGCATCATGACACCAATTGAAGGCTTGCATTCGAAGTTCAGGTGTTGGTAAATACAAACGATTACCTTGCAACGGTATTCCATGCTTAAGAGTACGGTCCTGACTTACTTCGGCCCACTCCTTCCACTGAGCAGCAGACTTATGCTTAGAGACCTTTTCTAGGAAGTGAGAGATATGAAGGGCACAAAGCACTTTTTCCGGTTGGATGATTGCTTCATCAGGTCTTGAAGTGATGTTCCTCGCGTCCCTTTGTCTAGACAGTGAATCTGCCTTGCGATTGTCGACCCCAGGACGGAAGGTTACTACAAACTCATATTCTGAAAAGAACAGCATCCACCTCATTTGCCGCTGGGTAAGCTGTCTAGCCTCCTTCATATACTGCAGGTTTCGGTGATCAGTATATACCGTGACCGGGTGTTGGGCCCCCCAGAGATAGTGTCTCCATTCCTGAAATGCCTTCTTGATGGCTAGTAGTTCTTTTTCTGCCACCGTATAGTTGAGTTCCGCAGCAGATAGCTTCTTAGATAAAAACGCAACCGGATGAAGCTGTCCCGAGGTCTTGTTTCTTTGGGATAACACAGCCCCAATGGCTATATCCGAGGCATCTGCTTCGACTATAAAAGGTACTTCTGGCTGTGGATGCTGAAGTATAGGCGCTGAGCAGAAGGCCTGTTTTAAGAAGCAGAAGGCCTCCTCTGCCTCCTCTGACCAAACAAAAGACACACCCTTTCTTAGCAACCTTGTTATAGGTGACACAATGTGGGAAAAATGACAGATGAATCTTCTATAGTAATTGGAAAACCCCAGGAAGCATTGCACGTCTCTCACACTAGTGGGCACTGGCCACGCTTGAACCGCCTGTATTTTTCTTGTCGACATGCAGAACCCTTCCGGGCTTAAATCCACCCCCAAGAACTCAACCTTCTGTACATGGAACTCGCATTTGCTCAGTTTGCAATAAAGATGGTGCTGTTGCAATGCTTGGAGTACTAGGGAAACATGTTCCATGTGCTGCTCTAGGGAGGTAGAATACACCAATATGTCATCTATATAAACGATCACAAAGTGGTCTACGTATTCTTTGAGAACATCGTTCAGAAAGTACTGGAAAGCCGCCGGGGCGTTACACAACCCGAACGGCATTACCAAGTATTCAAACAGGCCATAACGGGTCTTGAACGCCGTCTTCCATTCATCCCCTTCACGGATTCGGACCAGATGGTAAGCCCCCTTCAGATCCAACCTTGTATAGATAGTTGCCTCTTTCACCTGTTCCAATAACACAGGAATGAGGGGAAGAGGGTATCTATTCCTTATCGTGTTCTTGTTCAGCATTCGATAATCGATGCAGGTTCTCAACTCTTTATTCGCTTTAGCTATGAAAAAGAGTGGAGAAGCTGCCGGAGAACAAGATGGTCTAATGAACCCGATTTCCAGGAAGCGGTCCAGATATCTTCGCAAATGTTTGGTTTCTGGGTCTGATAGAGCATATACCCTACAAGAAGGAAGGAGTGCTCCCGGAATCAGATCTATCTTGCAATCGTATATACGATGGGGTGGCAATGTCTCCGCCTGACCTTCGTCGAACAAATCCTTGAACTTGGCGTAAACAGAGGGCAATATCACCGCTTTCTCCACCACTGTGGCCAACTGTAACCCTTGAGCCAACGCTAACGCGGGGGGGTTATCACATAAGGAACAGACTTTCTCACTCCTCAAGGACTGAAAACTAACCGTCTTGGTTTGCCAATCGATAACAGGATTGCTTTTTCTTAGCCAGGGCATTCCCAAAATTATTTCATACTGAGGAGCCTCTATTATATCTAGCCTGATTATTTCTCTGCGTGCCGGGGATACTCCATTGAAAACCAACCCCACATCCTCAGTTTGTTCAGTAAGGGGTCCAGACTTCAGTGGTGTACCGTCAACTGCCAACACTATTTCGGGGTTCTTTCTTGGAATTCTCAGAAGTCCCAGTCTCTTAACCACCCCTTCATCTATGAAATTTCCCGTGGCTCCTGAGTCTATCATTGCCCACACAGGATGGGTTTGATCTTGGGACACCAGCTCTACAGATAACAAAAGGTGTGACGCCTTTTCTTCTTGTGGCAAGAGGGTTAAAGAAGTCAACCGGAACCCCGATAGGGGTTCTATAAAGGGCAAATCCTCTTTCTCTGATATCTTCCCTGACGTCACCGCGGCCTTTTGAGTGGGGGAGTAGGAGAACCTTTTTCTTGGTTTTTGGGGACACTCTCTCACATAATGACCCTTCCTGCCGCAATACATGCACAACCCCTGTACCCTCCTACTCTCTTTTTCGGCCCTTGACAGAGGTGCCCTAACGGCTCCCACTTCCATAGGTTCCCCGCATAAATCATGGGAATTAGGAACTGGTCGCCCCTCCCTTTCTGGAATGACTGGCCGCCTATCACCCGCTCTACGCTCTCCCCTTCTCTCTGCTAGCCGATGATTCAATCTCAAGGTAAGATTCACAAGTTCAGTACACGTGGAAGGCTGTGGATCTATTTGGGCTAGGATATCCTTCATGTCGTCTCTTAATCCTTGATAATAGAGAGACATTCTCTTCTCCTCTGGCCACTCTGATTCCGCCACCAGTCTATTGAAGGTCGTAAGATAAGTAACCAGGTCAGACCTCCCCTGTCTCAGTTCCAGCAATTCTCTATCAGCACTAAAGGTGGTTGTTCTGTGATCAAACACCTTCTCAAAGGCCGACCGAAAGGCATTCCAATCCGATAATAATGGGTCATCGTTTCTAACTAACGGCACTGCCCAGTTAGCTGCATCTCCCGAGAGATAAGAAATAGCGAACATTACCCTGGAAAGGTTAGAGGGAAAAGACGCCGGTCTACATGAGAATTGAAGAGACAACTGCATTAAAAAAGCCTGAACTTTCCTGGGGTCCCCTGAAAACCGTTCCGGACTGGCCAAAGGGATTGGAGGGGAGACGTTCACGGTTACCTGCGGTGTAGATGCTGAGGCATCGAAGGGATTCCTAGTAAGCCTTTCTACTTTGTCCTTTAGGGCCGCTGCCTCCACCCTAGAATTTGCCAACTCTTGCTGCACTACCACTAAAGCCTGTAATACATCATCCATAGATGCCATCTTTGCATTACACCGAGCAGGAGGAGTATTATTCGTGGGTGCGTTATTCTGTCACGGTGTAGGTACTCCTCAGACTCGGTGTGATGCAAACAAGGTCCACCTCCTGACACCACCAAGTCACCGATAAAAAACCACAGTGCATTGGAGTAATCAAGCGAGGGAAGGAAGGGGAAGGATCAGCAGGGACGGGATAACTGTAAAGAAAAATACACAGTGTTAATTATCACATTGTCTGTCTATTCTCATAAGGTCTCACTAAAACCAAAACGACCTGGCCTGCCCATAACTCATAAGGGCAGAACTAGTCCAAAGCCTGACTACGTTCCATCAGTATCACCAATGGATGCCCCAAGCCAACTACGGCCACTAATAATCACTTAAGGGTCTCACCGCCCCTCCTCCTAAACAATACTACAGTACGTATAAAGAAACAAACATGAGGAGAAAGAATAAGGTGAAGAAAATCTATTTTGCACTTCTTCCTATGATTCAGTTAACCCACTGAGCCTTTTGTTAATGTCACGTATATTTGAAGAAGTAACTCGTTCATCTCTCAGTGAATGTTGACAAGAATCATTTGTCCCGGCTGTTTGGAATCCTGCAAACAGTAAATCTCATTCTGAATTGCCGCCAACAAAAAGCCAAAAGATTATGTCTCATAAGATCGCCGTTCCTTTATTATGGTACCTCAAAAAGTAAAGTGCTCCAATATATAACAGTCACTCACAACCTGGCCGTTAGGAATGCAGAAATAAAGAAAGGCGATAGCCTCCGGCAAGTAGCACAGCTTGCCGCTTACCACCTCCTTAGTACTTGGATCTAGAACGGAGGAGCAGCTAGGAACTCCTTCTGCCGGTAAAAGGTCAGATTCCAGGAGGGGGCCCTGATGAATCTCATTCCTCTTTTCCGGCCGCCAATGATTTCCCCCCTGGGGAACGCCGTCCGCTCCGACTTCGTTGAGGCTCCGACCTGCCTCATTAGCACAGAATAACGCACACCCTTTCCAGGGTGCGCTGACTTTTACGCGATCTCTACCGCGCTGGGCTTCATGGGAGGTGTAGTCCCTAATGACTACAATCTCCCGATCGGCCCTGTAGGCGCCGGCTAGCACCTGACAACAGCTCCTACGGCTGGGATAGGAGTAACCACAATTATGCGTCTCCCTTGAGCCAGTGATCTTTCCTTTATGACAGCAATCGGAACTGCAGTCTGTATTTTTTCAGTGGATTCAACACACATTTCTGTATTAGAATACAGATGTGATTTTGATGCAAAATTGTGTCACCTTCATTAAATGTAACATATGTGAAAGCAAAGACACCCGGTATTATGGATGACCAAATTGGTTTTTGTTGACACATTTATGTAAGTGTCGTGATGCAAGCATGTCAGTGTGTAATGATCTGAGAATTTGTGTATGTTCTGGTGTCCAAGGTGTACCTGAAAATTCTGGACGAATTATATTATATAATGATTTTATGCTTTGTGCATAATCAGGAATGTATGTCCGACCAATGCTGAAAAATCCTAACAAGGATTGCAATTTTTTAATAGTGTTTGGTAGGTGTAAGAGGGCACACTCTTCTAGGAAGTGTTGTCCCAGGCTATTTCCCTAATTTGACAACTCATATCCTAAAAATAGGTTATGGAGAAGAGCAATTTTTAAAATTGAATTTTTAGCCATGTTCAGCTAATCCCATAACAATGCGATCTACTCTGGCTAGATGCATGTTTAAATCATCATCTATGAGATATATCATCAACATAGGACAATGCTTCTGGATCAATATCATGCAATATTGATGTTACTCGGGCAGCAAACAAGCCAGGACTCTTACTATACCCTTGAAAGAGCCGAAAAAAATGGCGCTGAGTGCTGGAGCAGGGAAAAGAGGTTAAATCCCTGCTTTCAGGTGCTATGTTTTGGCGTTAAAACTTGTCGGAAATATCCAGGGTTGTTTTGCAATTTTTGCAGACAATATTGTTCATTAAAGTCATAGTGTGAATTTTGTATTGCAAATGTGAATGTATGACTATTTAAATGTGTATAATCTGAGACTACTCTAAAGGACTGATCCGGCTTAGCTACTGGACATAAAGGGTTATTCTAAGGAGACACGCTGGGTTCAATTACTCAGTGATGCTAGAGATGTGAGGAAATTTCACTCACAGAAGCTTTATCTTCCTGTTTATTTGGGTATTGTGGTTGCCCTTGCAAGCTGAACCTTATGAGTATAATGTGATAAGGTGATTCCTTATCCCAGCCTGCATGGTTGCCGCATAATGCTAGGGCTTGTGCGAGAGCCCATTCATCAGCATATGCTTGTTTGACTTCTTCAGGAACAAGGACTAAGAAAGATGGTAGTATTAAGTCTTCTCCTTTTTGAAGTATTCTAACAAACTCCGGCGGCCAATCTCTTTTAGCCAAGAGACTGTCATAGTTAAGTATTACATTTCCCCAACATATTGCTTTAATTGTGCACTTTATGACACCCTCAGTCTGCATGTTTATATTGTATAGTATATTTGGAGAGGTGACTCGCTGATCTGGGGTTTGGACTTCTATAAAGTTGTTGGTTGCTTTCGTATCCAGGAACTCTTGAAGATTCTGGGGAAATATTGTGACCTCTGCCCACATTTTTTATTTTAAATAGAGTTCTCAGTATGCGTGGCATATTTTGCCGAAATTCCCGCAACCTCCTGCTGGAAATGTTTTTTTTGTTGTGGAAGTTTCTCTTCCTTTTTTATGATGATGTCAGATGTGCGTTGGGAGTCCTTTTTCGGTTTCACATACTATTTTTGTCTGCTCTCTGACCACCCCGCTCTCTCACACCATTTGCCAGATGAGTCCTGAAAGGAACAAGAAGGGTGTGTGTCAGTGTACTGATACATGTCAGGCTGTTTTAAATTATCACTGTTATATAAATTATAACATTTGTCAGAGGTCTCTGGTCTCAGAGACTCTCCCCGTGATTTTGTTTTATTTTTATTTTTTGTTTATCCCAGTATTGTTTAGAAGACTCTGGTGCTTGCTCGGTATTGTCCTTGTTGGAACTACCTTAGAGCTGTGGCTTATTTGGTCTGTCTCCGAAATTATCTCGACCTACAGAGGTATAGGTGTCTACAATAATTTTTGATAGTTCTCGCTCCTGGTCTGCTTCTGGAACATGCTCAAGGCAATGGCGAAACACCAATGCTGCTGCTTCCCATTAGTGTTTCCTAAAATAATTGAGGATTCTGCTGCAAAGTTGCCAATTAATTTTATCCCCAAGTCTAGGGCAGTGGCAGCACTGTATTCATTTTGAAACTTTTTGGGCACATCAGGTAAAACAAAAAGCAATGGTGTACCATGAGTTATGGTATAGGTTGCAGCAGAGACTGTACCTCACGTGGCACAGTCGACTATAAAGGGTACCATCCCAGTGGCAAGCACATGATGAGAATTCTATGTTTATCTTGGGGTCCCTTATGGGGAAACACTGCTTCAAGTTGATTTTTCTTGTGCTATCCAGTACAGAATTTCCTCCAATCTGGTGGGTACCTTACTCATGCTGGCATTAACAGTTACTGGGTCAATCCCAGGGGTAGCCAATCATGGTTGGATAGCTTGAACAGCCCATGCAGGGACAGTAGTTATGGTGCACATAACAAACTGAGTTAAATGTCTGTAAGATCTAACAAAATTATTTTATAAAGGGATAAATCACCCACAGTTAGTTGCTGTATGTTAGGATATGGTGTGTAACTGACTAGAACTGGCCATGTTGCCCCGTCATTGCTGAGGGGAACCAATCTAACATTTTCTAAAATGTGTGACGGGCCCCTTAGAATTAATTTTGATGTTCCTGGAATGTTAATGCTATTTGTAAGTCAGCATATGCTCTGTATGGCCTCTGTGTATGTGTGGAATGTGCTTGTATTAGCATCAACTGCAGGAAAAGTGATCCATGAGTAAAATAGTTCCGTTTTGTCAGCATTGCAATCCTCAACCATGAACGTAACATCTCCACCCTCATTAGGTAGCCCATGAAAAGGTGAATGTGCTGTTAAAGCATGCCTGTAGTTAGCAGGAGTATTTATTAGATTCATCATTGTGATATAATGAATTTAGAGAGGGAAATAATAAGATGAGATATCCTTTTAAAGGTTCAAGTTTGAACAATCTACCGACAAATATAGGTGCTTCCTATAATGCTAAGGAGAATTTAATCCCTAACACACGGATGTCTCCATTTAAGGTGAATAGGGGACCTTGCGCACACAAGAGAACTACTCAGGAAATGTGTTAAATTAATACCTGTCCTATGTACGTTGGTGGCACCATGGTATATGGTTCCTCCTAAGATATTAGGACTGTGTATTAGGATGACAGAACTTCAGAATGCAGGGACTGAGTCCATCCACACCATCAGGAGCTCTCTGCCTATTTCCTGGCTAGCTCACAGTGCCTCACCCAAACCCCTAACCTTACTTGGGCGGAAGGTGATTCTGGCAACCTAAACATGACTCCCAAGTAAGTTGTGGAAAGAGATCTTACCTTTTCGTTGATCCAGGTGAAGAGAGGTACTAGATAAGTTATCAATACATTTATTGAAACAATCGTATTTTTGCATAGAGAGAATGATCTGCAATAATTAGGTAGATGAAACAAAGCAATGTGTCCAGCATTACGAACATGGTGAAGAGAATTCACAATCCAACCATGATAAATGGTTTCAGACATTCCACCCAACACTAACCCTACACTGAGAGCATAGTGTGTGTACTTTCTGCCTTCACCTGATTTAAGCAGAAAGTCTCAGCACCCATACCTCGAGAACTGAATCAGGAATTGGCCTGTAGTGTAGATGGCAATCCCTTTCTGGAAAGTGGAAGATCAGCACCAGCAGAGCTGCATGTCGAGCACCATTTGTCCCAGGACAGTTGTTGCTGGAGTGCCTCTGTGCCCCTTCCGGGTCAGTGCATCATTTATATAATAAAAGCTATATTATGTTAGAGGCACAGCTGTGATGCAATGATATTTCTACTGGTACAAGCTGTGACAATGCAAGCACTAGGATATCTTTTACTGTGTTCCTAACCTTGAACAGAATGTAATGATTATGGCGGTCATTCTGACCGCGGCGGGCGGCGGTTGCCGCCCGCCATGCGGTCACCGCCGAATGACCGCCCCGCGGTCAAAAGACCGCGGCGGCCATTCCAACTTTCCCGCTGGGCCGGCGGGTGCCCTCCAAAAGAGCGCCCGCCGGCCCAGCGGGAAAGCCCCTGCAACAATGAAGCCGGCTCCGAATGGGGCCGGCGGAGTTGCAGGGGTGCGATGGGTGCAGTGGCACCCGTCACGATTTTCACTGTCTGCTAAGCAGACAGTGAAAATCTTTGTGGGGCCCTGTTAGGGGCCCCACGACACCCGTTCCCGCCAGCCTGGTTCTGGTGGTGAAAACCGCCAGAAACAGGCTGGCGGGAAGGGGGTCGGAGCGGCAAGCAGCGCCGCCATGGAGGATTCCCTGGGCCAGGGGAAAACCGGCGGGAAACCGCCGGTTCCCCTTTTCTGACCGCGGCTTTACCGCCGCGGTCAGAATAGCCCAGGAAGCACCGCCAGCCTGTTGGCGGTGCTTCCGCTGCCCTCCGCCCTGGCGGTCAGAGACCGCCAGGGTTGGAATGAGGGCCTATATGTTGAAAAAGGCTAACTAAAACAAGCAACTCGTACAATGCATTACTAGAATAATATCATGCAAGCAAAGTGTGTAAAATGCAATTCCACTGTGTCAAATGAAGGCTCCCTCGAGCCAACGGACTCACGAACTTTCGTGAGGCACCTGTGGGCCAGAGTGGTACATAAACCTGAGAAGACTTTTGACGGCATTGCAAGAAACCCCACAAATTATGCTGCTCTCTGCTGATGACGGGCTAAACCCAGAAACACGTGTCCAGAGATACACAGCACTTGCTGTACCTACTAAGGTGAAAGACTTTGATTACTTTTGTCATTGTAAAACGAATCTGACTGCATTTACCAAGATGCATTGGGGCTAACTTTTTGCTGGAATGTGAGGCAGTGTGCTCCCTTTTTTTTTGCACTGTGTCGAATGACGACTCCCTTGAGCCAATGGGTTGACAAGCTTTGGTGAGGCGCCTGTGTGCCAGAGTGCTAGATAAACCTGAGAAAACCTTTGGTGGCATTTCAAGCAACCCCACAAAATATGCTGCTCTCTGCTGATGATGGCCTAACCCAGAAACACATGTCCAGAGATTACTTTTGTCAATGTAAAACGAATCTGACTGCATTTACCAAGATGCATTGGGGCTAATTTTTTGCTGGAATGTGAGGCAGTGTGCTCCCTTTGTTTTGGACTGTGTCAAATGATGGCTCCCTTGAACCAATGGGCTGATGAGCTTTGGCACCTGTGCGCCAAAGTGGTACATAAACCTGAGAAGACTTTTGGTGGCATTTCAAGCAACCCCACATACCAAGATGCATTGCTTCTAACTTTTTGCTGGGATGTGAGGCAGTGTGCTTCCTTTTTAATGCGAAGTGTGTTAAATGTCACTGCTAAAACCAATGCCAGCTAAAACATGTAAAGTGTAAAACATAAAACAAAGCTAAGATGAGGAACCAACCTAGGTTCAAGACAGCATCACTACAAAAGCTTATATAAGTATCCTCAGCTTCTCTGGGACTCAAACATAAAAGGAGGAACACGGGCAATAAAGAGCAATGTAGATCAGGAGCGACAGAAGCAATATGGATGGCGGGGTGGAATCGCTGAGGATGGGGTGGGGGAAGCAACAGGAGGGAGGGGAAAACAACATGGAGGATATGGCGAGGGAAACAGAGAGAGAGAGCAACGTCAAGAGGTGAGAGGAGAATTAACATCCCTCCCTCCTCTCCTAACATCCTTATTTCTGGCCACTTTCTGTTCCTCCTGCCTTGCTTCATTTGCTCGTACATACCTTGCTTCTCTTTCTCTCTGAACTTTAACTCATTCTCCCATTGTTAAATGTTACTCTCCTTCGCTCCTTTCATCTTCTCATGCTATTTGGTCCCTTTGTTGAGCTATATTTCTCCCTCATCTTCTGCTCCCTCTATACACCTCTCCCTTCCATCCTTCACAAAGTTTAAACACAGAGCCAGGCACCATGAAGGTTGTGTGTTTGAAAAATTCTGCAAGGGCCCCTACCGCCTCTGACCCCTGTGCCACTGCACTGGCTGCACTACCGATAAATAAGTCCCCGTGCAAGATCAGTACTCTAAGAATAATAAGTAGTGCTTAGGGACATCTTCAGGATTTTGGGGGTCTAAGTCCAAACATATGTTGAGGGCTTCTGTTCGGAACAGCTTTAAATTTATGATCCTATTTCAGCTCTTTCATGCCGTCTTTGGTTAGGTCACTGATAGTGCACATGCACACTTATCCAAATTCTAAATGTGTTTACATTTAATATTCAGGGATAGTGATGTGTGTTTTTAATATTGTAACACAGCAGCAGCTCACTAATATTACTGAAAATAATCTCTGTGACACCCTCTCATTTCTCATATGTGAGGTCTTATTTTGATCTAAAAGAAAAAAAAATTATGGGTGTTGCATGACATTAATACATTGCTCTGAAAAATGTCTGTAATAGACCCTCACACATCACTGAGATTAAAAATAAATTGAAGGAAAATAGCATTTAAAACAATGTGTTTTAGAAGTATTCAGTCATAAAGGCAAGACTCTCTGCAGAACAGAGCTGGAACTATCAGGAGCCCCCAGACAGATTGAGGCCCAGGGCCAGAGCCCACTTTGTCCATGCTTAAAACTTTTCTTCTTGATTTGTAAAACATTAAGGGCCTGATTATGAGTTCAGTGGACAGAATGTCCCGTCCCCCGAACTTCCGACGGGGAGGTTTCGGTCATACTGGCTACCAACCAAGGTTTCCGCCCGTCAGACCAGTGGAAAAGTGGCAGCAGCATTGTGGCCGGCTCGTAATCCTCCCCACAGTACCAGAACCCTTGCAATGCTCACTGGCATTGCAGGGTGCTGGGCAGGGTCCTCCGTGTGCCCCCCTGCACCTGTTCTCCGCCAGTTCACTGCCATGAAAAGGCTGGCAGAGAACCAGGTCGTAATCAAGCGGCGCTGACTTCAGGGCTGTCCTGGCTGATTCCGACCTCCACCACCATCGGGATCAAAGATCCCGGCAGAGTGGAAGGTTAGCGGGGCTGCCCGCCAACCTCATAATGTGGCGGTCGGACCGCCACAACTGCAGTAGTTCTACAGCCACGTCAAGTAATCAGGCCCTAAGTGTCAGGGCCCAAACTATTTCTTGGGAGCCCACTGCAGCTGGCACTGCCCCTGCTCCTGCCACTGCTTCAAATGCCAGTGGTAACAGTACCTACGCTCTATTATTTGAATCACCACTGTGCAGTTCTGCTAAAGAAGGCACACAGTGCCGCCATGTGGTGGATAAATATATGTGGGTGTTTAGAAACATCTGTCTGTGCCAAACAGTGGCACAAATTAAGCCCTGGAAATAAGTTACATAACCTGGCCTAGAACTGGCATCTTGTGCAGTAAGCAACCACCTACCCACCATGGCCCCTCCAACAATGAGAAACCCTGGCCTATTTGAGCATCAGCATCACTCCTCATGGCTGACACACTGAGCAGTACTCTGGCTATTTTAACAGCACTGCCCTCCTGTGGCACATAGGTACAAACATGGGTACAAACACATGGGGCCTCTTGTGCACTGTGTTTACCAAGTGTTTTGTATAAAGTAAACATTTTTGCCTGGGCTTTAAGTGGGCCGGATCCTGCGGGGGATCAGCACCTGCAGTTCTGAAAAGCAGGTGCTGAGACAGGTCTCATCAGGTTCTTCATTTTTGCCCTCAGACTCAGGGTGAAAAAAAATTCTTTACTCTGCAGCAGTACCACCCTTCACTGTCTTTGATATAGCTCCAAAGACACTCATAGTTATTTCATAGTCTCATCATTTTAGAAAGAAGGCTCATATTTAAGAAAAATTGGCGCATCAGCTATGATGTGCAACTTTCTTTTGCCTCCCCCCTTACCGGCTCCTAACGACACCATGGTTGTGGTGTATTTACAAAATGGCACACCATGGCAATCTTTAACTCTATTGTGGCGCTTCGCTACACTAGGCATGTTGACGCTAGTGCAGCAAAGTGCAAGCAGGCCCATAGGTTACTATGGGAGCATCATTTGAATGTCTGTTCTGAGCAGGCTTTAAAAATGACGCCAAAAATGGTGCAGTGAAATCTTTTAAATTTCACTGCGCCATTTTTGTAGGCCTCCTAGTGGCGGAACACCCCCCTTGAATACATTATTCCTGGTGCAGGCATAATGTGGCGCAAGGGGTTACAAAGTGGCACAATGCAGGCATTGTGCCACTTTGTAAATATGGTGTGGCAGAAAAGCCACTTTAGCGCAGCCTTAGAATAAAATAAATGACGCTATGGCGACGCTAAGGTGGTGCAAGGGGCTCTTCAATATGCCCCTTAGTATTTTCAAAAGTATATACGACAAAGCCATTGTTACTTATTTTATGCAACTAACAGCCATTGACAAAGCCAATAGTCGTCCTGGCTTAATCTTTTTGTAATGTTACTTGTACTATATATGTGGATGCAATGACAAAAAAGCATCAAAATACCAGAGGGGAGGCACACTGTGCTAAGCACTGGTTTTAGTTTGCCTGTTTTTAAGCCACACTCTTGATTACATTGGCCACGCCCCTTTGAGAGACCCCACAGTTTTTTCTTCCCACTTAAAGCCCTGGTTTTTGCTTAGAATCATGAATAATTTGCCGCAACGAAGGTATAGCTCCTCCTGCATAAAATGGCAGACTTCAGTATTTGAATATGTTATTATTTATTTTTCAATTATTTTCTTGGGCCGAGGGTTGGGTCCCTCCCACACAGAACCCAAGCGAGTGGAAAGGAATTGGTGGGTACCCCTGCCTGCTCAGTGCAATTTAGGGTTGGTAGAGCATTGTTTCGGGGGCTGACTTTGGTTCTGAGCCCGGACCTGCTCACGCACCGCCTCATCCTTCACAGACAGAGTTTATAGTGATAACGGCCTTCAAAAAACTTTAGAGGTTTTTTCCTGGCTTGTGGTCTGCGGCCTGCTGTGCAAAATGAAAGCCTTGCGGCCGGTCGCTCTCCCCCTTCCTCGTTAATGCCTCCCTTCCAACGCACCAACCCTAAACTGGTTTATTTCGCTTTTGTATCCAGTCTCTGCCTCAGCTTGAGGCTGGAGGTGGGGGGGGGGGGGGCTGGCGGCCAGGGAGTGGGGGGGCTGTCGAAATTACATGTTATTTTCATCTTCGCTCGCGTCAACATCAACGGGCCGCGAAACACGAAAGATTGAGGGGTAAATGGGCCGCGCGTGCGCTAATGTTTCTGTCCCACAACCTCACTTGCAGGAGGGCAGGTGGAACAAAACCTCACACAATGCCTCGCTAATGGGCAAAGCCTGCAGAAATTCAGCACATCTCAATATACGCTGTGTGAACACCACAGTCGGTGCGCCTGCTGTAAATGGTATCGATTTTGTTGTTAATAGGTTTGGCTTCTCGGGAGCTGCAGTTTTTGTGTGATTCTCCTCCAGCACGAGCAGCCAGGCTGGGTTTGTTGATCTGGCTGTACATTGGCATACTCGGGAAGCATCCCTGAGGTTGGGAAGCCACGAAAGTATCTTGCAGTGATAAAACGTATCCAGAGGTGAGGCGGCCTAAACGCCCTGTCTGGAAGGCACCTTTTGGAGCTGGATATAGACTGTTTTGCATAAGAATTGTATAACTTATACACAAGATAAAAACAATAAAATAGAAGGCTAGCCAGTGGCATCTGCCATTGTTTTTTTTTAAATTAATTAATTTAAAAAACAAAATAACATTACAATGAATTAACTTGTCCCATCCCCCGCCTCCCCACCAGTTAACAAGGAGAGAGATGTGAGCCACACTGTGTGCAAATAAATATAAATCCATATATAACATTGGATCACTAAACAGCATAATTGGTACTATTGCAACAAATTATAACAGATCAGCATCACAGACGTATCAAAAGAGTATTAATCAACTGCCCCCTCCAGATCTTGTCCAGGTTCAGGGTCTCCTATTTCCTGTTGTATCCGAACCTCTATGAAGTTCCATTCCATCCTTCCTCCCTGTTCCACTCTGTTGTAAACCAACTTGTGGGGTACCCCTCATTCAGCTTGTACCCACCTCGCAAATTCCCATAACCATTGCTTTCGTGTGGGCAGTTGTTTGGACATCCCTCTTATTGCTATACACTTCTTAGCCACAGTGAGGCCTATTTCCAATATCTCCTCCAAATATTTAGGGGCAGATTTCAGAACCCCTTGTGCCATATATCACCACATTAGCATAATTTTTAAAATTCTTATATGGGGATTTTAAGGCAAAAACGCACCACCATATTTACCATATGTAACCCCTTGCACCACAATATGCCTGCACCAAGCATAATGTATGCAAGGGGGGTGTTGCTCCGTTAGGGAGCCGAAAAAATAGCGCAAAGAAATTTAAAAGATTTCTTTGCTGGAATTTATCGGCATTTTTAACACCTGCTCAGAGCAGGCATTAAAAGGGGCACACCATTGTTACAGTGGGCCCCTACGCACTGTTCAAGTTTGGCGCTAGAATTGTGGCGCTAACCCTGAACAGTACATCAATAGCGCCAAAAAGTCTGATGCTAATGCCGCCTACCCTGCGCCACGGTGAGCCATATTTTAAATACCGTGCACACATATGGCGGTAGGGGGGTGCTAAGGTGCACAAGAAAAGCGGCGCTGCACTGTGTGCAGCGCCACTTTTCTTAAATCTGCCCCTTAGTCTGTTTATTACGGGTGATTTACCATTGCTTAATTAAGACTGATGATTCAAGCATTAATCCGTGGTGTATTTACTAGATGCAATGAATACCAGCTCTTTTGAGTTTTGCAAGGGAAATTGGGATTAACATACAGATGGCCTGATTTAGAGTTTAGCAGACAGGTACTCCATCACAAATATCCACCTAACCCTTGGTCTGCCTTCTGTGTTTTGAGCCAGCTGGAACGTCAGTTTTCTGAAAACAATGCTGCACTAACTCAACCATCAGAAAACGTACTCCGATGGCCCAATGAAGTAGGAGCTGCCAGAGCAAGGGCATCAGACTGCTCATCCTATTCAAAGCAGGCAGCGTCATGTCCTTTTTATGGCTGTCACTGGCACGTAAAACCTGGTTGTCAAAAAAAAAGTAATGACCCCCACGAGCCTAGAGTGTAATCCTAGGATATGGGGATCATTACTTTTTTGTATTTTTCAGAAACAATCTCCGCTTTAGTTTTTGCTGAAAAACAAAAATGATTGATTGGCAGCTGCACATCAAACTTTCAGTACCTTCATAGGAACCACCATGGCAGTGACCTCAATACATGGTGGACTTCTATCCATCAGTGTAGTGGGCATAATGCTCTCTGCCACCCTGACAGAGTAACCAGTACTCTAAATGGTCCGGGACTGTGTACCAGCACTTTTTTTCATTTTGGGAGGTAGAGTACCTGCAGTTCTCAAGAAAAACGTAATACTTTCAATTAGAGAGTACCGGCACTTCCCAGAATGAAGCAGGTTCTGGTACAGAGTACCTGCACTTCTAATTTTCCATTTCAAGCACTGGGAGTGACGATAGCCAGTGGCTAAATCAGTCCCAGAATGACTTTACCGTGCTGTTTTCTGCCTGATTCCCACATTTCTCACGCATTTTTCACAAATACAGTTTACCAAGTTTTTCCTGGTGAAATCTTCAGGGGAAAATAGGAGGGTGCAGCATCAAGGACCAACTTGGAATTCTGATCCCTGGCCAAGCCCTCACTCAATTTAACATTCCTTAGGTCGTAATTGTGATCTAAGCATCTCATAAAGATATGAGGCACGGATTACAACTTTTTATGACAGGACACACAAAAAAAATACAGCAGGAGAGAAATGCATATTTAGCTCTCTACCTAATTAAATACCTATTGCACTTGTAACATCCCATTGCTAGCTTCAGATTTGTATTCTCCTGATTTAAAGGCAGTTCTTACAGAGCAAGTTTCTCCATATAATGTGTGCCGCCAAGACACCAACACTCTGGCGTCAGATAAACAAATGTGCCATTGTTTTTTCCAATAGTGTAAATAAGGACTCTCTCAGGTAAAATGCAAAATGGCACTTCTTTAGAAGAATTTCTGAAAATAACAAAAAAGTTAACCTCAAAATGTGCATAGCCCACAAAATCTAACTAAAAGCTGGGTTGCAAATCTAGAATTATTTCGGATCGGAAGAGTCCTTTTGTCACACACCAGGAAGGACATCACTCCAAGATGGCATATTACACCCCACTGTGATATTATGGGTCCAGTGGCGTAACAAAACTTGAGGGGGCTCTGCTGCAAAGTACCTTGAGGGGACCCCCTCCCGCCTGAACCCATGCAGAATCCTGCCGACCATGCACAGTGTACTGTGCTGAGGGGCCCCCTGGACATCGGGGACCCCCCCAGACCACAGGGGCAGTGGGGGACTTTGTTACCCCACTGTATGTGTTTAGAAAGAAGACTCAAGGTCAGTAATGGATACACAGCAGAAAAGATTGAAGTTATCACAGCAGGGCAAGAAAAGAGGAATACAGCAACACCACAGCAGAAAGCATGGTGGTCCAGTAATAGCGCAAAGGAAGCAATGAGGGTGGGAAAATACACAGAATAGTAACAGTGTGGTAGGAGACGTGAGGGGAGACTGATGCTGTGACAAGATAGAGGAGAGCATTACTACAGCAGGTAAAGTGAGGAGGGCCCTACCACAGTGGCAGGTAGCAAAGCATCCCAGCGATACGTAAAGGAAGCCAAGGAGGACCGTGGTACTATCGAAGTACACAGAGAACAAGAACAATATGGCAGTGGTTGGGATAACAACAGCACAATCAAGGGAAAAGGTACAAGAGTCCACCAGCATCCTATGAAAAAACGAGGAGGGCCCGAACCTCACATGACAAAGGACACAAAGGCGGTCATTCTGGCGGGAACGGGTGCCGTGGGGCCCCTGGGGGCCCCTGCACTGCCCATGCCACTGGCATGGGCAGTGCAGGGGCCCCCTAACAGGGCCCCACAAAGATTTTCACTGTCTGCTTTGCAGACTGTGAAAATCGCGACGGGTGCCACTGCACCCGTCGCACCCCTGCAACTCCGCCGGCTCCATTCCGAGCCGGCTTCATTGTTGAAGGGGCTTTCCCGCTGGGCCGGCCGGCCGTCTTCTGGCGGTCGCCCGCCGGCCCCGCGGGAAAGCCAGAATGGCCGCCGCGGTCTTTCGGCGGGAACCGCTTGGCGGGCGGCGACCGCCGCGGTCAGAATGACCGCCAATATGTCCATATAAAACTTTTCAGCGCAGAGGTATCCAGCTGAACCTTAGAGTATTTGCACTTTTCTACAATGTTCTCTGCTTTGCGTTACCACTGAGTCCCTGATTAATGTAACGTTTAATAGTGATGCTAAATATCATGCACCATAAAAGTAGATCACACACTTATTTGGGTGGGAAAACTGTCATTAATGTATTAATCATAGTGACAGGCAGGTAGGGGTCAGTGCCGTGTGAATTTTAATAGCTGACCTGCATCCTGTATGTCAAACCAGACCCGCCGGGAATAACAATACTGTTTACCCTACATCGACTTCCGGTGCTCGCCATTTTAGCAATGGGGCTGAGGGTCAGTGCTCCAGGCAGTCATAGAAGAAATATTCTGCTTTCCCTGTCTGGTGGGAAACGGCGGGGATGCTGTCCACTTTAGTATCATCCTGTGTCCGGCAAGGCCATCTGCCTTTGTCCCTTCTACTGAGGGCCTGTCCCTTACTCAGCATCTTGCAGTACCGCATGCCTTTATAGGCCAGTGACTAATGACTGATCCATTCTTCCAGGGAGCCGAAGAGAGGGAAATAAACTTGCTACATCAAGGAAGAAATAAAATGTTTTATTGATTACACTGGGGAACAGAGCATGCCTGCCTGTGGTTACTTGAGATGAGAGCCTGAAATAACCTAATTGTGTGTTTTCTTAGATGAAAGTTAAGGCTCAACCTGCAGCGCAGGCCACTGTGTGGGCATTACACAAACTGCTCTCTGATGTGAAAGCTGGCTGCAAATGGCAGCTAATTGAAACAGCATGTCCTCAGAGGCGCAGCACTCATCATCTCATGGCATGGAGCACTGCTGGTATGTCGGAGGCAGGGAGGAAGGGCGAAGGGTAGAGGAGGGGTCTGGAAGGCAACTGCTCATTTGCACATCTTTCCCTGTAACTCTATTCTCTGTGGGTGCTTAGTGATGCATGCTGTGGTCTCTTTCATCTTTCTCTTGGCATCTTGTGTATAAATTGGAAAGTCTCATTTCAGGGAGTCGTGTGACTAAGTAACTACTGTATCACAGCGTCTGTGCCCGGTGGTACACGTGGACGAGGATTGCAGACTGTTATGCAACATATGGATGTCAGTTAGTGGTGGGCATGGATGGGAGCTGCGCCCCCAATTTCGCCCTTTGGGGCCGCTGGCATTTGTTCTTGGTATTCATGCTCCCTGGGGACCCGAAGGCAGCAAATAAACAGATAGCAGGGCTCTGACCACGAATGGTGGCCGCAAATTGTGCACCAACTTTTTGTGAACGAACTGATTTTGCAAAACCGACCTATCCAACTTCAGGCTAGTACGTAAAATCATCATTTGCAGAGGTCACAGGCAACCTGCTTGATGAATATTATTGAGGCAGGTTGCAATTTGCCAGTACATGTGACTGACTATGAGCACGGGGACGATCGCCTGCATGGGACAGCCCCCTCTCCTGTTTTGCATTGCCAAGAGGAAGTGTCTTTTATTTCATTATTGAAGCCTGAGTTCTTTAAGGGTACCAGTGGAGTTTAAAAAACACATAACGTTTCCCATTTGGGAAGGCGGTAGGGAGAGCAGGCAGTGGTTTCTCTGGACTACAGCCTACTCCTGTGGCTGCCAACACGATTCCCAAAGTGAAAGGGGTCCCAGGATCTCATCCCCTTCGTGAGTCAATTGCCATCTCCTTTGAGGAGTCAGTAACTGGTCAATGGTTTGCAACAAGAATTTCATTAAAAAAAAAAAAGGAATATACCATAGCGAAATGCAGTTTGAAAGAAATGCCTCCTACATGCCTTTTCAAATGGTTATTCGGTATGGGTCACACAACACATTTTATGAGTCATAAAAACGTTTCTGACAGAATTTTTGACGCTAGTCTGGCGCTTTGCAGGATTAGCGGAAAAAATGTTGATGCTAATCCTGCAAAGCACCCAGAGGCCCATTGTAACAAACAGAAGTCTCCTTTTAATGCCTGCTCTGAGCAGGCGTTAAAAGTGCCAAAAACAAATAATGCAAAGAAATCTGTCCGATTTCTTTGTGTCATTTTTGGCCCTCCCTATCAGGGGAATGCCACCTTTGCATACATTATGCCGGGTGGAGGCATAATGTAGCGCAAAGGGATACAAAGTGGCGCAATGCATGCATTGCGCCACTTTGTAAGCATGCCACAGCGTTTTTGGCCTTCTAACGCCACATTAGCGTAAAAAACAAAAAGACGCTAATGTAATGCCGCTAGGGGCTCTTAGTGGGAGTGTCGGAGGTACTGAGAGCCACGCAGGGTTCCGAGGACTTCTAGGGTGGGTGTAAGGTGCAAAGGGCATCCAGGGCATGTCTGTAGAGACTGAGGTGTCAAAGCGTGCTAAGGAGAAGAAGTGCTAGTGTGCAGAATAGCGGGAGGCCCCAGTAAATGTCTATGTCATGGTACCATGGGTTGCCAGGATAGGAGTGAAGGGTACAGCGGGCATCCAGCGCATGAGAGTAGAGTTGGGGTGGGTGGGGCTCGAGGAGCTCCACTTTGCGGAATTCTGCAGAGTTGGTTAAACAACTCTGTGGAATTCTGACAAATTCCGTGCGCAGCGGAGTCCCGCATACCCTGGCCTGAATGTGCCTGATCTCGAAAGCGCTAAGCAGAGTCGGCCCTGCTTAGCACTTTCGAGATCATGCGCATTCAGGTCATAACTCCAGAGCCACGGACAGAAGACAGTCAGTGTAAACATAGATGTCTGCTGTGGTTGTGTCACATGTACTGGATATTAGGGACTGTAATGCCAGGTGCTCATGGTACTGTGGGTCATCATGGCATCAGTACAATGGAGCAGATAATTGTCATAATATTTTTGTGGGGTACGTCTGGTTACCAAGTCTTGTGCGCGATCCTAAGTCATTTCAGGACACATGCAAACAAATGAAGGCTAGTTGGAATGTGTTTGGGTGGGGTCTAAACCTTTGCCCCACATATCTCATGGTCCAAGAGGTTAATAGCCCATGTACATTACAATCATTACAGGTCACATCTTTCTCAAGTTTTTCAGACTTCAAATGCCCTTCTGACTATTCCCTTTCAGGTATTCTGCCATTCCTCCACTACTTGATAAGGGCATGGCCAATAGCAAGGCCAAATCAACAAAACCACTAAAAACCTAATAGGTTTCAGACCATCATCGCCTTCTGAAATATGAAGAAGGAGCAGCAGAGACAACAGAAATTAAACTGCCCACAAACTGCATTGGTATAATACACACAGTAAATCAAAACACCTTTGTACCTGAATTAATGGAGCTTCCTTCTAAGGTTGAATAATCATTTCTGGCCCTCAAGCAAACAACTATCTAGTCTGTACCACAAACTGGAGGTCATTTACCCGGCAACATAAATCAATCTTATTTCATACTTTTGAACCAAAATAGGAAAACTGAAAAAAAAACAGGACACCTGCAGCACTCCTCTACCACTGTCTGCCACCAACTTGTCCACTGCCATGCTTCTTTGTGCAAATGTACCAAATCATAGCAACTGAGGTTTTCGGAATTGCCAGCTTGGCAAAACCTGTGGTCCCCTAACCAAAACCTGCAAATCAAAAAAAACAAATCATTGTTTCAGCCTGCCTTCAAACCCAACATCACACAGTACACCACCGCCTTCTCTAGTGACATCACATATCTGGTTTGTCCCGTTTGTAAGGAACAGGGATGCTGTAGTGAGATGATGTGTCTGTGTAGGCCTTTTTCCGAGTGGGCCTGGTATAGAATGTCTGGTATGGATGCTGTGAGCATATGATGATTCAGGGAATGTTGGTGTCTTTGTGGTCTGAGAAGCTTGGAAGTGGACTAAAGTTGGAGGGAGAATGAGGGCTTAAGAAGACCAGTCAGGCTAGTATTAACCTTAGAGCCTAACTTGAAGAAAGTAATTACCTCTGAACTGAATGGCTACAGGTTCTTGTGAGAAGATCCTGACCTCCATCTGCATCTCTCTCGGCCCCTGGGACATTCACAGACAGCTCAAACTAGCATTCATAACTCTCTTATAGAAGAAGGCCATTGTAGGTCCCACGATTCTAGACTAACATGGAACAGTCTTTAGCCCATCCTGCTTAGCTAGGAATCTTGGCATAGTCTAAAATAGCCACGACTCTTCCTACCTGACAAAAGAATCTCCTCAGAAACTTCATGAATGACTGCTGTTCATTATGATGAACAGTGATGACACTCCTGAGCATAAAAGAGAAATTAATCTGTATTATATTAGGGTCGAGGCTGTGCGCTCTGGACATCTATATGAATTTGATACAATGCATTCTCCTTGACATTATAATGGCAGTCTACATGAGCTCTGAATCTTTTGTAAGGGTCACCCTCATGCACGTCTTTCACGAAAAGTGTCCAGATAGCTCCAAACTTTTCACAGTTGTTCTTTATTCAATTCATCCTCTAAAGCCAAAATGTGTTTCATCATCTCTGACTTCATCAGGACAGACAGTCATGATAGGAAGTGAAACCCAAAGCGCCAGTCTTCCATATATGGTCTAGGTTCAACAATCGAAAGAAATATATCCTGCAATTTAGTAAATTCAAATCTAGTGAGCCCTGATGAAGTCAGAGATGATGAGGATTAGCTTAAGAGAATTACTTAAATAAAGAAGAACTGTGGAAAGTTTGGAGCTGTTTGCATTCTTTTCATATGAGGAGTGCTCGAGGGTGACCCTTACATAATTGTAAAATTCCCTTTTAAGGAGTGTGTGGTGGACACTGCTCCCCTCTAGAAGTACCAGGACTTCATGTTAAAGACATAAAAACACTGTTGATTTGACCTTTGACAATGTGCGGATGCAGTTTACTAACCACTGATGTTCTGTGTTCTCTATTTTTTTAGCATCCTTAAAATGGCATGAACTAACATTACCCTTGGGGCTCCACAAGGATCTGTACTTTCACCCAATCTCTTTAACAACTATGGGCCAGATTTATATTGAAGTGGCGCAGCACGGTGCTGCGACAAAAATAGCAGCGCCGTACCGCGCCAGTTTAGAAACGCAGAGGTGCGCCATATTTAGAGGAATATGACGCACCCCTGAGTTTCCCCCTGTGCTGGTGCTGAATTACGCTGCCTAGAGTCAAGGCAGGCATCCTTGCACCATAGTGCAATGGTGTCTGTGTTGAGGGGACTGATTATTTATGTGCAGAAAGGTGTCCTTTCCTGCACATCAAACAATCGCCCATGGCTGAATGCATCACACATATAAAAAGCAAAAAACAAGGAGTAATAAAAGCATTCCTCCTCGTTTTGCTATGCTAATGCCACCCCTGGGGTGGCGTTAGTTTTTTGGCGCTCCGTCACGTTTACGACAAGTGGTAAATCTGAGGCAGCGTCAAAAGCAATGGGTGTTGCGGTGGAACCCATTGCAGGCCCCTCTGACACATACAACTGTGTTGGAGGGGCCCATATTTACAAGGAGGCGTAATGCCACAAAAAAGTGCCACTGGAGTATCTTGAAAAGTGACCCTCCAGTGGCGCTAGGGGCTCTTAAGTATGCCCCTATATCTTCGTTTTGGCAAGCATCTTCAGAACTTTCAACAAGACCTACTGTGTATACCGTGACGATATCTGGATTCACATAGACTATCCAATAAAATGTAGATATTCCTAGTAATTGATGAAGAAAAGTCTTACTTTTTTTTAAAGACACAAAGGCAAATATTATGCTGTCTCTGATTCTGAGTTAATCAAACAACAGCAGACAAAAACACAAGATAAAACTCCAAATCCCATGAGGCTATGTGACAACTAGCTTACGGGGTAATAAACATAGTACACCTAATGACGAATAGCATCCCAGTAATATGTATAGTACTCAGCTTAACTGCAAACAGTCCTCTTTTCTTGTGCGAGAAGTTAAACCTAAACATTAAACAAAGGGACAATTAATAACAAAATAGTAAGAGCCAAAGTATAAGTGAACAAGTCTATAATAACTCTGGGTCCCAAACTGACAAACGAAAAGTCTGAAACTTGAAAAACCATAGATAAAGGAGTTTCCAGTGAAGAGCCAGGGCGTGTTGAAGTTTCCTTAGGTCGAAGAAGGAGGTGGTGCAGGAGACGCTGTCAGGGTGGGAAAACAAATAATAGGTTAAAACTGTGTTGAGGTGGGATAATACTCACCAGTGTCTTTAATAAAATTAAGACTTTCCTTCACAAATTACTGGGGAAATCTACATTTGTTTCAAGACCAGAGGCTCCTATTAAGCTTTTTTAAAGCATGTTAATTACCATAGAAGATGCAGTATGTACAGGTTTACAATAGAATGTATGGAAAACAGACTCATTAGACCAATCAGCTAATCTCAGAATATCCTCTAAACAGGAGCCGGCTCAGAAAGCTTTGGAATCCATGGCTCCTCTGGAAGAATGGGCACCAAAAATGGAAGTATCAATATCCTACAGGGTATTGATACTTCCATCTAAACCAGCAAGCATGAGTAGGGGAGGAAGCTGGTTTGTGAGGCTTTCTGAAGGAGATGAGAAGTTGAGTGTCAGAAGAATTTCTGAGATCAACTGTCTGCTGTTCTTACACTTTGAGACTTTGAGACATTGTCTAACACAAAGTTTCTGGTGGTCAGTAAAAAATGGATAAAAACAGTAACTTTGTTTTAGTACGTTTGTCAAAAATACACCTGAAGGAGTAAACTGTACAGAAGAAATATCTAATGCTTTAATATCAGACAGATGTTTAATGGAAATAAGACATTACAGCATGGTAAGTTTGGCTGACATTTTTTAGAGAAAGGTCAGCATTATCTAGTCACTAGAGAAACAATTTTAATACATTCACATCCCATAAGGAACTGTATTTTGGAGTAGGAGAATTGCATAACTTTACTCCCTTTAATTGTCGACAAACAAGTGGATGCTCTCCCACCATTTTCCTTTGATGAAGGGATGATCGGTAGAGACGGCAGATCTGTAAAGATTTATAGTGCAGTAGGTTTTGCCGCTGCCAGCCTCAGCTGCCAGGAAATTAACAATATAGGTTATATTGGCTGAAAGGGGATTGACACATTTTCCCTCACACCAGCTTGACCTTAAAGACCAGGCTGATTTGTAAGCTTTGGTTGTACCTGGAGCCTAGGATTTATCAATGAATAACAAAAACACTTGTAAATACAATTTTATCATAATACATTACAATTAGTTTTTTTCTATCTTGAAGAGCCTACTACTTTTTGAAGCACAAGCTTTGAAATTTGTTATAACACAGGGCCCAGGAAGTTAGGATGTAATATGGGAGGTTATAAGCAGTGCATGAGGGGGCAGATGTTATAGTTGGACGATTGAACTATGACTGGCAAACTATGGTGGCTTTTAGGCTTCGTATTGTAACCTTAACTCCATTTTTACTTTCAGTACATTTATTTTATCATATTTGAATATTGTATAACCAAACCAAAATGTGGCTTCATGTTAACATTTATTTCTTCAGTGAATTTCTGGCTTTTTTTTTACCATATGTTAAGATTAGGGGAGTGCGTAATTTGTGTAATTTGATTTCCTATAATTACATGAAATATTGGCAACACTACACAAAATCGACCTGTTTCAGCAAATCAGTCATTCTGTGCTACATTTTAGTGTGTGCCCTCACATAAATGTTAGAATTTTTGGCGTGAAAAGCAAAAGCACTGCAGCAGCACATATAAATTGTACCGTAAATGGCGCATTCATGGTAAATTTATACCCTAAATGCTGCACAAATATGCAAATCAGTGCAATGATGTAATTTCTGGAATTTCACGTAACAAGTATAACATGAAATTAGTTGAATTTCACCCATGCCAAGTTACTATCTGATTGCCAAGCCTAACTGCAATGACACTTTAACCTTTGTTATTGTCAGTGAATCTCTTTGGCTTTTTGTTCCTGTTTTTAATTGATGTTTTTTCGGACCTCACCTCTGTTTATGGTTAACATCCAGAATGGCCCTGCATCTAAATCTCTGTAGCCAACCAACTTACTTTTGACGTCCAGTCTCCGCTATATATGTCTAAAGGCTGTGTGCAATGAGGGTTGACTGCAGGGTCTGGCCACAATCTGTGCGGAGCCAAACACTGCTTCACCTGGCCTTCCGCAGCACACAGCAGAGGTTTGTTGCCTCCACATTCCACTGGCAGATAGCCCTCCATGAATGGCCAACCACCAGTGGGCATGACCTTCAGCCATGCCAAGTGGAGGTTGGCCACAGAGGCCCTGGTGCAAAGCTCTATGTGTGAGCGCCCAGCAGGAAACTGCCCTCCAGAAGGGACATTGATTGGTGGGTTTACCACACATTAAGCCAAGCTATGTACAGAGCTTTGAGTTCAGTTTTGGGCACTAGATATGAAATGCAGTTTTAGTGAACTAGAAATAGCTGGAAGGGGCTCCACAAATGCAACTAGAGGAATGAGGGACTGAGCCTACAATGTCATACATCAAGAGGCAGCAGATAATTGTGGCACCGAGGCTGCAGACATTAGAGGGCTTCAAATGGCCCTGCTACTTTCAGGCTTTTGGAAAAGGGCAAGACTGAGAATTGGGGGGTTGAAGAGGGGGAGGAAAGTGTGATGCCTGGTATTGGGATACTTGTGTCAACGCTTTGTCCTTCTCAATCTTATCATGTCTCCTTTTGACTCTCTTTTAAGTCAGATTTTCTCACTTCTGTATTTTCTACTATAATATAAGTAAGGTACAATGTAGAGATTTGGGAAGCAAAGAGGTGAGGCATTTAGTAAACACTAGCCAGCGAGTCACAATTAATCAGAAAATAGAAGACTGAATTACTCACTAGCCTATCCATGGCTAAAAAGAGATACAGACAAGGATCTGCAGTGTCCCTGTTCAAACACAGTACAATACAGAGAAGGGTGCCATCCACTCATGCTGGAAGAAAAGAGTTTCACTCACTGTCACAGGAAGGGATACTCTAGGTGAACACAGCTACAATATAGATGAAACTTCTATCATAGCTGGTTCTTTCAGCATCTGTCATTGTTTTTAAGTCAAGGTTGGGCTAATCATTGGAGTTATGGCACCGGTGGATGGTAGTCTTCTGCTAGAGGTAGTAGGTCAGGATAGTAATCGATCACTCATACTTAAATCATTTTACGTATCGCTAGAAACATATGTGTGTCTTATTTTTTGTAGCAAATTTAGCAGAAATTACTATTAGCTTTTCCTTGCATTAAGTGTGAGTCACTGCAAAGTAATTATTGTGAATAGAATTTGCAGTAAAATTTGATAATTGGCAATTGGAAGTAAACTGATCTTGAACTGCACACGCATAGGTGGGAACGGCAGGAGCAGCAGCCGCAGTCACAAAGTGTTTTTGACATTTGCAATCAGTACTTCCTTCTGAGGTTCATCCTGCCGCCTAGAGCTGGGCGAAATCCAATATTTGTTTCTGGTCACATTTCGTGAAATTCCTTGACAATTTAGTGAAGTTGAGCTCTTGTGGTGAAATGAACTTCGCCAGTTTTTCAGCTCACTTTCATTTGCACGTGTGTACACCTCGTGCAAAAAAGACTCATGAGATACCTGTAGGACACTAGCTCAAGAAGCCAATGTCCTGCAATGTGTGTGAAGCAGTCTCCCTCTGTTGTATCCCGACATTTGTTTACCTGCGATGCACACTCAGGTAAAAACTGTTTGCCGGATTATATAAATGTTGCCAGTGTTATTCAAACTATGCTTAGGCGTACTCCTAACCAACCACAGTTCAGAGGCTGTGCAGAGTACATACCAACACTGCCAGCTGTAGCAAAGTCCCTAAAGCCTGGGGTTCATCTCTGACAGCCTCTGATACTGGCTTCACCAGCTGAATGTGAATCAGTGGGTTGGCCATGAACCAGACAGTGACAGCTTGATACAGCGGTAAATGTACAGAAGTCCCCTTCTACTAGAGACACATCGGAGACAACGCTCCCATGAGGGGGGCTGCAAAAGGAGGTACAGGGGTGACCCGGCTTGAAGCACTTAGGGGCATATTTATAAGAAAGTGGTGCGTCGGTCCAGATGCACCACTTTTCTTGCATTGCCACTGCCCCACTTAACAACACCATGGTTGCACCGTATTTACATAACGGCGCACCATGGTGGTCGTTAGGACAATATCATCAACATTTTTGACACTATTGTGGCGCTTTGCTGCACTTTTGACCCTAGTGCAGAAAAGCACAGGGAGGCCCATTGATTAAAATGGGTGTGTCATTTTAAAGCCTGCTGTGAGCCGGCATTAAAAATGATGGAAAAAATGGAGCAGTGAAATGTTGTAAATTTCACTGCACCATTTTTTCGGGCCTCCCTGCGTCGGAACGCCCCCATTGCATACATTATGCCTGGTGCAGGAATAATGTGGTGCATGGGGCTGCAAAGTGGCGCAATGCAAGCGTTGCGCTAATTTGTAAATATGGCGCGGGAGGAAGGCCTCCTTAATGCAGCCTTAGCATAAAAAAATGACCTTAGGCTAGCGCAAGGTGGTGCTAGGTGATTGTAAATATGCCCCTCAGCATCTGCAATCCCTGGCCATGTTGCCTTCATTAAATGATGTAAGGTTAATCACTTCTAGACGTCACACTTCCTATTGCAGTGAATACATGGGTTACATAATCTTTCCTGCATGTTGTGCCAAAGAGGCCAGAAGACAAGAATCATTAATTCTTGATTTTAACCCCAGTCTTTGTAGTTGGATATTTAGGTTTGTAGAGATATACTGGAATTACCGGGTTTGGATTTCCATGCAGCGGGAGCCAGGGCTGGAGTTTTAAAAAGTGAGGACTCAATACAATGGAAATGATTACATTACGAGATAAGAGCACAGATTGTGGAATCTGAATGGGAGTCAGTAGTGAGGATCTGGCAGCTCAGAGGAGTAGGCTGGAGAGTTATGAATCAATGAGGCACAACTGAGATCTGTTAGGCAAATGAGAAAGGCACACTGTGGAAACTAAACATATTACTAGTCCTTTTCAATCAATTCATACATCCTGTAGGGCAGAGTTCATCATCATATTCACCTTTATTCAAAATTGGTTTCAGATAAAACGAAAGCATCAGTTTTCAACACATTTCGTTGCACCATCTGGAACTTCAGGGTTGAAAACGTTATATACTTATTTAAAATAGATTAAATATAAACCTACATTACGAATTTACAAATTTCATAAACGTATATATAATCGTAAATTACTAAATATCACTGACATTGGAGTAAATGTTTGCTCTGATATGGAACGCGGCAAATATCACAAATGCTTCTTTGTATTGTTTGCTGGTGTGTTATCCATATCATACGGTATACACCAAATATATTTGATCAAATATAGTATCTAAAGCAAGCATTTTAATCATAATGGATCATCAGTCAGATGATAGAGAAAAATGAAAAAATCAATATCAACATTATGACGCATTAACCAATCTCTTATCTATAATTTGTATTTACTAATCCACAACTGATTTCCACCCAGATTGACATCCTATCTGCTTGCACAATATAATGTATTTTGTAAGAGGTACATACCAATAGTAAGCCTGTGACCTCTTGCACTCACAATGTTATTAGTCCTCGTACACTTCAAGCAGTATCACTACTGGAACAAGTGTAAACACATATATCAGAACGCTCCTGGACTCAAGTTGAAAGAGCCACTTGGATATAGATGTACATTTCTTTATCTAAATAGAAACTATTCATGTTATGCCAGGTCATGATGGCCTTTGTCCATGTAGTATGTGTTGATGTTCAAGTAATTGCTCTTCCACATTGGCACTACAATATATCCATTAGGGCTGGACCTGTACAGAATACGTAGAATGCTGTCAAGTCAAGCAAAGGCAAAAGGGTACAAGCGCAGTGTTGAATTTCACTAACTTCCTGCATGCACAAACATCACTTGGGAAATAAATAGGTGAAGACAGTAAATGAATTAGGAATGTCACTCCCCGTCAAGACTCTATTAAAACAGTCTGACTAGAAATGTGTTCAATTGTGGAGCAAAGAGCTTATAAACTTTAGCAGGTATCCCGTCATTCCTGCGAGCTTTTGCATTGGGGCATGAGTTTACGACCTGTGCTACTTCTGCTAAAACAATTGGATCAGTCAAAGACTCCCTCTGCTCTGAGGATATTGATGGTATATTAGAACATTGGAATGCTGGAGGCTCCATTGAAAACAATGGAGTGCTGCAGGCTTTTACTGGCCGGTAAAAGCCCGCAGCGCCAACATTCCAATGTTCGCTTTGTTCACAGCAGCAGCTGTGAACAAAGCCTCACGGAGCCCGAGGGGATTTAAATTCCCTCGGGCTCCGTGAACATTTTTTTTTTTAATAGAACATTCTGCCCTGTGTGGCAGAATGTTCTAATAGCCTTAGAACCCGCCGTAGCGGGCTCTACCGGCTATTAAAGTCCCTCTCCCTTGTTTAATGCCCTCGCCTTCGGCTCGGGCATTTAACACGGGGAGCGGGCCTTTAATAGCCGGTAGAGCCCGCTACGGCGGGTTCTAAGGCTATATTAAGCCCCTCTAATCATATTTTTACCGCATCTGGAGCCGTATTATGAGGGTCAGAGTAGAGCCTTTTATAGTTATTATGAAAGGCGTCTATTATTTCTTGCGGCTGGTTTGCAAGTCTGTTTGTGTCTGGATCTTGAACCTGCTTGATAAGATTGACATTAGATCTGCGCTTAACTGACCAGGCCAGATATTTGCTAATATGTTCATTCCCTTCATCTCTTTATTGCAGAATTGCATTATGGTTTAATATCTTCCTCGAAGAGAAGTGATCCCGTAGGTTATATCTTGCATGAGCTGCCCCGCGCCTGGACTCCCTTGTTGGAGATGCTATATATGCCACTGTTGCCTGATTTCAAGCTGGTTGTAGCTGTTGGCATGTGTTCTTTTCTATCTGTCTCTGTTCTGCCAAAAAGCTTCCACTTCTCTCCTGAAAAAAGCTTTCAAGGTGTCCATGGCTGAAAAATCGGAGGCAGTATCAATATTCCGCTCTAAAAAGTGCCTCCAAGGCCTGCCACATTGGGTTAACCCATTGGTCTTTGGCCAAAAGCAACATATCTGGATTTCTTGTCCCACTGGTCTGGTAAATTAAGATTTTCTGTAATTATCGAATTATCTGACATTGCATTGGCTAGTATTTCAGATTGGGCTCTATGAAGCATATGTGAAATAAAAAAAAGTCTATAAGAGAAGACAAATTGAGTCTTTTTGAGTGACACATTTATAGCCTGTTCTTGGGGGGATCACTGTGCCAAGGATCCACCAAGCATAAATCTTGCATCAATGATTACAGGAGCTTAATCGATCATGACTTGTTCTTCATTGGTACGAGATGAGTTTAAGTGGTCAGGGAGTATAATAGCATTGCCCCCATCCTCAGAGGGTCTAATTACTCTTTTGCAATATTATGTAAAGCTTAAAGAGTCTGAGGTGATTCGCAATAGGACCATAAAAGCTCTCCAAGTTTGTAAGCTGACTTGAAATCTTCATTGCACCCAAATACACCTGGCTCCACCATCTCTATAAACCTTGAGTACATTGCATGGCAGTTATTTAGCAACTAAAATAGCCACCCCATAATAGCTACATTAGAGGAGGCATTTAATGATGCATGCTGAATATAACCAGGGACATTCAGTGGGGGGCTCCATTTTTTAGGTATGTCTCTTGAAAGAGAATAACACTCTCCTGAAATTATCTAAACCAGGCAACCATTGCCCAAGACTTGAGTCTATTATTGAGACCATTGGCATTGCATGAAATAATTCTCAACTGTCTATGGGGCATAATGAACAGTGAACATAATAAGCTATTCTTCCTTTCTGGTCCCTGACAGAATCCACTTATAGTTCTGCTACATCCTTTTGTGATTGCCCTACACCACTCACAGCCCCACTCCCTACCTCCTCCCTTCTCTCCCCCTATTCGAGCAGCTTACCCCAGAAAATCTCCCCCACCTCAGGCTCTCATACAGTGGCTGCCCTTGCCCTCACCCTCCTTCCCTCCCCTTTGCAGAGTGCCTTGATATGGCACCCATCCTCCGGTGGTGGCCACCACCCTATAATAAGCCAGTCGTCACAAAGGGTTTTTAAGACTTCTCACTTAGGCACCACTGTCTTATGAAACAATACAATGCGAGGACTCGTTCTAAGCCATTCATTCACTTTGGCCCCTCCTGTGTGTGCTTCTGCTGCAGGAGTACATTTGGTTTGCTCCCCTGACCCCAGTACGTGGAGAGTTGCACCGAGGCTGCTTGGATACCTTGCTTTCTGAAAAGTACAAGCATGGTTTTAAAATCTCTTCAATGGTGGGCTGCCAAGATATTGAGTCAAAATTTGTCAAGTGTCTGAAATCTCTTCTACTTACTAGCCTCTGATAGAATTTTCTGTTTCGTGTAAAAATCCCCAAAGTTAACTAGGAGTGAGCTAAGACAGCTGTCATTTGAAAGCTGAGAGAAGGGAACTTGATGGGCCTGCATGATGGAGAAATCCTCCTTCTTAGATTGACTATCTGGAAGGACATATTGCTGCCTCTGTCCCACGAGCACGCTGCCGTTTGCGTGTTCGAGGCCCTCCTCCACCCGCAGGCATCCTCCTGCGCCTCATCCCTGGTGGCTAGTGGGCTCACTTGACCCGTGTGCCGCTTCCGCCGTCCTGTAAGTGTTTTTGGCTTTTTCGTTTTTTTCCGCGCCTCGCCGCCGGCGCTTCTGCCCCCTTTGTGCCCCCCTGATTGCTGTCTCCCCGATCGTGTATTGTGCCATTTTTGTATTTCTGATTGTATTTCTGATTGTATTTTCTCTTTGTAACTGCTTGTAGTTTTGCTAGTTTTCAGTGTTTTTTGCCCCTTGTGCGCTCCCCGTTCCCTGCCGCTGCCTCCCTGCGGCCCCGCCCCCCTTGCGCCCCCATTTGCCGCTCCCTCCCGCCTCCCAGCTGCTCCTCCCTCCCCCCTCCCTTCTTAATGGCTGGCGCTGCGCGTCGCGAGTGAGCGAACTCTGACCTGTTTCAGGTCCTGAGCTCGCCCCCCACGACCGCAGCACCAACCTGCTGCCCTCTGCCTCTGTCCCACGAGCACGCTGCCGTTTGCGTGTTCGAGGCCCTCCTCCACCCGCAGGCATCCTCCTGCGCCTCATCCCTGGTGGCTAGTGGGCTCACTTGACCCGTGTGCCGCTTCCGCCGTCCTGTAAGTGTTTTTGGCTTTTTCGTTTTTTTCCGCGCCTCGCCGCCGGCGCTTCTGCCCCCTTTGTGCCCCCCTGATTGCTGTCTCCCCGATCGTGTATTGTGCCATTTTTGTATTTCTGATTGTATTTCTGATTGTATTTTCTCTTTGTAACTGCTTGTAGTTTTGCTCGTTTTCAGTGTTTTTTGCCCCTTGTGCGCTCCCCGTTCCCTGCCGCTGCCTCCCTGCGGCCCGCCCCCCTCGCGCCCCCATTTGCCGCTCCCTCCCGCCTCCCGCCTCCCAGCTGCTCCTCCCTTCCCCCTCCCTTCTTAATGGCTGGCGCTGCGCGTCGCGAGTGAGCGAACTCTGACCTGTTTCAGGTCCTGAGCTCGCCCCCCACGACCACAGCACCAACCTGCTGCCCTCTGCCTCTGTCCCACGAGCACGCTGCCGTTTGCGTGTTCGAGGCCCTCCTCCACCCGCAGGCATCCTCCTGCGCCTCATCCCTGGTGGCTAGTGGGCTCACTTGACCCGTGTGCCGCTTCCGCCGTCCTGTAAGTGTTTTTGGCTTTTTCGTTTTTTTCCGCGCCTCGCCGCCGGCGCTTCTGCCCCCTTTGTGCCCCCCTGATTGCTGTCTCCCCGATCGTGTATTGTGCCATTTTTGTATTTCTGATTGTATTTTCTCTTTGTAACTGCTTGTAGTTTTGCTCGTTTTCAGTGTTTTTTGCCCCTTGTGCGCTCCCCGTTCCCTGCCGCTGCCTCCCTGCGGCCCCGCCCCCCTCGCGCCCCCATTTGCCGCTCCCTCCCGCCTCCCAGCTGCTCCTCCCTCCCCCCTCCCTTCTTAATGGCTGGCGCTGCGCGTCGCGAGTGAGCGAACTCTGACCTGTTTCAGGTCCTGAGCTCGCCCCCCACGACCGCAGCACAACCTGCTGCCCTCTGCCTCTGTCCCACGAGCACGCTGCCGTTTGCATGTTCGAGGCCCTCCTCCACCCGCAGGCATCCTCCTGCGCCTCATCCCTGGTGGCTAGTGGGCTCACTTGACCCGTGTGCCGCTTCCGCCGTCCTGTAAGTGTTTTTGGCTTTTTCGTTTTTTTCCGCGCCTCGCCACCGGCGCATCTGCCCCCTTTGTGCCCCCCTGATTGCTGTCTCCCCGATCGTGTATTGTGCCATTTTTGTATTTCTGATTGTATTTCTGATTGTATTTTCTCTTTGTAACTGCTTGTAGTTTTGCTCGTTTTCAGTGTTTTTTGCCCCTTGTGCGCTCCCCGTTCCCTGCCGCTGCCTCCCTGCGGCCCCGCCCCCCTCGTGCCCCCATTTGCCGCTCCCTCCCGCCTCCCGCCTCCCAGCTGCTCCTCCCTCCCCCTCCCTTCTTAATGGCTGGCGCTGCGCGTCGCGAGTGAGCGAACTCTGACCTGTTTCAGGTCCTGAGCTCGCCCCCCACGACCGCAGCACCAACCTGCTGCCCTCTGCCTCTGTCCCACGAGCACGCTGCCGTTTGCGTGTTCGAGGCCCTCCTCCACCCGCAGGCATCCTCCTGCGCCTCATCCCTGGTGGCTAGTGGGCTCACTTGACCCGTGTGCCGCTTCCGCCGTCCTGTAAGTGTTTTTGGCTTTTTCGTTTTTTTCCGCGCCTCGCCGCCGGCGCTTCTGCCCCCTTTGTGCCCCCCTGATTGCTGTCTCCCCGATCGTGTATTGTGCCATTTTTGTATTTCTGATTGTATTTCTGATTGTATTTTCTCTTTGTAACTGCTTGTAGTTTTGCTCGTTTTCAGTGTTTTTTGCCCCTTGTGCGCTCCCCGTTCCCTGCCGCTGCCTCCCTGCGGCCCGCCCCCCTCGCGCCCCCATTTGCCGCTCCCTCCCGCCTCCCGCCTCCCAGCTGCTCCTCCCTTCCCCCTCCCTTCTTAATGGCTGGCGCTGCGCGTCGCGAGTGAGCGAACTCTGACCTGTTTCAGGTCCTGAGCTCGCCCCCCACGACCACAGCACCAACCTGCTGCCCTCTGCCTCTGTCCCACGAGCACGCTGCCGTTTGCGTGTTCGAGGCCCTCCTCCACCCGCAGGCATCCTCCTGCGCCTCATCCCTGGTGGCTAGTGGGCTCACTTGACCCGTGTGCCGCTTCCGCCGTCCTGTGTTTTTGGCTTTTTCGTTTTTTTCCGCGCCTCGCCGCCGGCGCTTCTGCCCCCTTTGTGCCCCCCTGATTGCTGTCTCCCCGATCGTGTATTGTGCCATTTTTGTATTTCTGATTGTATTTTCTCTTTGTAACTGCTTGTAGTTTTGCTCGTTTTCAGTGTTTTTTGCCCCTTGTGCGCTCCCCGTTCCCTGCCGCTGCCTCCCTGCGGCCCCGCCCCCCTCGCGCCCCCATTTGCCGCTCCCTCCCGCCTCCCAGCTGCTCCTCCCTCCCCCCTCCCTTCTTAATGGCTGGCGCTGCGCGTCGCGAGTGAGCGTACTCTGACCTGTTTCAGGTCCTGAGCTCGCCCCCCACGACCGCAGCACCAACCTGCTGCCCTCTGCCTCTGTCCCACGAGCACGCTGCCGTTTGCATGTTCGAGGCCCTCCTCCACCCGCAGGCATCCTCCTGCGCCTCATCCCTGGTGGCTAGTGGGCTCACTTGACCCGTGTGCCGCTTCCGCCGTCCTGTAAGTGTTTTTGGCTTTTTCGTTTTTTTCCGCGCCTCGCCACCGGCGCTTCTGCCCCCTTTGTGCCCCCCTGATTGCTGTCTCCCCGATCGTGTATTGTGCCATTTTTGTATTTCTGATTGTATTTCTGATTGTATTTTCTCTTTGTAACTGCTTGTAGTTTTGCTCGTTTTCAGTGTTTTTTGCCCCTTGTGCGCTCCCCGTTCCCTGCCGCTGCCTCCCTGCGGCCCCGCCCCCCTCGCGCCCCGATTTGCCGCTCCCTCCCGCCTCCCGCCTCCCAGCTGCTCCTCCCTCCCCCTCCCTTCTTAATGGCTGGCGCTGCGCGTCGCGAGTGAGCGAACTCTGACCTGTTTCAGGTCCTGAGCTCGCCCCCCACGACCGCAGCACCAACCTGCTGCCCTCTGCCTCTGTCCCACGAGCGCGCTGCCGTTTGCGTGTTCGAGGCCCTCCTCCACCCGCAGGCATCCTCCTGCGCCTCATCCCTGGTGGCTAGTGGGCTCACTTGACCCGTGTGCCGCTTCCGCCGTCCTGTAAGTGTTTTTGGCTTTTTAGTTTTTTTCCGCGCCTCGCCGCCGGCGCTTCTGCCCCCTTTGTGCCCCCCTGATTGCTGTCTCCCCGATCGTGTATTGTGCCATTTTTGTATTTCTGATTGTATTTCTGATTGTATTTTCTCTTTGTAACTGCTTGTAGTTTTGCTCGTTTTCAGTGTTTTTTGCCCCTTGTGCGCTCCCCGTTCCCTGCCGCTGCCTCCCTGCGGCCCCGCCCCCCTCGCGCCCCCATTTGCCGCTCCCTCCCACCTCCCGCCTCCCAGCTGCTCCTCCCTTCCCCCTCCCTTCTTAATGGCTGGCGCTGCGCGTCCGCGCGCAGCGGGCGCGCCGCTGGCGCGCCAGAGGCAAGCCCGTCTGCGCCCGTCCGCGCCTGGACCGCGCCCAGCGCCACACCCCCTGGCCCTCGCGCCCCCCGCATCCGCTACTCAATCGACGAACTCCGCGCCTTCAACCCTGTCCCCTCCACTGAATGCTGCCGGGCATCCCCGAAGCACACTAAAGGACCTTTTTCCTGCCGTACCTGCAACTTCTCCTGCATCAGAACGACCAATCCAACTACTGAAACATTCAACCCCAACCACCTGAACTGCATCCTCATCAACACCCGCTCCGCACGAAAACACGCCATCGAGCTCTGGGATTTGCTCGACACCACTGCTCCTGACGTGGCTTTCCTGACCGAAACCTGGTGGAACGACTCCTCGTCTCCGGACATCGCCATCGCCATACCGGATGGCTACAAAATCACCAGAAGAGATCGAACCAACGGAATCGGCGGCGGAATAGCCATCGCTCACAAAGCTACCCTCAAAATCCACACCCACTCGGACAACACCCTCAGGACAGCCGAACACCTCCACTTCCAGATCCACACGGACCCCAGCACGACCCTCAGAGGAACCCTCATTTACCGCCCTCCAGGACCAAGAGCCCCCTTCAGCGACACCATCGCCGACCTTGCAAGCACCCACGCCCTCGCTTCCCCGGATTACATCCTCCTGGGAGATCTGAACTACCATCTGGAAAATGCCAACGACGTCAACACCGCATCACTGACCTCCAACCTCCTCAACCTCGGACTCCGCCAGCTAGTCAACACGCCCACCCACATCGCCGGACACACCCTTGACCCCCTCTTCACCTCAAGCAACCACATTTCCTTCAGCCACACCTCCGAACTCCACTGGACCGACCATCACTGCGTCCATTTCACCTATAAGAAAACCACAGAGCAACACCGCATCCAGCTACCTCCCCACCGCCGCTTGGGGCAAAGTCACCCAAGACTAACTGACCAGCACCCTCATCAACAACCTTCCACCCGACGCAACCGACCCGAGCACAGCCGCCATCAACCTCCATCAATGGATCCTCGACTGCGCCAACACCCTTGCCCCTCTCAAGAAACCCACCGCCATCCAAGGAAAGAAAAAACCAGCCTGGTTCACAGACGATCTAACCACCTCCAAAAGCATCTGCCAGAAGCTCAAAAAGAAATGGATCCAAGAACGCACACCCGACAACCTCGCCGCCCTCAAAAACGCCAACCGCGAACACCACCAACGGATCCGCATCGCCAAGCGCGCCCACTTCACCGAACACATCAACAACAACGCCCACGACTGCAAAGAACTCTTCAGCATCGTGAAGGAACTCTCCAATCCAAAAGCCAACTCCAACGACATCCCGCCCTCCCAGAAACTCTGCGACGACCTCTCCACCTTCTTCCACCAGAAAATCGCTACCATCCACGACAGCTTCAACACTGGTCCACCGCCAGACCCCACCCCGACGTCTCCTCCCGCGACTGCCGCCTCACCGCCTGGACCCACGTGGACGAGGCAGAAACCATAACAACCATGAACACCATCCACTCAGGCTCCCCCACGGACCCCTGCCCACATCATGTTTTCAACTCAGCCAACGCCACCATCGCCCCCGAACTCCGCAAGATCATCAACCTCTCCTTCACTTCTGCCACCTTCCCGGACAGCTGGAAACACACAGAAATCCAACCCCTCCTCAAAAAACCCAAGGCCGACCCCAACGATCTCAAAAACTTCCGTCCGATCTCTCTCCTCCCTTTTCCAGCGAAAGTCATCGAGAAGATCGTCAACACTCAGCTCACCCACTTCCTCGAAGACAATTCCATCCTGGACCCCTCACAATCCGGATTCAGACAAAACCACAGCACTGAGACTGCTCTCCTCGCCGCCACAGACGACATCAGACATCAAATGGACAACGGCGAAACCTCAGCCCTCATCCTCCTCGACTTATCAGCCGCCTTTGACACCGTCTGCCACCACACCCTACTGACCCGCCTCCAGGAAGCCGGCATCCAAGATAAAGCCCTCCACTGGATCTCATCCTTCCTCTCCGACAGAACGCAGAGAGTCCGTCTCTCCCCTTTCCTCTCCAAAGCCACCAACCTCATCTGCGGCGTCCCCCAAGGATCCTCCCTCAGCCCTACGTTGTTCAACGTCTACATGGCCCCCCTCGCTCAACTGGCCCGCCAACATCATCTCAGCATCATCTCCTACGCCGACGACACCCAGCTCGTCCTCTCCCTGACCAAAGACCCGCTCACCGCCAAAACAAACCTCCACGAGGGACTAAAATCCATCGCCGATTGGATGAACAACAGTCGCCTGAAACTCAACTCTGACAAGACGGAAGTCCTCATCCTCGGGCGCACTCCCTCGGCCTGGAACGACTCATGGTGGCCCTCCGTCCTCGGACCCCCGCCCACGCCTGCCAGCCACGCAAGAAACCTCGGCTTCATCCTGGACTCCGACCTCACCATGTCCAAACAGGTCAGCGCCGTCTCCTCCTCCTGTTTCAACACCCTTCGAATGCTCCGCAGAATCTTCAAGTGGATTCCAACAGAAACCAGAAAGACGGTGACCCAAGCCCTCGTCAGCAGCAGACTTGACTACGGCAACGCACTCTACACAGGCATCCCAACCAAAGACATCAAACGACTCCAACGTATCCAAAATGCCTCCGCCCGACTGATCCTCGACATACCCCGCCGAAGTCACATCTCCCCTCACCTAAAGGAACTCCACTGGCTCCCGGTAGACAAGAGGATCACCTTTAAACTCCTGACCCACGCTCACAAGGCACTTCACAACACCGGACCCTCCTACCTCAACACCAGACTTAACTTCTACACTCCAACACGTCAACTCCGATCCGCCAACCTCGCCCTCGTACCCCGAATCCAGCGCAAGACATCCGGCGGCAGATCCTTCTCCTTCCTCGCCGCCAAGACCTGGAACTCTCTCCCCACATCTCTTCGCCAGACCCAGGACCTCCTCGCATTCAGAAGGCTCCTCAAGACCTGGCTCTTCGACCGCTAAATCAGCAGCGCTCCCCCCCCCCCCCCCCCCCCTCAGCGCCTCGAAACCCTGACGGGTACATAGCGCGCTTTATAAATGCTATGATTGATTGATTGATTGAATCAGATCTGAAATTAATTTTATTGGACCTTGACCAGTTTCTCGCCCTTCTGCAATCCCTGTAAAACATGAGCATCTGGAAGTATTTTCTATCTTGTCAAGCTTCATCTGAATCTCTGAAACCTTCCATTCTTAATGAACTACATAAGCCTCTGAGCTTTTTTGAAGATCCTCCAGTTCGGAAATTCATTGGTCTGCTTGCATTAATTTTAGATTGAGTTGGAACAGGTTATCAGCTGTGTCTGCACTTCTGTATGGGCCTTATCTTGAACACTCTTCATCTCCCTAATTTCTTTCTGTTGAAGCATTTCCCCTAGTTGAGTGAGGTTTACTGGCACTTCTGGGAGCTCTCTAACCTGAGCAGTGCCCAATACTGCAAATGGTAGAGAGTTCTAAATGACTTGTTCTGACTGAAAGGTTAGAGATTCTTGGCACTCCAATGACTTTGGAGCATATTTATGAGAAAGTATTCCGATGTGCCACTTCTCTTGCGGCGGCCTTGCCCCACCTAACGACACCATGGGTGCGCTGTGTTTATGATGCAGCACACCATGGCGGTCATTACCATAACAATGTCAGAATTTTTTACGCTATTGTGGCGCTATGCTGCACTAGCGTAAAAAATGTAGAAGTTAGTGCAACAAAGCACAGGGAGGCCCATTGATTTTAATGGGTGTGTCATTTTTATAGCTGCCTTGACCAGGCGTTAAAAATGACAGAAAAAATGGCACAGTGAAATCTAGTAAATTTCACTGTGCCTTTTTCATGGGCCTACCTGAGTCGGAACGCCCCTTTGCATATATTATAGCTGGCGCAGGCATAATGCGGTGCTAGGGGTTGCAAAGTGGTGCAATGCATGCATTGTGCCACTTTGTAAACCTGGCGCGGGGGAAAGGCCACCATAGCGTAAAACAAATTACGCTAAGGTAGTGCAAGAGGCTTGTAAATAAGCCCCATCGAGTATCTGCCCCCTCTTGAGGTCCCAGGAATGCTTGCGTAGAGTTAGGGTATGTGTATCTCAACCCCTGTGTTTTCTCTTCTGCCTCCAATAACAATGGATGAGCCCCCTCCACTATCCTGAATGATGATTTCGAAGTTTTGGGACTAAATAGGGGTTCTGGGGGGGGTTTTCACAGAAAAAGCAACATGTTGTACCAAAGAGCTCTCTCCTATAGGGGAAATCCTTCCCTGGGGTAGCATTACATTGGGTGAGGGCTGTTCAGTATTAGTCAAGGCACTGAAAGCCCCCGGATTAGTCTTATTAAAATCTTCCTTAGTGCCTTGGAAGCACGAGTCAGCCTTTCTGAAGCATGCATCTAGGTGCATTAATAATGAGGCTGCTGTCTCCCTTTCCACCAAGTTACTGAGTATAACAATTCTGTCATAAGGTAAAAACATCCGAAACTGGGCTCTTCCCCTATCTAAAAATCCTAAGGTTACCTAAGAGGTCCAGGTATAAGACGCCTCGCACCATTGTGGATCACTTTAACAGGATCTGAGAAGAATTTGTAATCCCCCGGATCCACCCCCATTTCAAACTAATAGAATGTATCCCACTGGGTTAATCTCCGTCCAATCATACCTGTAGTCGGTGGACTCGTTTAGGGCTTTGGAGGGTGCAAGAATTCTATCACAATAACAAATTTGGGCAATGGCAAAGTTTTGGTCAACTTGAACTCCAATCTCATTGCTTCTCTGTTTTTTAGTTTTGTTCAAATTAAACATTTTTGTTCTGAATTTGCAATAGTGGATGGAACATTAGCAGATAACCTCAGCAAAGCCTATTTCATTTCAGAGATACAGGGTACTGGGTATTGGTACAGATTACTGCACCCCAAAAGAAGCGAGGTGCTGATTTCAGAATTATTACAGCCAATGGAACCTTCAACGGGGTGTTGACTGGATACCTCTCAGTGGCAGTTCTATAAAAGATTCAGCTTCAAGGCTATGCAAGCTGCCAACTTACTGAGAATTCCCTTTTTCAGCAAATGGATGCTATATTATACTCCAACTAAAATTCACAAAATCTACCCAGAAGCAGAATCTAGATGCTTCAGATGTAATCATATAAATGGAGATTGGATCCATATGTTGTTTACCCGTATTTGTCTAACAAAATTCTGGCATGATATCCTTGCTGAATAAAGCCAAAGATTGAAAGGCAATAGTAGGAAACTGGCCCCTCGTTTTCAGTACCCCCCACTTTTTGCCTGATATCTGATGCTAACTTGACTGACTGTGTGCTGGGGTCCTGCTAACCAGGCTCCAGCACCTGTATTCTTTCCCTAAAACTGCACCATTGTTCCACAATTGACACACCCCTGGCCCACAGCTAAGTCCCTTGTAAAAGGTGCCAGTAGTGCCAAGGGCCCTGTGACCAGGGAGGGTCCCTAAGAGCTGCAGCATATATTGTGCCACCCTAAGGGACCCCTCACTAAACACATGCACACTGCCAATGCAGATTGTTTGTGTTGGTGGGGAGAAAAAGGTAAAGTCGACATGGCACCCCCCTCTGGTTGCCATGCCCACCAACCACTGCCTGTGACATAGGCAGGTCACCCCTCTAGTAGGCCGTACAGCCCTAAGGCAGGGTGCACTATACCCCAGGTAAGGGCATAACTGTCTGACCAATATGCCCCTACAGTGTCTGAGTCCATTCTTAGACATTGTAAGTGCAGTGTGGCCATGTTAAGTACATGGGCTGGGAGTTTGTAATCACAAACTCCAAAGCTTCATGATGGCTACACTGAAGTCTTGGAAGTTTGGTATCAAACATCTCAGCACAATAAACCCACACGGATGCCAGTGTTGGATTTATCGTACAATACACACAGAGGGCATCTTAGGGATGCCCCCTGTATTTTACCCAATCCTTTAGTGCAGGACTGACCAGTCAGTGCCAGTCTGCCACTAAGAGACAAGTTTCTAACCCCATGGGGTCAGAGCCTTTGTGCTCTCTGAGGCCAGAAATAAAGCCTGCACTGGGTGGAGGTGCTTCACACCTCCCCCATGCAGGATCTGTTACACTTGGCGGTGAGCCTCAAGGACTCAGGCCTCCTGCTACAGTGCCCCAGGGCACTCCCGCTAGTGGAGATGCCCACCCCATGGACAAAGCCCCACTTTTGGTGGCAAGTTTGGCAGGAAATTTAGGAACAACAAGGATGAGTGACCACTTCAGCTAGGACCACCCCTAAGGTGGCCAGAGCTGAAGTGACCCCCTCCCTGCAGAATCCTCCATCTTGGTTTGGAGGACAGGGACCAATGAGGTTAGGTCTGTGTCCCCCTCCCCCTCCCCAAAGGCTAAGGCTACTGTGCCCTTTTCCCTGTAACTCCCCTAAATCAAGGATTTAAGGGCCTCCCTGAGCCCAGCTCACTAGATTCCTGGCGACCTCACAAGAAGAAAGAAGAAGGACTGCTAACCTGACCCCAGCAGAGAAGACTGAAGACACAAACTGACTTGTCCCCAGCCCTATCTGCCTGTCTCCAGGTTCAAAAGAAGGTGACGCACCCTGCTGGACCAGCGACATCTGAAAAGCCTTCAGAGAACTGCCTGCACCCCAAAGGACCAGAAGCTCCCATGGACAGAAGCCCTGTCCAAGAAGAAACTCCATCCAAGGACTACAAAGCGTCCCTGGATTTGCGAGTCCTGTCCACTCTGCACCCGAAGCCTACAGCCCATGTCCAGGTGGCCCAACTGACTAGAGCCGGTGCACAGGCGATTCTGATCAAGGGCCATCCTGGGTTGACCCTTCGTGTCCACCACGATGATGCTTGCAGCCTGAATACGGAGGACCCCCCCCCCGACTGTGACAGAACCGGATGAAGATTCCAGACGTCAAAAGGTACCACTGCACCCACTGCACCCACTGACTCCTGGCCTTGGGGAATCCAACCTTCGGTACAGCAACATCCAGGAGGCGGCCCCCTCTTTGTCCAGCCTTTGGTTTCCCAGAACCAACCCCCTGGACTTCACCTGCAGCATCTTGGTGGCCCCGTAGGTCTCCCTATAGGAAAGCATTGGGAGACAGATGCTGTGTTTGCACCCTGCACCCTGCAGCCCCTGTGCCGCTGAGAGTGTGTTTTTGGTGCTGACCAGTGCCCCGCATGGTGCTCCTCTAAACCCCTCAGGTCTGCCCTCCGAAGACACGGGTACTTACCTGCAGCCAGTCCTGATTCCAAGTGGCCCCTGTCTCCACAGGAGCCCATGTTAAATCGACCTCAACTTTGGCCTCTGCACCCGGCTGGCCCTGTGTTGCTGTTGTGGGTGTTTGGGGTCAACTTGAACCATAACCTGTAGACATCCTAACCCCCGGAGACTGGAACTGTAAGTCTTGTACTTACCTCGAAACCGTACTAACATTTCTTCCTCAGAACTGTTTCTGGAAATTGCAGTCAACTTTTGAAACAGATTATTGCTATTTACTTGAAAACAATTTAAATTGCCTAATTGAAACAAAGTAGTATTGATACATATGTTGGATTCTTACTGGCTAATGTACTTACCTGCAATTTGAATCCTGCGGTTCTAAAAAAAAAGTAATAAAACATATTTTTGCTATATAAAAAGCATTGGCCTGGAGATACTCATTTAGTGTGTTCTTCACTTTATTGTCTGTGTGTGTACAACAAATGCTTTGCACTACCCTCCGATAAGCCTAACTGCCACAAAAGAGAGCATTAGTATGACCTACTTTAGCCTCTGTTAAGCCTCTGGGGAACCCCTGTACTCTGTGCACTCATTGGGGCATATGTACAAACACATTTTCCCATAGATAAGAGAATGGTTAAAACCCTTTGATACATCTAGCCCTATATCTCATTTTGATATGGTATATACAGAGCCAGCTCCCTACCGCAATGTATTTCCAAATGTGTATGGGGCATTGTTTGGAATCATGGTCTTCCCTTTAGAAGTGTTGATTGGGCAGCACCAGCTAGTTTTTATGACCACCTTGGTGGCAAAATCACTGATTCTGATGAACTGGAAATCAGACATAGTTCCTCTACTATCTCAGTGGATTATTAAGATGCAAAGTGTCCATACTCGAGAAATAATGTATGCAAAAAGAATTGGATCCACAATTAGAGTGAACAGAATATGGAAAAACTGGCAGAATTAGGCAAGAATAATTTCTTAGGTATTTAAGGAACTTTTTAACATATTAAAACTGATATGTGAACGAATTTATTATCTGAATTGCTTGATTTGTACTGTGATAATTAACTTTCATTTCTGTAAACGTTGCTGCTGCAACTCAAAAATAAAACTTACAAAAAAAATAAGACCATATGATGTTACCAAAGGCGTGAAGTGCATCCGTCTTTGCACAATTGAAAGTGACTTATGCCAGGCAAAAGATTTATTCCAACACTAATTGTAAACTTGTGTATAACTACGACAGAAGCATAAATATCCTCCAAACATCATCAGAACATAGTAAACTGTTATACCTCCTACAAATGAACGTGCCATAGCAGTTCAACCAACCACGACTCCAGACCATACTTAAAACAAAACCTTTTGTACAACAATCAATAATGAGCTCTCCTAGTGCTTTCGACAACACCATCACATCCTCCAAATAGCATCCCGGTATAGTAAGATGTGATGCCTTCTACAAACTGACATGTCACAGCAATTCAGAAAAGCGCAAGTTTGACTCAAACTTAGTTAAAGCGTTTTATACAGCAATCAATAATATGCTTTTTATTATTTTTCAAGGAGTAATCATCGTAACCACTCACTTCGAACAAACAACACGGTTTCAACATCCAGGAAATACAAACTCCCTACAACCGGGACCACCATTTGTTAAACAAGACGAGAAGGTTAGTCTGTTCCAGATGTACAAAAATTCACCCAGTCTAATTGTCTTGGATTCAGCATCAAGCCTGTGGACGTCAAACCATCAGTGGTAACACAACCTTTTGAGGGAGTCTGCTATTTTTAAATCTCTCCTCGCCTGTTTAAAAGGAACCCCACAATTCGTTATTCAGGAAATATACATTGTCCCAAACAGGGGCCACTATGTATCAAAATATCTTCAAACAAGCAAAGATCTGCCCACACTGCTACCCATTGTTCAGCGTAAAACATTGTCACAGACGTCTGCCTTATTGCGAGGCAACGTTCTTCATCAGTGCCTTATTGCTAAGTCCCAGAAAAAGAGGTAACCTGGAAGAAGCTTCGAGGCCAAAACCACCTAAGGGGCAGGAAATTAGAACGAGTGACAAAATATAGTAGACCCAATCTCACTGCCATTCTGGATCAGTAGTCCCAAGTGCTTTGGTTCAGTTTTCATAGGAAAAAAACAGTCTTAAAAATAAAGAAGTGAAAAATACAGATAACTACTCGCGTAAACATAGAGCCATATTTCGTAGGTAAGGCAACATAAACCCACGCAAATCTGGGACCACCTCCTATCCAGTATTGAATTCTATGACTATGTTCGGCCCCAAGCGTACCACGAAAGGACAGTCCCTGTCCACACCACATTGCTATCTTTCTTTGAAAAGATTGAGAGCTACACACCAATGGCAAAGGACACATCTAAAAGCAAGAAGCAAGCTTAGAAGTAGCCATGAAGGAGTGACCTGAAAATCAATCAATTCCAACTTCCTGAAGTTTGGGGATTTTAGGCAATGTCTTCTGCAGTAAAGACTTAGGGCCTGATTTGGAGTTTGGCGTATGGGTTTACTTTCCCGCAAATGAGATGGATATCTTAACCCCCTGTATTATGATTTTCTTAGGATAAAATGGAATCGTAAAAAGGTGGACAAGACACCAGTCACACTTGTGACGGAGGCCTTTATTCTTCAATTTAACTGCACAGGTTTTGGATCAATGTGCATTCTTCCACAGACTCCACAAATGCCGGGACCCACATAGGATGTTTTTGATGAGCCTAAATAAGGAGCAATGTAGTGCTGAGCAATGCAAGCACTACGAACGTGGGTGTGAGTGTTACTACTCCTAGTATTATGAGTGCTCTAAATCAGTATGTGGGTGCTCGAGGCCAAAGCGCTAGTACTTCTAGTAGCATTACTGTACTGAATTTGGACATGGGTCCTCATTGCCAGTGCTCCTAGTGGCACGAGAGCTCTGAACTTGGATATGGGGCTCAGTGCAGGTGCCCTAGTGCTGCTACTAGTGTGCATGATCTGAACCTGGATGTGGGCGCTCAGTGCCAGTGCACAGGCGCTCACGTTCTGCACTTGTATTTGGGTCCTCGGTGCCAGTGCTCCTAGTGGCACGAGAGCTCTGAACTTGGATATGGGGCTCAGTGCAGGTGCCCTAGTGCTGCTACTAGTGTGCATTCTCTGAACCTGAATGTGGGCGCTCAGTTCCAGTGCACAGGCGCTCCTACTAGTATCTATGTTCTGCACTTGTATTGGGGTCCTCGGTGCCAGTGCTCCTAGTGGCAGAAGAGCTCTGAACTTGGATATGGGGCTCAGTGCAGGTGCCCTAGTGCTGCTACTAGTGTGCGTTCTCTGAACCTGGATATGGGCGCTCAGTGCCAGTGCACAGGCGCTCCTACTAGTATCTATGTTCTGCACTTGCATATGGGTCCTCGGTGCCAGTGCTCCTAGTGGCCTGAGAGCTCTGAACCTGGATACAGGGCCCAGTGCAGGTGCCCCAGTGCTGCTACTAGTGTGCATTCTCTGATCCTCGATGAGGGTGCTCAGTGCTAGTGCTGGTACCCTAGCACTTCCTTGTTGCTTGAAAGATCAGTGCTGGTGCTAGTACTCCAGTGCTCCCAGAAATACTGCGAGTGCTGGAAGGGATGCAGGTGCCGAATGCAGGGTGGTAAGGGGAAACATCACATACAACGCGGGGAATGCAACAAAATGCATTTACCACAATGCATTTACAACACATATGTGTGTACCATGCACGGCTTTACCACGCATGCCTTTACCACGAATATGCCTTTACCACGCATGCCTTTACCACAAATATGCCTTTACCACTCATGCCTTTACAACGAATTTCGTTGTAAAGGCATGATTGGTAAAGGTGTATCCCTGGTAAAGGTTCTGAAGGTAAGTACAGGTAAGTATTAAGGTATTTAGTGGGTTGAGTGATATATATATATGTGTATATATTTAGTGTTTAGGGTGGGTAATAGTTATTGGTGGTAATTGCATTTTTAGGTTTTAGGGTTGGCATGGGTTTTGGGGTGGTAAGGGCATTTTTAGGTTTTACGGTGGGTAGATGGGTATGGGTTTTGGGGTGGTAAGGGCATTTTTAGGTTATAGGGTGGGTATGGGTTTTTGGGGGGTAAGGACATTTTTAGGTTTTAGGGTGGTATGAGTTTTGAGGTGCTAAGGGCATTTTTAGGTTTTAGGGTCGGCATGGGTTTTGGGGTGGTAAGGGCATTTTTAGGTTTTAGAGTGGGTATGGGTTTTGGGTTGGTAAGGACATTTTTAGGTTTTAGGGTGGGTATGGGTTTTGGGGTGGTAAGGGCATTTTTATGTTTTAGGGTGGGTATGGCTTTTAGGGTGGTAAGGGCATTTTTAAGTTTTAGGGTGGGTATGGCTTTTTGGGTGGTAAGGGCATTTTTAGGTTTTAGGGTTTGGTATGGCTTTTTGGGTGGTACGAGCATTTTTAGGTTTTAGGGTGGGTATGGCTTTTAGGGTGGTAAGGGCATTTTTTAATTTGGGGTGGGCATGGGTTTTGGGTGGTAAGGGCATTTTTAGGGTGGGCATGACTTTTGGGGGTAAGGTTATTTTTAGGTTTTAGGGCGGGTATGGGTTTTGGGGCGGTAAGGTTATATTAAGGTTTTAGGGTGGGTATAAATTTTGGTGGTGGTAAGGGCATTTTTAGATTCAAGGGTGGGTATGGGGTTTTGGGATGGTAAGGGCATTTTTATTTTATATGGTGGGTATGGGTTTTTGGGTGGTAAGGGTTTTTTAGGTTTTAGGGTAGGCATGGGTTTTGGGGTGGTAAGGGTATTTTTAGGTTTTAGGGTGGGTATGGGGCTTGTGGTGGTAAGGGGTGTTTAGGTTTTAGGGTGGGTATGGGATTAGGGGTGGCAAGGGCATTTTTAGGTTTTAGGGTGGTTTTGGGGTGGTAAGGGCATTTTTTGGTTTCAGGGTGGGTATGGGATTTGGGGTGGTAAGGGGTGTTTAGGTTTTAAGGTGGGTATGGGGTTTGGGGTGGTAAGGGGTGTTTGGGTTTTAGGGTGGGTATGGGTTTTGGGGTGGTGAGGAAATTTTAAGGGTTTAGGGTAGGTAGGGTTTTTGGGTGGAAAGGTGTGTTTGTATATATATATATATATATTATATATATATATATATATATATATATATATATATATATATATATATATAATAATGTATGTTATACTTATCTCTAGTTTTTACCATGGATATGCCTTTACCAACTATGCCTTTACTATGAAATTTTCGTGGTAAAGCCAATCGTGGTAAAAGCATATGCATTGTAAAAACATTTCTTGGTAAGTGCATGCATGGTAATGACCATGCATTATACTTAACCGGGTTGTAAAGGCATGCGTTGTAAGTGCATGCGTTGTTCCATCATACATCCAGGGTGAAGAAACAAAGGAGTGCAGAAATGAGATTATCCAATGTATCACCACCAAAATGAGTGAAGACATAAGCCCCGAGTTGTAGAATTCATATATTAAGAAAGCGGCCATTTTTGATTCGAAAAACTATAAAGATGGAATTGTGTTCCATTTAAAACATTGATAGCCAAATAGGAATCCACAGAAGTTCAGATGAGAAAAGGGAAAATGGGGTCTCTGTCAGCCTCTGACCTTTTATTTTTGGAAAAGACACACCATCAAGGGCCTTAACAGTGTGAGAATCACCTGTCTTGATTGACTCTACTCGGCAACAAAGAGATGGAAATCATTGAGATAGAGAAATGTGAGGAAGGAATGGATGATAGAGCAGGGAGCAAGCAATGAAGCGCGTGTGTGTTTGGGAAAATGGGGAAGAAGAGACAAAGGTCATAATTACGATTTGCAGGGTACTGGGTTGATGTAATTACAGTTACCTTGCAGTAACACCACTTCAGTAACATACAATTATGGGTTAGCCGGATCCCTTAGAATGAGAAATAACTGTGTACGTACAGAAGTAGAGTCTGGAATTCTGCACGGTATTACCGACTCCAAAGAGTAGTTTAATGCACCTGCCGTGGGCGGACTGAAGGGAGTGGAGAAAGCGCCCTGGTAAAAGGGAGTATTTCAGGCTTCCCTCTTGCCATAGAACGAGGTCAGTGAGGACCTGGTGCATCAGAGACTTTAAGCGACTCTACTAGCCTCAGTTTGGGCGGTTACAATCGGATCTGAAATCCTCGCACCCAAGAAAAACAGGTGCAAAAACGCCGGGCCATTTGTGATTGAGCCAGGTGACCATCCATATAGGAATTCTACTCCCATCAGCTCATCATTGGGCCCTTATAGAGATAGACAGTAAAGGAAGAAAGCAGCATGCAAGTGAAACCTCGAGCACAGCGGAGTGAAAATTGAGAAATAGAGAGGGAAGACAGAAAGAGAGGGAGAAATGAGAGAGGAAGGGAGAGATGCAGAGCGCACACATTCCATTTCGACAACTCCTACTGCCTAAGGCTCTGGAGAAAGGTTCTACTTCTTGGAGTTCAGGGCCTGGCTCACATAGACTCATGTCCCTTCCTCCAAAACACGCACACCGGGTACACTAAACAGAGTCCGCTACGCATCCTACAAAGTGTGGGGGGGGGGTTAGACAGCTCCTGAGCGGCTGCAGGCCCGTCTTCTCCTTCTCTCCGCCCCTTTCACACTCTCACGCACAGGTATACACAGACCTGAATGCGCGCATGCACTCATACTGGCGCACCTAGGCCACGCCACATTGTGCGCCTTTTCTTTCTTACTGGCCTCCCCTGCTGATCCCTGCCTGACTTCCGGACCCCAGCTGGGCCCTACCTTTGCCTGCTGCTTGGCATGGCAGGCGCAGCGCCGAACACACAAGCACAAACTTCCTATGATTCGGGAGGGGCTGAAAAAGAGCAATTTTTTGTCATGCCAGGCAATTCTTGCTTCTCATTTGAGATTAAGGCTGAGAAATCTGGGTAAAGATTAAACCCTTTGAAAGTGAAAACTTTTTATAAGCAACAGTAGAGATCCAAATCCAGATGTAGTTTATGAAAGGAACCTTTGTACCAGACACCCTGCTCCAAAACCCTAACCCCCAAGGAGCCTCCATGCAGAAACACCATTCACATTCTAAATTACATACTCCACAGAGATGTTCTAGTTTATAACACCTCATACTGCACACTTGACAACTCACCAGCGGGTCCAGGGTCCCCACCACTGACCACCAACGTTGAATAACTACTCGCCTTGCAGTGCTAGCACCTTGTGACACTCTGGACAGTGGACGAACCTCCACAGTGAGCAGGAGTGACTGCAAGGAATGGGAGTAGGTTACTAATCTCCTCTAGGCAAACTAAGGTGCCCTATTATGAGTAGAGGAGCCTATATGCACCGACTGAACTTCCCTTGCACGTCTGAGACAAAAGACCACCACTTACTGGCCTCCATGGAGGCTGGCTTTCAGAAGAGCCAGCCCAGGGCCACAAGGAAGTGTGTCCATGCTGATCAGGATGGAAGATCTACAAAAGAACCAACTGCATCACCAGAGGTCCAAGCAGTGCTTATTTTGTAAATGAATAAGTGCAGGTACCCAAAGCTTGATTCAGCGCTATTAAATGTCTGAGCAGTCTTCAGTCCACCTCATTGCCTCCTTAATCCAGCACCAGACTCTCCCTGACCAATTATGTCACTCTTGCAGGTTCCTGCTTTCTCCCTTTGTGAAAGGGTTTCCATCTATCTCTTCATCTGTCTTTACACTTTGTGTGTTTTTCTTTCCCATGCACTCCGGAACAGCTGGTGAGGAAAAGAAAGTGCTGGTACCCCCTCCCCGTCCCCCTCCCCACCACTGGCAACCACTGGCTCAAATTAAGCACTGGCGTCACCCCAGGACATGCATGGGATGTGCAGTGGCTCTGCCTACTATCTTTGCCCTCATGCATTGTCCCTTGGGTTGATGCTTGTGCACTACCCTACCTGAACTGACACTGTGTGAGATCTGGGCCATTGCTATAGGATGTGCCAGGAGTCTTACCAAAGGACGATTCAACCTATAGATGTCTCCCTCAAGCATCCAGGCATTGACTACAATACCTCTGACTTCTCGGGGTGATGGAATCCAACTGCATTTGGCCTGAGTGGGACACAAGATCTTTCCCCACTGTATGCAGTACTCTTGGTGTGCAACCAGATGGTGCAGCTAACCACTCTTTACAGTGCAGAACACTTTCAGTCATTTCTCTATCATTCCAGACATAGCACAGAGTGTCCGGTACCACAATCACAGAAAACTAGAGTGCATTCACTCTGCTGGGTGCCACTAGTCTCTTGGTCCCCTCAGCACTTACTATTCACATTTGACTTTTGTACACTTTTGAGTGAGCTTTAAGACAAACACTGCAGCTTTGGGTAAACCCACTGAGTTGTCTTGACAGCCCTTGCTCGGTTTTCTGCTTTCCAGCCCAGCTTGCCAGCCAGCAGATGTAGATTATTTTGTGCAATGCCTCGAGCATGAGGGCCAACACCTTAGTAACACTAGAAATTATAGCTAGATTTTCGAGACATAGATCAGAGTCGAAGAACAGCTTGATGATTTGACCATATAATAACACTGAACTCTAGTGAAAAACATTCCTCTGTGCAGATACTCACCTCTAAGTGCTACAAACATGTTTGTCATCATACATTGATTTACCAAGGCAGTGGGGCATTCTGCTCTGTTTCCACATCTTCTTAAACTGCCCTCATTTGCTGCTTGTAAATAAAGTTTATCATTTTTTTAAAAAAACGGAGCTTTATTTTGTGCGATCACGGTGTCATACTGTAACTGAATTGATACATACATCACTTACTGCTGACAGATTTGATGTGGTTACTAAGGTACAGAGTGCTGAGCTCACAAAGGAGCTTTATCTGAGCATTAGAACTCTCACCCCGAGACACTAGTGATAAACAACTGAACTCTCCGAGCACAATGCTTAGTAGTTACTGAGTGCCCTGTTCGTTTCTCATTAACGTCCCTCGATGCACTTTGCAGCAGAGTATGACACAGTGCTTAAATTGTGAATAAAAAGGTGCTGGGGCCCAAAGCCCTCTCTTCTCACGGAATACAGAAGCAGTGTAATCCTGAGGCCATCTCGGGCCTCTTCAATCCATTTACAGGCACTCCCTGCCCCTTCAGCGCACTCTTGCGGATTTCTGCTTTTTCCCATTGTGACACTTTTTTGTTTTTCCCTTCCTCCGTCTTTCCCATGTGTGCCTTTTCTCACAGTAAATGCTTGAGGCAGAAAAATAAGCGCCAGCCCTCAAAAATAAGTGGCAGTGCTCTGCACCGGAAACAAAAAACACAAATTAAGCACTGCCTTAGGGGAATATTTAAGAGCCCTTATTGCCATTCTAGCGCCACATTTGTGTAATTTTTTACACTAATGTGTCGTTAGAAAGCCAAACACGCTGCGCCATATTTATAAAGAGCCACTTCGTAACCCGTTGCACTACCTTATGCCTGTGCCAGGCATAGTGTATGCAAAGGGAGTATCCCCCGTTACGGGCGCCAAAAAAATGACACAAAGAAATCTGTCAGATTCTGCTAATCCTGCAAAGTGCAGGACTAGCGTAAAAAATTATGATGCTAGTCCCCTAACTACTGCAATGGTGCATTGTATTTTAAATATGATGCATACATGGTGGCATTAGGGGGGGCGCTATGGGGTGCAAGAAAAGTGGCGCTGCCCTGTGTGCAGCGCCACTTTTCTTAAATATGGCCTATAGTTCTGTTTTTTGCAGCAGGCATATTAACCCTCTATGCTACTTTATGTTGAGTCAAAGCTGCCACTAGGCAAAACTCAAAACTCCCATCTCTCTCTCTAGCAGGAACACTAATCACTAGAGGTATCTTGACATTTTAATTGTTTCTTGAAGGCTAAACGCACAAGGGACTTTTCAGCAGGTGCTTTCAAATCGCAAGTTTGGGAAGTTATTGCTAAACACAGGGGCCCCCTGAGGTCAGCGCCCAGTGAAGTGGCACTGCCCAAAAGCCGGCCCTGTGCACATATACCCAGCGAGCCCTCAGTGCTCTACACTGACCATTGAATCCCTCGGTACCCTGCTGTAGATGTGTCCCGGTGGCCCTCAGTACCTCCCACACTCCCACTACTGTTCTTTAATATCCTGATACACATACACCCAGAGACTCCTCAGTGCTCCACACTCACCATGGAAGCCCTCAGTACCCTGCTGTAGATGTGTCCTGGTGGCCCTCAGTACCTCCCACACTCCCACTACTGTTCTTTAATATCCTGATACACATACACCCAGAGACTCCTCAGTGCTCCACACTCACCATGGAAGCCCTCAGTACCCTGCTGTAGATATGTCCTGGTGGCCCTCAGTACCTTCCACATTCCTGCTTCAGGCCTTTAATTCCCTGGTTCACCTACACCCAGAGCGCCCTCAGTGCTCCACACTCACCCTAGAAGCCCTCGGGACCCTGCTGTATATATGTCTTAGTGGATCTCAGTACCTCCCACACTCCCACTTTCAGCCTTTAAAACCCTAGTGCACATAGACCGAGAAATCCCTCAGTGCTCTACACTCACCATGGAAGCCCTCAGTACCCTGGTGTAGATATGTCCTGGTGGCCCTCAGTACATTCCACATTCCTGCTTCTGGCCGTTAATACTTTGGTGCACATATAACCAGAGAGCCCTCAGTGCTCCACACTCACCATGGAAACCCTCGGTACCCTGCTGTAGACTCTCAGTACCCTTCATGCTCCCACTTACAGCCTTTAATACTCTGATGCACATACACCTGAAGAGCCCTCACTGCACTACCCTCACCTTGGAAGCCCTCAGTACCCTCTGTAGATATGTCTTGGTGGCGTTCAGTACCTCCCACACTCCCACTTCCAGCCTTTAATAATACCCTGGTGCACATATACCCGGAGAGCCCTCAGTGCTCCTCACTCACCATGGAAGTCCTCGGAACCCTGCTGTGGATATGTCTTGGTGACACTCAGTACCTTCCACGCTCCCACTTACAGGCTTTAATACCCTAGTGCACATATACCCAGAGAACCCTCAGTGCCCTACACTCACCTTGGAAAACGTCGGTACCCTGCTGTATATCTTTCCTGGTGGCCCTCAGTACTTCCTACACTCATGCTTCCAGCCTTTAATACCCTGGTGCACATATACCCAGAAGGCCCTGAGTGCTCTACACTCACCCTGGAAGCCTTCGGTACCCTGCTGTAGACATGTCCTGGTGGCCTCTGTACTCTCCACTCATACCCTCGACGCTCTCTGTATCCTGCACTCGTGACTTGGCAGACTGTGCGCTGGCTCTCCTCATCCAATCAGGGTTTCCCTTTACGTTGGAGCACTCCATCTTCCTCCTTTTACACATGTTTAATTCTCCAGGACACGCTTGTCAGTTAATTGCCTTGATTTCTCTCGGTGTGCTGCAGCCCAGGGCCCTGCGCACCCTCCTGCAGTGATGTATAATTGCGCAGGGGCTGCCAGATGTCCCAGTAATTGTGCCGGAACCAGCTGTTGCCGAAATTTGGAGCTCAAAATAAGATATAAAAAGTCTACGGCGGACAACAAAAGATGTGGAAAATCAATTACTTGGGCCCATATTGGAGCAGAACACGTCGCTAAGGGGTCACATGAGGGAGTTTCCGTGTAGAACTGTGTGGGTGTAATCAAGAAAGATACAGAACAACCGCATTTCATCATTTGTCTCCTGCATTGGATTTGCTGAGAATAGTTCCCCTGATAAAAGAAGGCACAGCCCTCATGCTTAGAACATGGATTCAGCCTAAATGCATGTTTAATCAGGGTGTGATGTGGTCCCAAGTGTAGACTGATCTGTGCTTCTGGCAGCATATGTGTAATGTGCTTTATGAAAGAATGGCGTCCAACAAATTATGCTAACACAGGCATCTGCCCTCTTCCCAATTAACTTCCTGTTGCACCAGTGGCTGTTGTTGGCACAAGCAATTCAGTGGCGCAGCATTTTAATAGTCGTTAGAATTACAATGTAGTGAGATATATATATATATATATATATATATATATATATATATATATATATATATATATATATACACACACACACCCACACACACATACAACTATATATATATATTTATATATATATATGTATCTATATATATATATATATATATATATATATATAAAACCTAATGGCGGTCACCACTGGGTAGTTAAAGTTAGGACCATGTTTCCATAGGAAAAGCATTTTTTGACTTGCCTATATCTTTGGTACCGTTTGACGAATCTTCACGAAACTTTCCAAAAACATGGCCTGTCCATTCTTCTTGCACATGGAAACTTTCCGGGTGATTCATCAAGTGGGGGCCGAGAAAAAGGAGGGGGGTTAAAAAGAAATTGCATTTCCCATGTTAATTCCCATAGGACCTTTGAACATGCCTACAGCCCGAACTGCTGGACGTAATTACACCAAATTTGCAGACAGCTAGTTATCGGTACACAGATTGCGCTTTCACTTATTTGGTTTACATCTGTCCAGTAGTTTTGGAGATATTAAAGGGAAAACCAATTTGTATATCTAGGGCCATGGATCCTTTGCAATGATTTCGCGAAAAATAACGAGCTTGTGCAGGGAAAAGCACAGCTGTGATTGGCTGCCAACACTTCCAACCAGGATGGGACTTGAGCCGTCACACAAAAACGTAAAAAAAAAAAAAAAGAAAAGGGTCCAGGTTAGAGTGACCATGACTCCTTAGCTATGGTGTGGTGTCCCAGAGGAACTCCTCCAGGGAAAAAAAATACATATTTAATTTTTTTTCCAGCATATTTGCGATCATGGCACAAATTCAGGAAAAATCTAAAAACAAAACAAGTGCAGACTCCACTTGTTTCTTACAAACTGCCAGGTGGGCCAGGTCCTGGGGGCATTTACATTTTCTATGCAGACGGGGACCACCAGGCTGCCCCGCACAATCAGGGTCCACCACCTCCCCGTGGCACTTCAAAAAAATAACGCAGGGTCTACACAGTGCACCACAACCCCAGGGACCAGGACCTCTCCGGGACACTAATTGTAAATAATGAAGGGGGGGCACATGCTCCCCCCTGCAGCCACTGGGACCGCCACCTCCCGTGGGCACTAATTGTAAAGAATACAGCGGGGGCATCCGCTCTCCAGGGCACTAATTATGAACAATGTGAGAAGCCAGAAGGCCCCCCTGCAGTCCCTGGGACCACCACCTCCCCTGGGCACTTAATGTAAAGAATGAGGGTTCCCAGTCCCCTCACCCCCGTGGCCTTGGGGACTGCCACCTCCCCGGGGCACTAATTATATGGAATGCGGGGTGCACTGCCTCCCTCACAGCCCTCGGCACTGCCACCTTCCTGGGGCAAAAAAAAATGACATGCGGGGGGCGCACAGCCCCTTCAGCCCGGGGACCTCCACCTTCCCGGAGTTAATTGTAAAACAAATAGGGGGTATGTTGTGGACCTCTTGGTCCCGGGGACCACCACCTCCCAGGGGCTATTATGTTTGTGAGTGGCTGCGTAGCCCCCTTAGTGAGCCACTGATGGCCCTGGGGACTGCCACGCCCCAGGGCTGGTTCTTGCTATGTCCCGGGGTGTCCACCCCCGGGACATAGCTGTTTGCTGTAACTTGACGAGAGCGCACAGCTACCATGAAGTTACAGCAAACACTCAGCTCGCAGTGAGGGGCCGTGCACAGCGTGGGGTTGGGTGGTTATAGGGGTTCGCCGCTGGGCCTGGCCAAATGCCTTCTAGTTAGTCTGTTACTGGTTGCAAGAGTGTGGGTGTGTGTGGAGCCTTTGCTGGAATGTTTTGATGTGGTGCATGAAACAAAGTAACACTCTTATCCAGCGCTTAATTTGTAAAAACAACAAAAAAGGTGCAGAGGCCAAAAGGTTTTCTTTGCCACTCATCACCAGTATTGCTGAATGCTGGGATTACTAAATTCTCTCAATTTCACAGAAGGTCTCTTTCTTCTACCACCTGACACTTCTTGCCTCTTTAGGAAAGTAGAGCTAGTGGAATGGCCTTCTGGTTCCACAACAGCAGATGGGAAAGGTTTCTGATAGTCATTCGCTGCTTAGTGCACAGTTCAGGATGTCAGACTTAGGCCCATATTTATATTCTGTTTGCGCCGGATTTGCGTCATTTATTTTTTTAATGCAAATCCAGCGCAAACTTAACTCCATATTTATATTTATATAGACGGGTCTAGCGTCAAAAATATGTAGTCAGCGTCATTTTAAGGATGCGTGAAACCGCCTTGTGTCAATGAGATGCAAAGTAGGCGTTCCCGTCCAAAAAATGACTCAAACACCTTAGCGCCATATTTATCCAACAGGGCAAAAATGACGCACGGGTGGGAAGCGGACCCGAAAAATGGCGCTAAACCCGATTTGCGTCACATTTTAACGCCTGGTCAGAGCAGGTGTTAAAATGAGGCAAACACACCACTACTTATGGAAAACACACACAAGCAACATCATAGCCCAACAGGACATCATGGAGGTGCTACTGATGCAGCATGCTAGACGACGCAGAGCACAGGACCAACAGCAGCAGCCACCGCCACCCCAACGTGGCCCCCAAAGGCAACGCAGAAAGCAGGAGAGGGTCTTCAGGAACAGGACAACCCTCCATGGCCTCAGGGAACAGGACATCATCCGGAGGTATAGACTCAACTGGGAAGCCATACAGTAGCTGCTGTGCCAAATTGAGCCACAAATAACACCCAGCTTGCAGACACCACACAATATACCACCGGAGACCAAGCTGATAATGTCCTGCATAAGCTGGCAAGTGGCTCCTTCCAAACAACGGGTGCCCTTGGTCTCTGGGGTATCACAGCCCTCATTCTCTGCCTTCGTGCCCAAGGTCTTAGATGCCATCATCTCCCTCACACCCCGCCACATCAGCTTCCCCAACATCCAGCAGAAGCAGCAGGAGATAAAACAGGGGTTTTATGAAATCCATGGCTTCCCGCATGTGCTTGGTGCAATTGACTGCAGCCATGCCCGGATCATACCACCTGCAGCAAGAGAACATCTATTCCGGAACAGAAAGCACACACACTCAATTAATGTGCAGGCCATAGTTGGCAACCAGGGATTGTCCACCAACATCTTGGCCAAGTATCCTGGGAGTGTACATGATTCCTTCATATTCTGCCACAGCACGATCAATCAGCACTTCCAGGATGGACAATATGGCAATGGCCTTCTTTAGGGTAAGTCCATAAACCTAGCAATATACACACAGCACAGCAACCCTGTAGGACACACAATACATACACCACTACATTGACACGTGGGCAGGAAGACACTGAGGTGTGACACAGGTAGTTATGTTGTACACTCTGACACAATGGGATACACAGGTTACCAGGAACAAGTTTGGTAGTGTAGGTGCACGGTTGCACATAAGCCACTGGCAGAGGGAACAGCAAAGGTTTGCCTAGAACCAAGTCACACTTGGGACAATTGTACATTGTCAATACTGAACACCTCAGTGCTGCCAACTTATGGAGATGTGTTGTGCATTCTCACCAAGGCAAATCAAAGGGCCTCACTGTTGCATTTAATCTGCAATGACATATGTCTAATTGGATGTGATGTCCAGGCCATGTAGTGTAACCATGTTACCACCACATTGGAATCTATTGTGTGTGTGGAAGTATTGTGTCCCCTCCAGTGAAAGCACACTAAAACATGTAGGACACTAAACAACACATGGGACATACATACTGATCAGCAGTTTGGAAGCAAAATCATAGATCCCAGGTCAATGACATAAAACACAAGTTGTCAAGTCAAACAACCCACTGCAGAAAACACATCACAGAAGTCCAGGATCTTACACATACCACAAACACATATGAGTCACAGACGGCACAAGATATCAACTGCCATGCTACGTGACATTCCTATTGCAAGCACTAACAAAATACTCACTCCTATTATCTTTTGCAGCGGATCAGGGTTATAGGATCCAACCAAGGACCCCATTCCCCAACCCAAGCACAGCAGCAGAGCATGCCTATAATGAGGCACATCGGAGGACACACATCATTGTAGAAAGGACCTTTGGCATCCTGAAGTCCAGATTCAAGTGCCTGGACATCACAGGAGGCAGCCTCCTCTATGCCCCACACATTGTTTGCAAAATCATACTTACATGTGCTATCCTGTACAACTTTTGTGTGAGTAGGAACATCACCCTATAAAAGCCCGAGCAAGAACTGCCTGAGGAGGAGGAGGATGGTGCCAGGGAAAATGAGGGAGAACATCAAAACACAGCTGTAGGAATGCACGACAGACAGAAAATTGCTCAAAATGTTTTCAACCAATAGTCACTTTACACACCTTGTTAGGATATGTAATTAAACACCTTACTTGATCACACAATCCTGCTCTGGTTTCTTCTTTCTCCATCACATGTTCTTTAGGAATGTGAGTATTACCTCAGGGAACATGTTACAAAGACAAATTTGACTACTTCTGATGCAACATCACATGTGATGCATATGATTGTCCAGCAAACATCACACACATATAAAAAATACTCATCTTTTGAATTCCACATAAGAAGGACAAAATCAATGGACCAAACCATTTGACACACATCCATGTTGCCAACATGGTCTACCGTAGCACATGACACACAGCTATGACATCTCCAATCATAAGGTAAATAAGCGCCCCATACATGAAGCAGTAGATGGGAAATATCAGTGGAAACAGGAATGTATGAACAGACCCCTGACATTAGTAAGTATGACATTTGCAATCTCTGCAAGGAACTTGTGTGACAAGGGGGGGGCATCATTTCTGAAAATGGATAGCATGAGTGTCCCAGGTATGACAAGCAATGTTCACAACACATGCCCTACGCAGTCCATCCCTGGAAATAAGTCCTGCCACTGCCATGTGTTAAGTCTCTGCCCTCCCATCTCTATGGGACGCTGTAAATGGACTATCTGTACCCTGGGAATCATCATTAACACTCACCCAGAGTCCCTTTCTGACTCCTGTTTGCTTCCTTTTTCCATATGGCATTCTTTAGAAGAACTACATTAGCTTGCATGGACTTCAGGTCCCATAATGCACTGCCTGGTAGTCGGTAAGACCGGTAATCTTCTGTCCATTGCTTCCTATGGGAAAAGTCCGGTTGTCCCTTTATACTGGATTCTCTCCTCCAGGACGTGTGAGAGACTGAAGCTGCACACACCTGTGACCTCTCTTGTGCAGCCCAGCTATGTGACTCTGCCCTGACCTTGCTGCTGCCTGGAACTGCTTAGAAGCTGCCATTCCCTGAAGCTCTTCGTTGTGCATTGGAATACAATGCCTTTGTGGTTCAGACCCCTTGTTTGATTGTGTTACAGTCCTGATTACACTTGAACCTGTTCTCTGTTTACCCAGTCCTGTTCCTGCTTGTTCCAGACAGAGTCTGTTCCCTGTATCTCAGCCTTGTTCATGTTTGTTTCTGCCAGAGCCTGCTTTCTGTTTCCCAGACCTGTTCTAGGCTTTGCGTCAACCTGAGCCTGTTTCCCGTGCCTGTCTTTGCCTCCTAGTTGGTTCCCTCGCTTTCTCTGTCCTCCTGGGTTATCGTGTCTGGTAAGTGTCCTATCATTCCTCACCTGTCTAGAAGCGTTTTCCTTTGTATTTGGTCTGGCACCTGGTTTCCAGGAGGCAAATACAGCCCTCATTCTTTGTCTAGTGTTGCATGTAGTCATTGGTGCCTAACAGTGACAGTGTGCTATAGCTGTGTTCCAGGATTTGCCACTGTGTCGCCAGCTGGACCCACAAGGGCTAGACATTGGTGTGTAAGTACAATCCTTGTTTGTGCCCTAAGGTTCCAGACACAGAATCACTTCTGCTGCCTCCTTTCTTAGGGGATTGCATGGTGACTAGCTGTGAGATTAATCTGCACAGAGGCACTGACGTTCCCTGTTGCTGTGGGAAGTTCTGAGCCCTACCCTGTGTACAATGTTAGTGATAAGTCCTGCGTGTTTGTCCATTACTGACCCGTTCCATATTTGTTCACACTAAGGTTGCTTTGCCTTCACATTTCTGTTTTTTCTGCCTTACCATAGCTGGCCTTTCCCCTTGTATGCCTTTAGCTGCTCTTCTGCTTTGGTACACTGCTTCCTTACGAGATACTCTGTGAACTCAAGGGGTGCCTCTAACAGGCTCCTGACCAGACCCGCACGAAACAGTAACACCATGGAGCCCAATCCTGACACAGGGAACACATGCCCATACACTTGAACAGGATACTTCTGTGGAATGCACATCTGAATATATGTTAACACATGCAGCCAGGGCAGCAGGTCCACCCCAGCAACATGAGTAACATAAGTAATTCTTATGAGTCAAACAGACGTGCACCTAACATTTTATGGGTGGAATTAAGGCACTGTGTCTCAAACACCGTACGTACCAAACATGTACACATGGCTGAAATATGGGTAATTTACACACAAGTCACCATGAATTCGTAACCAACTATTAATGACATATGAGGAGTAACATATCCGACATAGCACTCATCAGCCATCCTCAATCATCGCTGAGTTTTGTTTGTTGTGTGAAATGTAATGTCCCCAAAGTCAAACAACTACACACATCAAGTGAGTCAACACATATTACAAACACATATCATCACTGTTGTAGATCACTGATTGTCATCAGATGTAGGTACCCATTTGTAACACATTCATACATGAGCATTACGTCCAATGTAGTGCATGCCGTACCTTCAGAAACACACATATTGTTGTTACAGATTATTCACACACAAAACACACAGTTGCATGCTCTACCACATGTCGCCAACCACTATACCGCACACTGCAGGCCATACCATTGTATCTTCATCTTGATACAGGGTGCATGCATGTTAAATAATTGAAAATCACGCAATCACAGTTTGAGTCAAAAATGTTCACGCAAATGCGTTGAAAAATCACGCAAACGCTAACTAAACATACATGGACTCTTAGCGTTAATTCCACCTGCGCATCACATGCATGCGGATAGCCATTGAAATTGAAGTTTACAGGTAATGCGTGGTAGTTTGCCTCACATGTAGGTTATGCGTCGAAAACATTTACACAAACATTGTATGCATCAAAAAAATACATGCATGACGGATAATGGGCCACAAAGGGGACAGGAAGTGATGTAATAGGAAATCCTGTTTACAGGCATGGTACAGTGGGTGTTTTTCACTTTCACTTTACAGTCTGTCCTTTTTCTTGACTGTGTGGCTGTGTTTCGGTGTTGCTGGTGTCTGGAATGTGTTTCTTGTATCTTGTGGAGTCCCTCGTGTGTCTTTTGTGTATTCTGTTTGTTTATTGTACCTGTGCATGTGTTTTTGTGTAGTTTAGTGTATTTTGGATTGTATTTGTACTGTCGGGTGTGTGCTTGGGAGTTAGATTAGTTGGGTTATTTGGGGCTGTAAGTTTCCTTTTTTAACATTTATTTTCCTTCCTTTTTACACTTTTTCTGTTTTGCTTTGCTGTGCAAGGACATGTCGGGAAGGGTGAGGCTGACCCGCATGGGGGCTTTCTTTGGCTGGTGTGCCGCTTTCTGCCATCAATGCTGGAGATGGGTGGGCATGTGATACAGGGGTATCACACAGAGGCAAGGCGGCTGCGGCGGGGCAAGGTGATCGACCACCTGAAATGAGTATTCCACATGAGCAGGAATGAGTACCAGCTGAAGCATCGCTGGGCTGACCTGGTGGCCAGAGAGCAGGATCTGTTGGACCACCTGGGTGTGGTGATCGGTGGCCCTGTTGGTGAGTATCACGTTGACAAATCTGTACAGTAGAATGCTCCTGAGTGAGAGTAGCAGATGTCTGGATGTGCGGCATGGAATGTTTGTGGCCATGTTGAATGCAAGCAGAACAAAATGTTAGTGTCCCAGTACTGAGATGTAGTCCACATGTCTATACATGTTAACAATGCAGTCCTGAGGTTTGTTGAGTCATGTACGGCTATCACTTATGGCCACATGTACCAAGCTATTTTTAACTGTCGCAAGTTTTCAGATTTTATGTGTTCACATGAAGAAAAAATGTTTATTCCAATGCACATCCCCAATTTTGCCATTCTGCAATCACATTGCCGAATCACAAAACAGGGTTTGCTAGTGGCATTTAGGAAGTGGGGTTCCCTTCCTATTAGCGAGTCGCTGTCCGCTGATTGATTGTTTGGTGACCGCGAATGCTGGCACTAAGCAATTGCAGTTACCACCAGTTTTGAGTTGGTGCTAACCCATTTTCAAAAGAGGAGGGGTCCCCATGGGATCCCTTCCCCTTTGTGGATGCATGCCCAAAAATTGTTTCAGAGCAGGAAGTCGTCCCACGGACCACTGGCTGTGTTAAAAAAAATATTAAAATCATAATGTTGGTTTTTAAAATGCTTTCTGTTTACCCTTGATGAAATAAGGCTGAATGAGCTCTAGAGGGACATGAGGAAAGTGTTGAAAAAGCTTGACACAATACAAAGGGCCTGATTCTGACCCTGGCGGTTGACTACCGCCAGGGCAGAGTGCCGCGGATGCACCGCCAACAGGCTGGCGGTGCATCCATGGGCATTCTGACCGCGGCGGTACAGCCGCGGTCAGAAACGGGAAACCGGCGGTGTCCCGCCGGTTTCCCTCTGCCCTAGGGAATCCTCCACGGCGGCGCTGCAAGCAGCGCCGCCATGGGGATTCCGACCCCCTTACCGCCATCCTGTTCCTGGCGGTTTTCACCGCCAGGAACAGGATGGCGGTAACAGGTGTCATGGGGCCCCTTGGGGCCCCTGCAGTGCCCATGCCAATGGCATGGGCACTGCAGGGGCCCCCTAACAGGGCCCCACTAAGATTTTCAGTGTCTGCATAGCAGACACTGAAAATCGCGACGGGTGCAACTGCACCCGTCGCACCCTTCCCACTCCGCCGGCTCCATTCGGAGCCGGCATCCTCGTGGGAAGGGGTTTCCCGCTGGGCGGGCGGGCAGCCTTCTGGCGGTCGCCCGCCCGCCCAGCGGGAAACTCAGAATAACCGCGGCGGTCTTTTGACCGCGCAGCGGTATTCTGGCGGTTCCCGCTTGGCGGGCGGCTCTCGCCGCCCGCCAAGCTCAGAATCACCCCCAAAGAGATGTGGACAAAAATACCCAGAGGCTCAAGGCAATAGAAAATACACTGAGGAGGGCAAACCTGTGAACTCTTGCCTCCCCTCACCCCTAATTCAGTCCCCTCCCTCCTCATTCCTCATCCTGTTTTGTAGTGGGTTTAGGGAGTTTAGTGATAGGTTAGAGTAGGGTAGTAGTTTAGATAAGATAAGTAGGTTGGGGAGTTTCATATTATTACATGTTAGTTTGTGGGTGGGTGAGTGGGGGTTAATGTTGGGTCTTTTGTGTATTTAAAAAAAAAATATATATATATAGATGTTTAGTGTTAGTTAGTATATGTTTAGGTTAGTATATGTTGTCCTACATGTGTCTCGTCATATAAGAGGGGTGGGGGACAAATGTTTAGAGTGTGTTGTTAAATGTGGTAAGTAAGCTTGGCATAGGGTAGTTAGGGCCAGCTGTGGGTAATGTATAGTTAGGATACATTAAGTTAGTGTAGGTGTGTTACATAGTTTTACGTCCTGTTTCATACATAGTTATTAAAGATTTAGGTACTCCCTTACTGCATGTGTCATATGCTTGGGGCTTAGGGTCTTGGCATGAGTGTACAGTGCAAAATGTCTTTTGGCCTGTGTATTCCGTACTGCATCCACATTCCTCTCTTGACATGTTAATTCCCACTTCCAACTGAACTGTCACATTGGCAGCTACAACAAACCTAAATCTCAATGCATCTGCCATCCATTGTACCCACCACTCAAGGTGACTATGGTTCCCATGTATTGGACAGGTAGGTGTGCTTTTTAAGCTGTAATAGTTTTGATCCTGTGTCGTGATGTTGGGCACTGTGGGGCGTCTGCCTGCAGCCTCAAGTTCATGTTAACACTGCTAAACTGAGTAGTGCCAATTTCAGATGAGGTCAAATATACAAATTTCACGCCTATGTGTTTTACTTGTACTCCCAGCTGACGTTATTGGCCAAACACTCTTACACAGCCATTCCTGATGTATGTTGTGGGTGAGGCATGTATATTTTAAAGCAAATGTCTCATACACAATGTATGGGATGCGGGGGATGTGGCCAGCATTAACTTTCATCTTGTTGATACCTTGGCCCTGATTTATACTTATTTAGTGCTTTATTTGCGTCATTTTGTGACACGAAAGCATCACAAACCTACAAAATACAATGACATTTTGTAAGTTTGCGCCGCTTTTGCGTAAAAAATTACACTAATGCTGTGCAAAATAAGTATAAATCAGGGCCCTTGTGCCTAGATATCTGCTCACATTATTCGTGCACTCTGGTATTGACACTCTGTGACCACAGCCATAGTACATTCACAACAAAGTAGATGTGTCACAATATACAGAGACAAAGTGGTTGTGTAGGTGCTGTTTATTTAAAAGTGCAGTAGTGCAATATTTACATAGTCCAGGTCTGTGACCCATTAGTGTAAAGCATTCTATTGTGACGCAACACAAGTGCAAATTTGAGGGACATGTCATTAAACATGCTGAGATGAAGTGCCGTTCAGTGAAGAGGAACATGAATTGCCAATGGAGTAGTGAGTGACAGTTGCAGTCCATAGTGGAAAGGTTAACAGTGTGTCGGTGAAGAGTGCATGTCATCAACTGTAGCAACACTGGCATGTGGTCAAGCGCAGTACAAAGGAAAATTTGCCCATGTGGCATGGGCTGGTGCTACTGGGTACTCCTATGGGTGAAGATGATCTGTTCCACATCTTCATCCTCTGATGTGTGTGTAGTCTCCTCTGCCCTTGATGGTGGTGGTGGTGGGTTTGAGGGGGCAACACACACTTCAGTGGTTGGAGAAGTGGACACCAAATTCCCGGCAGCTGCCATCTGTGGAACTACATATGGCATAGCTGTAGCAAGGAGGAGCTGCTGATTACTGAGAATGGCAGCAACATCCATGTGGTAGGCAGCCATGTCTGCCCTGAGGGAGGCCAGTTCCCGGTGCATGGTGTCCAGCTTGTTGTCATGTATGCAGCAGCAAGATTGGCACAGCAGTGGTTAGGTCCCTCACACACTGTTGAACTCCTTGCAGTAGGGATTGTATGACTTGTATGGCTGCTGACTTTTCTGTGGTCGTCATCATGCACATGCACATCCCCTCAAGGCAGGCTGCCATAGTTTGCATCCTCACCCGCACCTCCTTGGCCAGCTCCTGCTGTACTCCCACTACTGTCCTTTCAAAGGTGGTGTCTGTGTCATCAGAGTCCTCAGCTCTGTTTGAGCTGACAGGTCGTACTACTGGGATGGTGAGTGGGTCCTCTGGGATGGCTGCTACATGTATGCTCCTCCTTGCGACTGGAGGTGGTGTCTGGAGGGTTCCAAGGACATCTTGGAGGGTTTCCTGGCTGATGGTTGTCAGCTGGTCATCCAGGTCATCAGGGTAGTCCAGGACAGACAGATCCACAGGAGCGCCATCATCCTCTGCAATGAGATATTGTACAATTAGTGTGTCTGTGTTGTGCCAGTTGTAATGTGATGTCGCTGACTTCCTATTGGTGGTACATTGTCATCTTGGTTCCCATGCATTGTTCCTGTCATTAATGTTTGCAGTCTCTCAGACCTATGCCCCACCTGCATGTCGCTTGTAGTGAAGGGCAGTTTGGGCAATTGTCTGTGTCACATCTTCTAGGTGTGGGTTCTGTCCAAATTGTGGCTTCCCACCTTCTTGTCCTCATCAACCCTCCCTCTGCTTCCATTAGCATGGTGAGGCCTTGCAATGATTGTTGGTGTGCTGATGCCAAAGCACCACACATAACATTATGGTCCTGTCCCAGTCTATCATTTTTCACATACACCTATGCGGTGCTGAGACCTAGCACCATACCATGTATGGCACTTCCATGAGACAAAACAGGTGTTACCATTGGTAGTTTCTCATGTTGATGTTTGCATATGTGTGCTACATTGCATTGCACTGTTGGGACTGGCAGAGTTCCATTTCCTCTTGTGACTGCAGGTGTGTTTGCCTTTCTACACACATATGTCCTCCCCCTCAATGCAGTTGTCTTAGCACTATGACACCTGACATGTTGCATGGTTGCATTGCAGCTATTGTGACACAGACACAGGGGTAAACCCAGGATGGGGCAGCATGGGTATGCGATTACTGCTGTGTACATCATTATGTATGTGACAGTGCATGATGGTTATTGAGTCTATGGACATGAGCAGTTGACGGGAGTTGCACTTGGATAGGGATTGATGGGGATTGATCATGTAGTCATACTGAACCCTCATTTTGAGTGTGTTTGTGTTATGGGCACCTGACTGCCATTTCCTAATTGACGAGCATACACAGCACAGGTAGTAGTGGCAACTGTTGTCAATGGTAAATGCCGCATGAGCCAATGGACTGGACTGTGCATTGTCTTCTAGTTTACAATCTGACAATACCAGCTGTCCTGTGACACCAGACCAGTTTTACGTTCTACCCTACCCTCCTGGTCTGCTTCAGCATTTCCAGCAGCCTTGGCATGGCGGTGTATCCCCACGCAAAGGTTGTTGGTGTTGTGTTGTGCTGTGCCCCTGGATGCCCAAGCACAGCCCATGCACCTGGCATGGGCAGTGCGGGGAGTCCTGTGCTGTGTCCCTTCGCCCTTTTCACTGCCTGATTTTCAGGGCTGACATGCATTGTGTAGTAGGTATGTGCCTCCCCCTTTTTGCACTTGACATTTAGGCATTTTTGTCCCCCATGCAACTTACCCTGCATATGTGTTGTTTCCTGGTAGTCTGCGCTGTCCTGCCATACTAGTGACGATTTCCTCCGGAATGACAGCTGCAACCATCTCCTCCATCTCGTCCAGGTCATCTTGCGGTGCTGGACTCCCACCTCCGGTCTGCAATGCTGCGTTCCTGTTCCTTGCCATTTTTTCCTTTGTTCTGCGCTTGCAGTCACATCAGCGTTTCTTGCACTCAGTTACAGCTCTCTTGACCTCTGCCACACTGTTAATCTTGATCACAATTTGTTGTAAAATTGCCTCTCTCCTCCCAATTGGCAATTTAGAGGTGATGAAGAGTTGATGCTGGTGCTCAGTCACCTCTCTCACCAGAATTTCATGCTCCTCTGCGCTGAAGCGACACTTCCTCTTCTTCTTGTCTCTCCCCTAGGTCTTGTCTGTGTCCTCCTGGCTGGTTCCTGGTTGGCTGGGGTCTCCCTGGGGTCTCTCCTGGCTTCTGGGATCCATTTGGAGGCCCCTTAGCACTATTTGCTCCATTTGCGTCACTTTTTGACACTTTTACGTGGAAAAATGGCGCATATCCGCTTTGCAACGTTTTTTCATGTCGCAAACCGGATTAGAGTAATTTTTCCTGCGTTAACGTAATTTTGTCTTACGACAAGGCGCAATGGTTAGCATCAGGAAAAATGACTCTAACCTATTCTTAGCGCCACCCAGCTTCAAAGTATAAATTTGCGTTATGAAATTACACTAGCCAGCGCTAACATTTATGACGCAAAACTGCGTTAGCGCAGTTTTGCATCAACAAGTATAAATCTGGCCCTTAGAATTAGGAGGATGGAGTACAGTAGTGCGGAGGATGATAGATGCTGAATGGGTCAAGGGTCGGGTGTCGGGAATTCTATCTCTCTTCCTGCACCTCCCATAAAAGAACAATGCCATTTTCTGTGACAGTGGGTGTAGTTATGATAGTCTTCATTCCTAGCCAAGACGGCTATCTTTCTAATTTGTGTTGCAGGAGTATTCCTTTCAAGATGGTTTCAATAGGAAAAGGCGTAACTTGCCCTATTCCGTGTAGCGTCATTAAATTAAATTACTGCAAATTATTCAAAATTACTCTAAAAAATTACCTGAATGGTCCATTCGAATAAAAATTCAACTCAAAAATGTAATTTTGAGTTAATTTCACTTCGCTCAAATTTAGAATACTGCTGCTCGCGTTCAGGTTTGCTAAAAAATTACCTGAATGTCTGCGCAGGTAAAAAAAAATTGTTGACCACTTATGTTAAAGTAACTACTGTTAGCGTTTGAAACAGTGCTGCTCACATTCAGATGTGTAGATTTGTGCTAAAAAATTACCCGAATGGCGCGCTTGGGTAAAAAATCTACCGCTTGGTATTTTCCTGCATTAAAATTTCTACCTAAAATTACGTAATGTAGTGCAAAGCCATAAAATCAGTAATTTCATGTAAATTGTGTTGCACAAAATGATCAAAATCATGTCAATTATTCTGGCATAGTTAAAATTTCACCCAGGCCTAGTTTTCAACTACTTTCCGGTGAAGTAATTTCCTATTCTACTCATAGCTGAGGGTGCTTGGGCGGATAAGGATGAGTCAGAACACTTTTGACTGCCCTATGTTTTTCACTGCATTCATACCACATTTTAGCTTTTAATCTTGATATGTGCTCCTTTTTTTCTGCAGTTGTGTTTCCCTGTTGGATTCTTCAGCCAGAAGATTATGCTAGTCTCTTTGTCTACTTGACTCAGGGTAGTTTTGGTGCCTTGCTTTCCAACTCTTGGAAACCTCTTCTTTTTCAATCCAGAACCATCTATATTGCCAAAAGGAATTTTCAGCCCTTTGTGCTTATTCCTCTCTCCTTGTGATCCTCCTAAGGGGATACATGACACCTTTCAAGTGTACGTAAAGTGCAGCGTGGCACTGTGGTTTCTAGGAAGAGTCGGACCTTTCCTTGGGCAATTATGAAAGAAACAAGAGAGACTTTCACTGTGTGCAGTTCTTGAAAACTTTCTCGTTCATGCTTCTTATTGCTTCCCTGTCTCTCCTTTTCTGAGGGCCAAAGTGTTAAAAAGAAAAATAAGCTCCAGTGCCCAAAAATGAGTGCCAGAGCACCAACTTGCAACAACAGAACAACTGCACAAATAAAGGACTACTTTCATTGTAATATGTGTCACTGCACCTCAGGTACATCGGAAATGAGTGAGTGTTCCATTATTTTACTGTCAGTAGGAAAAAGTAGGTTTCAGCTATGGATTTCTTCTTGTAGGGAGGGATGGCCAGCCACAGTGCTTGTCTAGAGTGAAGCATTGCATTCTGCATGTATCTTTGCAGATTTACTTAGTCTGACTTTTATTGGCAGTGTGCCTTGTGTGCAACAGGATGTGTGTTTATGTGTGACTGTGTCTCATGGCTAGCCAATAGTGTTGAGGTGCTTCCCATGTGGGAGATGATCATCTGGGAACACCACTTACATTGGTCCCTGTCCAAAACCTAATGAAGGACCTTCACGTCCCCTAAAATCTAGAAACTGGCCTGTATTCAATTTCTTATACACGAGGTCTCAAAGCTTGTCTCCTGCTATGATATGAAAAGTAAATATATTTCACTCACTAGAAAAATCGCACTGTGTCTTACTCAGCTCTCTCCACATTTGTATCCTGTGTTGGGGGATATTTTGAGTTTGTCGGGCATGGGACATTCACCAAAATTGACAGAAGATTGTCTAGAGTGTATACATTTTAGCATTCTAAATAGGGTGTATAGGCACCTGTAAATTTTTGTTGGATGTTCTGCCTCGACCAAACTTGCAATAAGCATCATGATATTTCTAGAGTAGAGGCTTCTAGCACCAGAAGCAAAAACTGAATATGTATGCATGTAGTATTACTATAGTCAGGTCTAAACAAAAGGCAGTAGAGTGCTGTACAGACTCAAAGAAAATCATAAAGTGGATGAGTGATAGGCGAGGTAGCTGGTTTGTGGACTGTTCATGCATGTGATGTGCTGTTCTTTAAAGAGGTACATTTCCAGCTCTTTCTTAAATTAGATCATTTATGGGTGGTCCTGATGGATGAGGTGATGCTATTCCAGATCCTGGATGCATGGATGGGAAAGGTCTGCTGCCTAGTTGTTTTCTTTTTATACACTTCTAGGTTTGACCTGATGGGTGTTTTGGCTGCAGGTGTGGAGGAAACACCAGAGATGGAAGGTAAAGTGGGGGTACTGGTAGTGATGGCAAAGTAAATGATGTCAGTGTTTTTAGGACTGTGCATTCCAGCAGGGGGAGCCATTGGAGTTCTACAAAGATGGGAGTGAAGCAATAAAAGTTCATGTCATTCAGCCAGGTATGTACTTTTTATGGTTTCTTGTTCTTGACAAATAGCAGGGATTCTGTCTTGTTTGGGTTGAGCTTCATGTAGGCACTGGATATAGAGGCCTGGATGATGTGCAGGCAGTGTTTTAGGGCTTAGATGTCTGAAGCAGAGGACACTTTAATTAGAGTTGTGTATCATTAGCATATTGGTGAATTTTGATTCTGTTATCTGTGAGGAGACCACCAAGCGGCTCCATGTAGAGGTTGAAAATGACAGGAGACCGTATGGAAACCTGAGGAACCCCACAGGTGACATGTATCGTTTTGGACCTGTGGGTCCCATGTGAAAAAACTGGTGTCAGTTGGAAAGGTGGGAGGAGAACAAGTGAAAGACCGTACCGGTGAATCCCATTTGATACTCCAGGGCACAAATGAGGGTGGGCCGGTTGACAATGTTGAAGGCAGGTGAAAGATCCAGCAATATCAGGATGCTGAGTTAATATTCATCTGTAGTCAAGGATGCATCATCTAAGATGTGTAGGGTAGTCTTCTTCATGCTTCAGCTCGATTTGAGGCCAGGCTGGTGGACATATAAGGGATGGTTAGCATTCACGTGGGGGGGTGGGCTAGTCTAATGGAAAATAGACAAGTGATAATCCAAGTGGACAGAGTGTTGTGACAGAAATTGTGTTGGAGTAAATATAGCAACTGTCCAAAGGGCATCAGATGTGGCAATGTTTGCACCAAACATGACAAGCTTAGCAGTGCAGAGGAGCAGTCACCCCTGCCAATTACACCAATGCCTACAAACTTCAAAGTGCAAGGTCAAGGGGGCTTCTTAATAGACTAAATCACAACTCAAGAAGCCGGCTGTCTAAGTGGCATTCAACACCACATGAATGGAAGGAAAAGGGAACTAAGATTAGCAAGTAGTGAACTGAATGATGGTAGATGAAACCTATAATTGAGTGAAGTAACTTGTGGAATGGCGACATTGCCCTAGAGAACGACAACTCAACATCACCCAGAACCCACAATAGGTTGTTTAGAAGTGGAATTCCTTGGGCAGCAAGTAGTAACTTGTAGAATGCCCACACCCCCATGGAGAAAAACACCTCAAAAACACCCCTTATCCAGGATGTCTTATGTAAAAGTGGACTGTTCTAGGCATCACAATCCACCACTGTCACAGAGGTAACCCTTGACCCCATGACTTGCGCCCTGGAGCAGAAGTTGCAGGAGATCATGTCAATCGAAAGAATAACAAGTGAAAACAAGCATTTACACAGGCACAGTGGCATAGCGAATCCCCCAGTTAAGCAGCTATGTGGGGGCTGCCAATGGGCTGATGAACTGGATCTCACTAAAATGTAATATGTTGTCTCTTTTGTCTGCAGGCAAATGCTCATAAATGATACTGTTAGTGAATACTATGACCGAGGAGTATGGGAGGAAGTCTGACATGCACAGCAAAGGAAACGAAGGAAAATAAATTATGTGAATAGGGAAAATCACAGAAAGAGGGACTGACAGAAAAAATGTGAATTAGAATGAAACGTAAGAAAGAAAAAGTTAAATGAGAGACAAAAGATAAGTCGATTTTGGTCATGAATGGGTGGATAAAGGAGGGTGGATGGGAGGAAACGTGAGAAAGTAAGGAAGACATGGTGAAAGGTAGGATGGAAGTTTGAAGGAAAAGTGAAAGAATATACATATGCAAATGTTAAAGGATTGACTGAAGAAAGAAATTAATGAGCGGACGGATGAAAAATGGACAGCTGGGGAACAGTGAAAGTATGCATAGAGGTATACAAATCTATAATTATGGGTGGAAGGGTGAAAAGATGAATGTGTATAAGGAAGGGTGAAAGGATGGATGGGAGGATAGATAGATGGGTCGATGGTTGGAAAGGCGAAGGGATGGACAGATGAATGGATGAATAGACAGAAGGTTGAAAGGAGTGATCAGTAGATGGATAGAAGGAGGATTAAAGAGTGAAGGGAACTCTTATAAGGAGGGCTGAGTTTTGTGTATTTGCCTTCCCGTTGTGGTTAGAGGCATGATTGAAGTGGGGGTATTTTAATTTTCTGGTTACTCCCTTGGACAGGCAAGCACGTGTTTACTCTACAACTGAGTGATAGAGTGTCTATAGATAATTTGTCTAGTTTCCGATTATGACTGTCACAGAGATTCATAGTCAAAATCAAACATCTCTTCTGAGTGTAGAACTACCTCTGCCTCCTTTTATGTAGGAGCATCGAGCCGCGGGCCCTGTATAGAATAAAATGTTACCATTTAATATTAACTGCTCCAGACTGCTAGAGTGGTTTCTACCATGGATGGTGTCATCCCTGTCCCTGCAGAGATGGATGAGCCTTGACAGCCCCAAGAAATCATGTAGGATCCCCAGTTTTATTCCGTGTATCACAGTGACAGCATTCATTTTATTCCAGGCCTTAGGGCAGTGTTTATATTCTTAGACCACAGCACATGGACAATGTCACTGAGCTTTAACTTGCATCTGTGTACGATTTTAAAACAGCTGAATTTTCATCTTGCCTCTCTGTATGACTTGTCATCGGGTTTCATAGTTCTGTTCGTGCTCTGTTCAGGGATTGTCTGATCAGTGACCCTGCAATTTGTTAAGTGACTCTACAGATACCTGTTAACAATGCACTTCAACTAGCAGTTGATTATAGATCCCACCTTAAAAGCCTCTATAGGTCCCTTATGTCTCTACGTCGCCATTTCTCGTTGATCTACTATTGTAGGCCATCATCACTCATTTTGTCCACGAGACAGTCCTAGATCTACATTAATATTTTGCAAGTAGTTTAACAATGTTTGATGCAGTATATCACCTATATATTACAATTTACTGAAATTTCCTGCAATACATAAGTATAACTTTAATGTCTCAACCTGACATGACACTGGTGCTCCAACTGTCTAGATATATACCGAACCCCAGACACATGCAGGACAGACCTTGCGCACCCTCTGGCGTACAACAAAGCACCAAAGCCATATCATTGGTAAAGCCATGTCCCATCCATGCAACCTAACTCCGACACAGTCATCCCCGCAGAGTCAACAGGACATGCTTGGCAGACCTTCCTGAACCATCACTCGCACAACCTAGCACGCATGGAGACTGAGTATTAGCATCTGTCAGTTTCTTACTAAACTGTAAACTACAGCTAAACTCTATCTTAAAAATAAAATAAAAGGCTCAATTTCGGCCTTAGATCTATAGATGTGGTTCAGGCCCAAGTTATTGATAGTCAGGATTTTGGAAATTCCCTTTTGACAATGCCAACTTGTTGATAAATGTTGAATTTCCAAAGCATGCTGGATGTACCAAGAATGAACTATACCTGCAATGGTCGGATTTTAATAAACAGCAGGCACTTAATCAGTCCTACTGGGTGTTTGAAGCAGGCTCATGTATAGCAGTGTGATGTGTGGTGGAGTAATGTATTACCCTCGTCCTGTGACCCTTCAATCAAGGAGATTTGATGATTCGCCTGCCCTCCGATCACCTCTTCCAGGTTTTGGATGCTGGTGTACAAGGCCTTGCACCCATCTACACTGGACCACACAAGTGACTGACATATTATAGAGCCTGTAAAATGTTGCACCATCTCTACCAGTGCTCCAGGTTCCGCTAAAACAATTCACCCCCTCATTAAAAATTCCACCTGATTCTCAAATGTTCAAGCACACACTTTTCCACCACCCTCGGTGCGATGGTCCTTTTTAGGTGACTTACACATAAATGCGCTTTTAAATTATTTCTAATTGCTACTATTTCATTTATGAAGTCAAATACAAATGACTGCTCGTTTAATTTGAAATGTTGTGTAAGTATTTACTTGCTCTTTTGCAGCCATCACATTTACTAACTTTTTCTACAGTATTGTTTTTTTTCTACAGTCAGACATCTGGCTGGTTGTATTCAACAAACATTGAAAACCAATAAAAAAGAAGTGTTAATAATAAATGGTGTAGATCAAAGGTCTCCAACCTTTTCTGTAGTAAGAGCTACGTATGCTCAATGAAAATCATCCTGAGCTACTAAAACTATTAGAGTTTTAATACTGACCACATCAGACAAGATTACATTAGTGGCCACCATATGCAAGATTATCTGGAGTGTTCACATCAGTGCATCAGGCAAAATTTCCAAATGTTCCCAAAATTAATTTTAAAAGTGCTTTGTCAATGTGCAATGCCACTACATGGTTAATACATAACAACAAAGGCTGCAATGCCTTTGGAACTGAGGTAATGTTGTAATAAGCCCTGAAAATACAAACATTTTCCTATCAAATAGTCAATTTTGGTACACATACATTAATTAAACTAAGCAAAAGCTTCTAATTTATTATGCTGACCTACCCACAGGAGAGCTACGTATGGCTAGTGAGAGAGCTACCAGTAGCTCACAACCTACTCTTTGGAGATGCCTGGTGTAGATCTTGTTGGAGCACACCTCGCTGTCCTCAAAGATGATCTTCTGATCGAGCTAATGTCGAGCTAATTTTGTGAGAGTCATGGGCTCTTACTTCTAAGTATGTTACTTCTTAATATGTTTCAACAGTGGGGGTTGCAAACGGTATTTACAGGAGATCCATTGATTTATTGTAGCTCAGACTGGAGCTTGCTTTTCTAGTCCCCTTCACAGATTTCAAGTACATCACATTGGTGGGCTCAGAGGGAGCATGTCCAAGGTGCCACTCTCTTTCAGCAAAATGTGTTTACACATTTTTTATTAAAACCAGGTTTGCTGGCTTAATTAATAATGTGGCAGCTTACATTGATCTACCATTGGTGGGCACCAGATACCATCCTTTCCTTTCCCCTGAAGCACATTTAATACTTAGAAACCTGTGGTTACGCCACTTGGCAAAAGTAGAAAAAGTTACCAGAGGGCCTACATTACCTTCTTGCCCCAGTCTCTCTTTAAAACTTCTATTAATCCTCATGACTGGTGTTCCAGTTGAAGCTAAAAGTGCCAGAACTCTCCATGCTGAGTCCTTTGACATGGTAAAGTCAATAGGTCAAACAAAAGTGGGATATGATTACGTAAGTATGTGGGCTGTACCGTCAAATCCCTCAGCTCCATATCGTTTTGGGAAGTCACTTTTTACTTACAGATCCTCTACAATACTTCAAGGTTTCAACTGTGAGCATTTCCTGATAGACAGCACCACAGTGCTCAATTTGTTTTTGTTGTTTACGGTGCGGAGCACCGGCATTTATTTTTGAGGGCCGGCTTTTATTCTTCTGCCTCAAGCATTTGCTGCGAGTAAAAGACACATATGGAAAAGACGGAGGAAGAGAAAAACAAAAAAGCGTCACAATGGGAGAAGGCAGAAAGCTGTAAGAATGAGCTGAAGGGGCAGGGAGTGGATTTAAATGGATTGAAGAGGCCCAAGATGGCTCCAGGATTAGGCTGCCTCAGTATTCCGTGTTCCCACATTTAATTGCAGCAGCCGCATGTTTAAGAGGAGGGATTTGGTCGTCAGTGAATATATGATGGAACAACGAATCCTGGAACCATGCATGCCTAAACAACGCGGGCAGAACAACGACTGCATTGTTACCACGAATGCCTTTAGCACGCATGTCTTAACAATGATTTTTCATTGTAAAGGCATGTGTGGGACGGCGTGCGTGGTTCCAGCATGCGACCCCCCCACCTGCCCTAACGCCCAGAAGTACCCCACCCCTACAACTAAAACTACCCTGACCCCCTACCCCGCCCATAAAAATAAAACTACCCCGACCCCCCACCCCTGCCCCTAAAAACTAAAACAACACTGACCCTCCACCCCAAAAAACAAAACTACCCCTACCCCTACCCCTCCTCTAAAACTAAACCTACCCCACCCCACCCCACTCCCAATACTAAAACAACCTTGACCCCCATCCCTAAAAACAAAACTACCCTGACCCCCCATCCCCGCCCCTAAAAACAAAACTACCCGACTCCCACCCGTAATACTAAAACTACCCCAACTACCCCACCCCTCCCTTAAAAACTAATACTACCCGACCCCCACCCCTAAAACTAAAACTACCCCAACCCCCACCCCTAAAAACAAAACTGCCCCCAACCCCGACCCCTAATAAAACTACCCTGGCCCCCCATCCCGCCCCTAAAAACTAAAATTACCCCGTCCCTATAACTAAAACTACCCCGACCCACCCACCCTGCCCCTAAAACTAAAACAACCCTGACCCCCACCCCTATAACTACCCCAACCACCACCGTCCCCCTTAAAACAAACCTACCCCATCCCCCACCGACCCCTAAAAACCAGAACTACCCCATCACCCCACCCCGACCCTTAAAAACCAGAACTACCCAACCTCCCCACCCCCACCCCTACCATATAAAACAAACTACCTCCACCCCTAAAAACTACCTCCCAATCCTGCCCCACTTACCTGACAGCGTCCACTCCCGATGCTGACTCCCCTTTTCTGTGCCTTAACCACACATGTGCATTGCTCAGCACACACGTGGTTAAGGCACAGAAAAATGAAGTTGTTCCGCTTTCGTTGTTCACAACTTCGTTGTTCTGGTGTTTCCCGGCACAGGCACGTTTTTATTTACAAATTAAGCACTGCAGCATCACTCCTCCTCCACCAAACCCACTACATTAACCCAGTGCTGACCGACAGAGTCCCCGGAGAGATTCAAGAATACCTGCTATCCAGACAGGAAAGTACATAAGCATCACTACTTTGTGAGGCCTTCCACAGGGAGCCCTGATCTCAGCAGCTTTGTCTCTGTAGAGGCGGGAACACTACTACAACCTTACCATGATGATAAGTACTGGAGATTCTCTTGGTCGCTTACATGAACTGTGGCCTTTTGTAAAGTGAATATGAGGTCCCGAATTACAATGTGGCATACTGGTCAAGGGAACACTTTCAAGCATCTTGCCACAAATAAGTAGCTTATGGTCTTATAAAGAAGGACCCACATCATTTATGTGTTAAAAACCTTGTAAAATGTTGTCATTGACTACGAAGGACTCTATACTATCTATGTCTATTCTATGTGAAAGGAATTAATGGGACAGAATAAAACTGATTGCTATATTTACAAACATTACAATTGTTATAACATTTTATACCAAAATTATTGTGATACACCCTCCATGCTAATAGATTCACTTTTCATTGTTGTTCTTAACTATTTTCATCACGTAACGATGCATTGATATGATCCGTCCTTGCACATCAACCTTCTTTGGAATACCTATTTTGGATATGTACATTCAGGGACTGTCTCAGTACCACCCTCTTGGGCTAAGCTACCTTCTGTGTCAGCAAAATAGTCGATTATGATATCGCTCTGCTTTGCACTTTCTACCAAGATACATCTAACGGAACATAGTAGACAGAACATTTCACATACATCATCCAAGCTCAAACGTGCTACACAGACAGAAACACTAGGTTTAGGCTGTCTCTAATAGCCGGGGCGAGGGCATGTTACCATCCTCAGAGATGTCCAAGCAATTAGTCTAAACCCCAAGGCAGACAGACTTCTATGATACCAACATTCACACACCCACAGCTCATTGCGCATGACAATGTCATTCAACCAGAGAAGGACCAGAAGGCAATGTCAGGACAACTGAGACACCAGTGTGCGATGGAAACCTGAGAATAAAGGGCCAGTTGTATCAAAAAACCGTTTTGCGTTTCTTAAATAGCGAATTTTAAGAAATCGCTATTTAAGAAATGCAAAATGGTATGTATGATTTTTGCGATTCAGTAATAGCGATTTCTTAAAATTTGCAAATGCTGTTACCGAATCACAAATAGAGAATCCTACCCCATTCGCACCTATGGGCCTGTTGGCCCATAGTTGCGAATGTTTTTGCATTTCCCAAATTGCGAATTCCAGTTAGGAGTTCGCAAATTTGGAAATGCAAATCCCAGGGAGCTGGGGGCCTAAGGCCCCCTCTGCTGCACCCAATTTTTTTTTTACGGACATGTGAAGCACACACATGCCTTAGGGGCATGTGTGCGCTGCGTGTCAATTTTAAAAATGCATATATAATGCATTTTTAAAATTTGCACATGGTTACCACCAAACTTGAGTTTGTGGTAATTGCATTTCATAAATGCCCAATTCACATTTAGGAAATGCTTGATACATGTGCATTGGAAATCGCAAATAGGAATTCTCTATTTGCGATTTCCAATTTAGAGAAGCACAATTTGTGATTCTCTATATGGGGTCGCAATTTTAAGGAATCGCTATTTTAGCGATTCCTTACAATTGCACAGCGAACGTCTTTCATACATTGTAAAAGGCATTTTTGCATTTGCAAACAGCCGAATTTTGCGATTCGCACCGTTTGCGAATGCAAAATCGCTTTATACATCTGGCCCAAAATCCTGATGCACTCCAGACAGCCAAAAGCACTACAACGCCTGACTGTGAGCTATACAAATGCAATAGCATAACAAAGTTTATCGATTTATGCCAAATAGTTATGCAGGAGCATCTTGTGCCATTTTATTCATTAGTAAAATAAACATTTACCTTAGTGCGTACCGGACGGTGTTTTGCAGTAAGGTATGCTTGTTTTATTCAGTATCATAAATGACTACTCCTCCACATTTTTATTGTCTGAATTGTATTAATGTTACCCTCAGTTCCTCCAGTTTTGTCTTGAGAAGCCATTTTCCTGGGTAGAATACTACAAAAGTCGAAACTTCTTAGTACGCTGAAGAAGTTATATACCTCCTGAGGAGGTTAGCATAAATCTAGCCTGAACCAGGACTAGTTTTTTTAAGTGACCACAAATTTAGTCGAAGGGCACTTACTTTGAAGGAGCCCGGAAACGGCATTTGGGTGTAAGTTGCTGTAATTTGGCTTGGAATCAGGGCCGGACTGTCCTTTATTCCAACTGGCTGGAGCCCTTGGAGCAGTACTTAATTTGAGCAAGTGGTTTCCGGAGCTGGCACTAGATCCTAATTGACAACACCAGCACTTATGACAGGCTGCTATATGCTGTCACTGTTTGCCTAATTTAGAGATGAGCACAACAAAAGTTGTATATTAAATCAATATAGATTAAAAGACTAATACTTGCCGTCCAAGCCATTCTTATGGTTTGGGGCCCGGAATAGTGTGAACTTTCACACTTGTAGCTGTGTGATGGTTCAATCAATTAATCAATCAGAGAATTTGTAAAGTGCACTATTCACCTGTGAGGGTCTCAAGGCGCTGAATGGTTAGTAGTTATTGGCAGTGCTGCCAGGGGAAATGGGTGTTTCAAACTGCAGTGCCCTCTTGCCGAGGGCCCTGACACTATTTGTTTAAGCCCAGGGGCCTCTGTCACTTTTCCCACCTCTCCAAAGTTATTTGAAGATGTCACAGAGGGCTCCAAAAGAGAGAGCAGAAGAAAGAGGGAGTGAAATGATGGAGTGAAAGCAGAGCAGTCAGAGAAGGAGAGGAGCGAAGGGTATAAAGAGGATGGATGGATGAAAAGAGAGAGATAATGTGAGGAGCGGAAGGGAATAGGTAAGGTATGGGCTTTTTTTCCAGGACTCCTTTTGGCTACCTGGAGCCGTGATAGTTGGAATCAGAGATGTTAATCACTTAATAAAATACAATAAAAACACCCAGATTCTTTAAGCACTTGTGGTTCACAGAGAAGTAGAAACACCAATTCAGTTGCCAAAGTGTCTGGTAGTGTTACCTTAAGGAAAGACCTCAAAGAAGGTGGTACATTTTCATGGTGAGGGAGAAACACCCATTCAACATGTTTAGGAGACTTGGGGCCAGATTTACAAGAAAGTGGCGCATTGGTCCCGATGTGCCACTTTTCATGCGTGCCCCTACCGCCACCTACCGACACCATGGTTGTGCCATATTAATAATACGGCACACGATCTGTCATTTTAGGACAATAGCGTCAACATTTTTGACACTATTGTGGCTCTTTGCTGCACTAGCGTCAAACATTTTGGAAGGAGGCCCATTGATTACAAAGAGTGTGTCACTTAAACGCCTGCATCTGCGTTTGGCTTGAAGCGCAGAGTTCTGGCAAAACTCCACCAGCTGACATGTGGCAGAGTATTTCTTGTGTGCAGCTTTCCAATATTAAGTTGGGAAGCGTGAGTGAGAATTTGCATTCCCTAACCCCATTTTCAGGAGCTTGATCGCTCCCCCCGAGAAGTTTCTCAACGTGGGTGGTCGCGTCAGGTTGCGACCATTTGTGTTGACAAAGCTGCTGCTTGAGTATAAAATCTACTCGAGCGGCAGAAAGAAGCGGCACCTGTGGCGCGCTGTGTGGTGCTGTTTACACTGATTGTACAGTGCCGAACAAGCTCCAAGTGTTAAAATCAGTTAGAGCAGCGCAACATGCCCAAATTCCATCCACTAGCGGAACTCTGTAGAATCTTGTGGAGCTTTTATGAAACTCCATGGAATTCCACAGAGTGAAACTCTGCGAGTTCCACCCTGGAATAGAAATTACATGTTGGGGGATATCTTCAGTGCACACATTTGCTCGTGGATAACCTGCCACCATGGATGAGGAATGTGGTATTGTCCCAAAAGGTTTTCCCCTACAAACAGCACCATGAACCCCATGGGTACATCAGAGTTTGTAAGTGTGGGATTAAATTGCCAACACTTAGAGACAAATACCCGTGCTAATTCTACAGAAAAATACTAAGTTCTAGGTGGCTATGTGGTGATGGCAAGCAAGTGGAGGGGCAAGGAGGCCTTCCGGTGGTGCAAAACGAGATTGAGCGAGGAAGGAAGATTCAGCCATCATGTCATCAGTGCAGTGAATGACCTTCCCGAATCTAGTCTGCAGTAATATGAATTATTAATTCTCCCTCATTTAGGCGAAAAGATATTGGATGCTATTCAAGCCTAAATATGGGTATCGATATACTATTTTTGCACATTCTCAACTGTTCTCAGTAGTTGACCTGGAAAGAAATTTGCTCAAGGAGCAGATTTCAGGTGTACCACTGGGACGACCACCTCCCACGGGCTCTAGTTGCCTTAGTGTGCAAATCTACATAGTGCAAAGTTAAGCATGGGTGGAGTGGAGGCTCCTGGCCAAGTAAACATTTTATTTTTTTATTTTTTTCTGCAGGCAAAACATTTTCCCCATGCAGAAAGCCCACCCCCCCTACATATCAAGTAAATCTAGAGGATTTCCTTTCCAGTCCTTAACGGGGAGGTACTCCAGCCCTTCATGCATGATGCACCCAATCAGGTAATTGCATGTTACCGCATGTGCTGGACAGACTACAGCAGTGAGCATTCCTAAATGCAGAACTGAGTGACACTTCCTAGAAGAATCTCTATGCCTGTGAACGCACATCTGTAATAGGGTGAACCTGAATGGTAAAGGTGTTTCTGATTTGCTCAGAGCCACACCCTCCCCATGCAAATTTAGGATTTTTTCCTACTCATTGTGCAGGCTTGAAATGTCAGCCGAGCACTGTGTATTACAGAAGGAGTCGTGGGACCCCAGGGGTGGGTGCAAACGCCCACTGCCCTCCCAGAGCACTCTCATATTCTGGCTGTTTTGCTCTGCAGTATAAATTAACAGATTCTTTGGCACCAATCGGCAACACCCTGATATCACGACTGGTACAATGGCACAAGGAGCAGAATTTATATATTATCAGAAGTATCTTGGCATCACCCAGACACACATTGTTCATAGCCTGCCCTAGGAGGTAGCTAGTTTCAGCTATTGTGGCATCCCTCGTTGGTTACAGGTGGCAGCGGTACCTGCTGCAGAATACAGTGCTCTGTGCAGTGAAGGCTAGCAGGCTTCTCTCCAGTATAGATGGCACCATCCTGGCATCACAGATGTCATCTCAAGGAGCAATAACTCTGACAATTCTGCCTAAGGTGTAAAGGTTGGCAGCACTCCTGGGCATACACGCTGGGAGAAATCTCAACACACTATCAGACATAAGCATGAGCAGTGCCCCGAAGCATGAGATATGTCACCTCTTGATATGTGACTGCTCCCCATACCCAGGCTTTGAATCACTGATGGAAAGTAGTCTCAAAACTATACAATATGCCAACAGTCGTAATCAACATCACCAATTACATTTTGACATGTTTTCGGTTACACTGCTGAAGTTTAGTGGGAGACACCTAGTGCTCCCCTTTTCGCCATATTGCACCCCCTCCCTTCTCCTGGCCTACTCTCTGACTGTGTGACACACGTACCGGTGGTGTGAACGTACAAGTGCACGTCAAGGTTTAGCCTTGATTCTTGGCACGACTCAGAGTGGTTTTAATAAACCTTTTCACATAAATATTCCTGGGTATTTCATCAAGACCAGATATTCCTGTACATTTTCAAGTGAGGAGGATTCCTTCTCTCTCACAGTTCTTATAGCCTCTTCTATTTCTACCAAAGCATTTCACAATGAAGCCAGGTGGGATCAGTGTCCGGTAGCATCCAATCTCTTCCCTGGAGTAGTTTTCCGCCCACCGTACTAGGAAGAATGTCAGTACCACATCCCACCAGCGGAAAAGATGCTCTTCAACAGCCTAGATGTCACTGTTTTTAAAGGGGGTTTTCACTGTAGCCCCTCCATAAGAGCTCCCGCCCCAGGACCCTAAGTGGTTGTAAAATCTAAAGCTTTCATCCAGCCCTTTGATTGGCCATTAGGCGTAGTGTGTACCTAGAGGCCCTACGCTTGATATAAGGAAGCCCCTCCCCATTGTGGTTGCATCTCCAGAGAGTTAGAGGTAATAATGGAGGTTGGTTGGTAGAAGGCAATCTCCTAGAAGTAAACAAAAGTGAGGGTAGGGTTGTACCCTGGGGCCTAAGAGACTGCTGTTGTGACATCTAGCCCTGTCGTGTGTCACATGTATGTTCACCTCGAAACAGAAAAGCAGATGGAAAAGTCGCCGAGCTGGCTTGAACTGCATAATATGGCTGCTGGATTCCCAACCTTCCCTTGTCTCACCCACTGTCTGCTACCTCAGTTCTCCCTCCACGAATGACACTACTCCTTCGTAATCAGTTACATTCAATCTTTACCCTGCCTCCTGGACCTGACCTTCTCTCCACCGATCCCACTTTCCCATCCATATACTGTCATTTTTTGACAGCATGAGCGCAGCACTCTCTTGATGCCGACATGCCTTTAGAGGACTGAGAGCCACCTCAATATCCCTGGCTGCACCCCGAGATACTGAGCAGATTACTGAGTTGATTGCCAACTCCCTCATACAAATGTCAGCTCCCTAATATTTTTGACTCTCGAATAATGTAGCAAAAGCAGTGTGCATATATTGGCGGTACCTTGGTATATGATGATAGGTTCCTGGCAGTTGATAATCACAGTTTCAATGGTAATTTCTTTTCTGCCACAGAATGTCTGGTGGAATACTCATTGAGGCCTCGGATTTGGAAACTGTGATGGGCACTGGGTCTCCTGGCACAATGTTTACAAGACTGGTATTGGTTGTTCCGATGCAGGTGCCATGATAGCCGTCTTTTCTACTGGGGCACAATGTAAGAGGCAGACACTGCATAGTATTCACCAGTGTCCCTTAGTATTTAATGCAGCAAAAATAGGTATGTAAAAACGTATTTTCCACAGACTGAAATAAAACAGTGTCTATGTGGGAGTCTGTAAATATTCATCACAATCAAGCAATAGTTAAACTCGAAGAAAGGCTTGAATTCAAAAAGTATTGTGAATAATAAATGAAGACTCCAAGACTGGAACACAAACATTTGTTGAGTATTCTGTTAGTAAGCAAGGAGTATTCAATAAAGTTCAGTAGCTTTCGTAAACCTGTCCTTACAAAAGAATATTATAGATTAGTAAAAAGCGCTAAAGGTACTTTTCAAATATGCTAAAAAGACAAAGTCATTACAAAATGTACTGTTCCACCTATGATACAGTGACTCCATGCCTCTGCAGCGCTTGGAGCCCTGGGCGGACGAGGAACAGCTCCTTAATGTGCCGCAGCTGCTGGCGCAGGTCGCTGCCAGGATCCACAACCCTTTCAAATATGTTTTTTTGATCTGGTCACCCCCATCTGTTTCGAGGTTTTGATGTCGGCTAATGAAGGAGTACGGTTTACCCCCAGCCAGCGTGCTCTGAGTAAACTGTTTACACTCAGAGGCACTAGAATTGCACACTGAAGAAGAAGAACAAATATTGGCAAAGCAAATCGGCCTCGCCTATGTCAGAGCTACTGGCTTCGTCAATGTCTTTTATCCATGTTGTATTGGAGTAGAGTGCATAGGCGAGTCCTACTGGATTAGACAATGCTTGTTGTACCTTGCAGTTCACTCTGGAGAAGTGGGCGTTAGACTTAGCACACCCACGGGTGAGGGGACCTTTCTGAAACACCGGCAGAATGCCTCTTGAAGCACTTACCTCTTTGGAGTTATTACTGTAGGCGCTAGGGTAAAGCCTGCAGCATGACAACAGGATGTATCACAGGGGAATGAAATTCTCCCACTAAGAAAGTCTTGTATGAGGCAAGCAGGGCCGTAGCTTGGTCAGTGAGAGTGTGGGGGGGAGAGGAGGGGTGAACCACAGATTTCCCAACTCTGTCAAGCAAGGCATGAGAGGGGTTTAAGGGGCAGTGCATATTGTTGGAGACAATAGTTTTCAAACTAATCAACATTTTTTAAGACCTTCAAAACAGACGAGAGAGCAAGTGTGTGAGTGTGTTCTTGTCTAGGTGAATGTAAAAATCCCAGGTGAAATCTGACAGGCACCTCACCCGACGGAAAGCACTTATACCCAACTATTTACAACAGAATACATGTTTTAAGGGGGTGTAACACCCCAAACACCTCTTCTCAAGCTATGCCCCTGAAAGCAAGACTTAAGCTACTGAACAATGGGAGGGGGGGTGCTAAGGGTTTGCACAGCGCGCCGCAACAGTTTTCAGCATGTAGAAAAGTATTACAAAAACTTGCCTTTGCCCCGCGGCAGCTCCACCCCCATGGTGCTGTACATCATCAAACACAGGCCTCCATACTTCTCTGAGACCATCTCTTTACCAGGAACAATCCCCAGACTCGTTTCCTTCACACTTCAACAGTTGTAGACTGATTTTCAGGAAGTTTCTGACTATAGAGAGCTGTTGGGGCTTAGGGCTGATGTAGGTAGTTATGATTTTGCGACTCGGAAATTTGCGAGTCGGAGCGACTCACAATTTGCGAGTCGCAAAATCATATGCAGAGTGGTGTCCATGACACCATCTGCGAATTGCAAGGGGGTCGCAAAGACCCACCTCATTAATATTAAAGAGGTGGGTCACAATTTGCGCCCCCCTTGCGATTCCCTGCACTCACAGGGATGGTGGCCTGCTGGAGACAGCAGACCTCCATGTCTGTGACTGATTTTTCAATAAAGCAGTTTTTTTTGTATTGCAGCCCATTTTCCTTAAAGGAAAACGAGCTGCAATACAAAAGAAAAAATGAAACCATTTGGTTTCATTTTTTCAGAGTAGGCAGTGGTCCGTTGGACCACTGCCTGCTCTGAAAAAATAGTTTTGGTGACATTCACAAAGGGGAAGGGGTCCTTTGGGGACCCCTTCCCTTTTGCAAATGAGTTAGCACCCACTAGACATGGGTGCTAACTGCGAATTGCTTTGTGACCGCGTTCGCGGTCACAAAGCAATTCTGCATCGCGGTGCGAATTGCAAATAGAAAGGGAACACCCCTTCCTATTTGTGAGTCGCATTCCCATTTTAAGAGTCGGTACCGACTCACAAAATGGGAATGTGCATCGTGATGCCCATTTTGCATGGCGCAAACTGCAAATTTCGCATTTTGCGCCATGCAAAACGGTTGCTACATCTGGCCCTTAGTGTGTATCACTGTATCACTGCAGCCTCTATCCTGAACCACCATGGGACATAAGCAGCTGCAGCACCTAAAAGTGCTAAGAATCTATGACGCAGCCAGAGCAATCAACATCATAGTGCTTTTATTTTTGGCAGGACGGCAAGCAACAATAATGGGAGGGGAGTGATAGAGGCAAGTACTAAAGACATGGGCATCGCTAAATGCATCATAGTGCTTTTTTTCTGGCGAGAGGGTGAGAGGCATCAAGCACTAACAACGGGAAGAGGGACAAGGAGGGGATGGTGGAGGGAAAGCAACAATGACTGGAGAGGGGAGGTAACAATGGAATGGCAGAGGTGTTTGGGAGGCACAGGGCAAGAAACATTGGAATGCGTGAGGGTGTGGGAGGGAAGGGGAAGCAACAACAGAATTCGTAGGGAGTGGGAGGGATGGGGAAAGTAAAAACAACAGAATCAGGAGGGGTGGGAAGGACAGGGGCAAGCAACAACGAAATGTGGGAGAGGCAGGTGCAAGCTACAACGAGCAAGCAAAGAAAACAAAGAAGAAATAACGACTGAGAAGAAAAAAGAACCTGGATCTGAGTGCGAGTAGCATTGTGCTGCGTACTATGTGGCTTCACCCCGACGTCACAATTTTAACCTATATGCATACATAATGTTTCACATGATGTGTGTTCTAACTTTATCAATGAAAGTGATGCACTCTAATTCAGTACTTAACTGCATTCACTGTAGAACTAGGGAATCATACACACTGTGGCCCAGATTTAAGAAGCACTAGCACCACATTAGCATAATTGTTTTGATGCTAATGTGGTGTTAGGCTTCAAACATCACTGTGCCATATTTACAAAGTGGTGCAATGCATGCATTGCACCACTTTGTAACCCTTTGCACCACATTATGCATGCGCCATGCATAATGTATGCAAACATGCATTCCCTTGGTCGGAGGACCAGAAAACCGGCATAGTGGAATCTAAGAGATTCCACTGTGTCATTTATTGTGGCTAATTTTAACTCCTGCTCAGAGCAGGTGTTAAAACGAGACACATCATTAGTTACAATAAGCCCCTATGTACTGTTAAGGGTTAGCGCCCAAATTTTGGCGCTGAACAGTACATCCGTAGTGTCAAAAATGTTGACTCAATTGTCCCCTACACTGCGCCATGGAGCGCTGTATTTTAAATACAGCACACACATGGTGGTGGTAGGGTGGTGCTTAGGGGCGCAAGAAAAGTAGCGCTGCACCCAAATCTTCCACTCTGCGCCTTAAAATTATGAAATGAAACATAATCATTTGAGGTGAATTAGAAACCATCCTCACTTTAAATAAATATATTTGCCTTAGACATGAGAAGGATTTAGGTAGATGTGCGCACTAATGTTTGCCAGTTCAGTGCTAATATGTAGTTCTCGGTTGCATTTACGTTCATGTATTCAAATGTATTGCAGTTATTCTAAGTGTAACATGAATCTAATTTGAGATTGTGTAACTGACATTTACATTATATGAAATTAAAATGTGCACAATAACACAAACTAAAATATGAATTTGTGAAAGACACTTTCAATTGACATAATTAGTTCTGTATTTCTTGCGACGTGAGAATGATTTCCATTTCTGCTTGCGTATCTTTTCTTAGCAGGTGCTTTCATATGAACTGTTAGATTGGGAAATAAATGTACTTTTGTGTTAGTAATAGGGAGTCTGGGATAAAGACCTTAGTAGAAGAACATGGAGAAACCATGTGTAAGCCAAAGGGCACTTATTCAAATTTGTTGCAAGCGATGGCCGATTGACCAAAGCCTGCATTGTTCTCAGGGCTGGTTTGAGAAATCTGTGAATGGTGCAGTTTACAGCGTGAGACTGAAGAAGACAACGGAGCTCCTGATGGCATGATGATGGCTGTTACCTAACAGATTTGTGTAGTATTAACTAGTGTTCTCACAGATTGATTTCAGACACTATCCCCTTAGACTTTGAGGTACAGTCCTCTGACTCTTCTCTTCTCCCTATGCTTTGCTGAGTGTGACTTAGGCTAACAATTCTCTCAAGAAGGCAGTTGACTGAGCTTCTGTTTGATGACACCTTTTTCTTCCCTCTGTGCCCATAACTACATTTATTTCTTTTTACAATAGCTTTGCGACTTTTGTGATTTTCCCCATCCTATTGTAGACTATTTTAGGTAGATGACCCTGGATTGAAGCCATGTATAGGAGAGAAGACCGAAGACTTTTCTCTGAGCATCAAATTTTAGTGCTAAGATTCTACATTACTGTAACTGACACTTAGTTTGCCTTATGCTAATTCACCTAAACTTCTTCAGTTCGTTTGGTTACCCTGTTTGTATTCTGTAGGATGTTTTTGAGATTTGTTTATATCAGCCTGACTGTTAACTTGTAATAAAATCCTTAACTTTATTTCCAGTCTGGGCCTTTATTGTGTGACCAAATTGGTTACACTGTAAATTAATGTTGATCTGGTTGAGAGTTAACTCCTTACATCTTTCCTTCTGAAGGAAAAAGACCCATCACCTAAGGATTTATGGAAGATGGTCTGAAACGCTCCATCCAGCAGAAGGCCGCTAATTAAGCCATTAATCAGTACTTGATTCATGCTCCATCAAAGAGACAAACACACAAAGAGGGAGTGTAAGTGACACATACTGAGAAACAAAAAACAAAGAAATTAGAGTGACAAGAAAGTCAACCAATGGTAAATAATCAGCAGGCTCAAAGCCCCTCTAGGTTTAAGTTAAAAAACATATCACAATGAATTATATATGTGCTCTCTGGCTGCAGCCTTTAGTGCCCCTGAGCAGAGTAGCTCCCTCTCTGTACATCTAGATGTGCATGTCACAATCCATGTCCCCTGAACTATAAACAAGATTGGTGAGCTGGGTCTCCTGAGAGATACCGTCTGATCTGGGTACTCTAAGCTATGACTCTATAAATATGTTCCCAGAGTTGGATCTCCTGAGCAATGTACTCAGCGCTTTAACCGCTGAGCTCTGCCCAGTGACTGAAATCCCATGATCAGTCAGAACTGTATCCTCTGAGCTGTGAACTGCATCTGTTGAACTAGATCTCTGGAGTCCCCTCAGTTGCAAATCTCAAAATGTTGCCTTAGGGACTGTGACCTCTGAGAGATTAGCAGCATTTCCTGTCCACAATCGGCATTTCTAGTGCGCTGTCCTGTGAGATGTGTGCCCTGACCTAGATCTCTCCTGATGTGTCCCCCGAGTTGTATCTCTCAGCTTTATCCCCTGGGCAGTGCCCAATCATCTGTGTAGCCTGAAATGTATCCTGTGGATTGTGGGCTGTATCTCAAAATGCAGTTAGTGAATCCGGCCCATAGAGTCCTCTTAATATAGAACAAGTTGTCGCCCATAGGAATGAGCAGTACTTCATTTGGCTGCACCCTCTGATTTGTTTTTCCTGAGTGGTGGCCCTGAGCTGCATGCCCAGTGTTATGTCTCTGTAGCTGTCTACTGAGCATATAGTTGACACTACCCAAATCTATTTTTGGGGCTATGTTTTCTGAGTTGTGGCTTCAAGGTTGTGTCTCTTGAGTTTTGTTCCAATTTTTTTGTTGTCTTATCTTTTTCTTAGGAGCATTCCTGATTTGTTGCTCTATTGCTCTGTCCTTGGCTCTGTGTCAATGGCATATATTCAAGGTGGATGTATGGGATGTTGCAACTCCATAAAAAATCCATTTGTGGGTCAAAAGTTGTATACAGTAACTCTGTGTCATACTTACCAACTCTACTGATTTAGGCCTAGATTTACATAGAAGTCAAGCAAGGCAGGGCAGCACGTAAAGTTTCTGCACTGGGTTATGTGAAAGAGATACAGCACCGTATGTACTAACCCGTGGCGCTGTTCTGCCCTTTGTGCACAGGGCAAGAGTGTCTGCCTAAACTCTCAGTTCCATTTCTGAATACATGAAGCTCTCCATTGTCCTCTATTGGTTAGCCAATATCAAGGCCCTACTTTTGGTGATTTCCAGGCTGTTCTCCAAATGCAGACTTTGTATACATGGACTTCATTTAGGGGTCACAGCTGGAACCCCTGTCTTGCTCTTTGCGACCCCTGGCACTATCTTTGTGACCCCTGGTCTCAAAAGCCAAAGGCAATGCCAAGAACAGAAGATGAACAGTGCTGTTTACTTTCTGCAGCTCAGTCTGTGACCTTAGGCTTAAACTCTTAGCTCTCTAAAAAACAACAGTGGAATCTATACTCTTGAAAAAAAAATGAAATGCAAAACACATTTTTAAACAAGCTGTTGCAGGTTTTTGGTATTTCCAAAGTATGGAAAATAATGTGTTTGAATAAAAATCTTACCATTGTGTTTTGAATGAGTTATAATTCCTTAAAGGAGATGCGAAAAACTGTATTCACAGAGCTAAAGAACACGTCAATAACATACCTTACATTCAATATATGGTCTAGATGAAGAAATATAGATGGACAAAACCATCATTGTTGTTTTAAATCTTTTTGTTTGTTTTTCTGTATTTACCAGTCATTTAGTGGGTAGGTTATACTTTAGGAAATACATTAAATCATGACATTTTAGCTATTAGTAATTTGGCTTCCCAGTGTTGTTTTGTTTTTGGCACTAAATTCTCGTCTCTCACCCAGAACATATTTTTTCATGCAATAATGCCTTATCATGTCAGCACTCTATTTAAAATGAAGGTGGCATATAAAATGGACATTTATCTGAGTTAGAAATGTGTGTTATTATATCACTTCCTCTGAGGATTCAGTGTCAAAGATCATATGATGTCACTTCCTGTGATGGCATTGAGTCAAAGGGTGGTATGTAACATCACTTCTGCTACCTCTGGCATTTTAGTGAATTAACACCCATGTTTGTACACAGTAATGCTCCTTACAGCAGGATCATCTCCGATTTGAAGCACCCACAACAGAGGCAAAAAGAGGAATAGCTTTCGCAAGAGCCACAGTAAATAATGATCAGGAAAGGGACTAAAAGCTGGCCTCTGTAGAAGGACCCTTCATACTCTGAACAACAGAAACAGCAATTCCACATTTCACCCCATCATCTACCAAATGGCAATGCTCAGGAAGACTAATAAGTAACCCCTCTCACCAAAAGGATTGATTTGAATTTCTTAAGGGAGAGCTGTCTCCTTTTAACTCACTTTGGTGTCTAGGTCTCCTCCCTCTCTTTCAGGAAAGTAAGCTCACTGTCTGGGAAAATAACCTCACCTTCATCTTGAACACATGGACAGGCTTGTGGCATCTAAAATGGAACCCACAGGCCTTCGTTATTCTACTTCACTCATACATGCAATGCAATCACTGCATGGGCTACACATATCCACACAGATAAACATGCACTGGGTTGTCAGAGCCAGAACCTGGCCGGTAGCCCTCTGTTAAACTAACACAGATAAAGAGATCTGTTCACAACTATTGATCTGAAAAATATGGTGCAATGCCACCACAGCTATATTTGCTAAACCCAAACCAGGGATGGTTGTCCACTGTCAAGCCAATGAGGGCATGCTTGGTGCACGCTTCCAGTGTAAGGCAGGGGCCAAAGTCAATAATCAGGAAAATTAATATTTGCAGCTGGACAACTAATACAGAGAAGCACAAATGTACACCATGCAGGGGACATATACAGTGCCAACCGCATGTCAGACAACCAGTCTTTCATTTTAACTGAAATAATTTTGACCGTATCAACAGACATTTTCTAAATAACCTCCTAGGTGTTTATTTACTTGTAGTAAAGGTGGGCAGTTAAAATGATCAAGCACACAAAATCAGGCAGTCGTACCTCCTAAGGACGAATATGACCTAATAAAGTGTTTATGTGGTAAGGAACTGTACTAAAATACCATGGTGTCATAAAGGCAATGTTAATCTAGGAAGCTCCCTCCCACCCCCAATATATTATTCCATGGTGCCAAGTGGCCATTTCACAAATCTTATGTCAGTTAATCAAGATATAGACTCAGAGATAGTGATACAGAGCTGAAGAATCTGTGACACACGTTGCAGCAGTGAATCTGATGAATAGACACTGGTAAAGAGGCACTGTACCTTACACTGACCCCTGATGACGACCTTGCACCAAAGGCACTGAGTCATGGACATCGAGCAACAGGCACGGGCAGTGAGCACCAGTCCATGGACACGGCCTCACACACTAGACTAGACAATATGATAAAATACTGAGTCCTTGAAACAGACACAGGCCCAGATCATGACAATGGCCCTCATGATAAACTTGGTGGCAATCACCGCCGACCGCTGTGCTGACGGTGAACAAAAGACCGCCAGTGGCGGTGACCTGCATACCGCCGAATAATGATGCCAAAAAGACAAACATCCAAAAATCTTGCAACCACCACCCACCGCCAGGGCCAACGATGGCAGAAAGCCAGTACACCTCACCCCGCCACCACCATGCAGACAAATCCCCCCCCCACCAAATAATGATGCACAAATCAGCTTGGCGGATAGTGAATGTCGAACGACCATTGGCGGTATGGACCTCCACGGCCAGCAATGGGACCCGCCAACAACAAATGCACACATTGGCGAGTTTGAAAAGCACACACCTGACACACATCCACAACACTTAAAAACAAACACATACACACCCCACAATCCTTTGCAACGCCAATAGCACAACAGATTTGACAACACAACACGCATACACTGAACTCAGCATCACACAAGTCACACACAGAAATATACCACCATATATACCACCAAAACTCATACATTGCTCAACCACCATCACAAGCCACACACCCAACCCACAACAGCACCCTCACCAATACACCTACAACACACCACCCACAACATACGCCATGGCACCACCTAAGCACCCCCGCTTCACAGACTGGGAGCTAAGGACCATGGTGGACGAAATACTCAGGGTCGAGCCACACCTATTTGGGGCACAGGTGCAGCAGATACCCTTGGCCAGGAAGATGGAGCTATGGCAGAGGATAGTCAACAAGGTCCACGCAGTGGGAAACCATCCACGCACAAGGGATGACATAAGGAAGAGATGGAACGACCTGCGCGGGAAGGTTCGTTCTATGGCATCCAGGCACAACATCACCGTACAGAAGACTGGTGGTGGTCCCAACCTCCTCCCCGAATACACCGACTGGGAGGAGAAGGTCCTGTATATCCTGCACCCGGAGGGCCTTACTGGACTCACTGGAGGACTGGACTCGGGGAAGCCAACTACAATACCTAACAGTCACCACACCTATAATGCATGTATCACCCCATCCCTCTCATTACCACCAGGACCCCATCCCCTACCCAGTCTACAACACCCACACACTCACATCCAAGTCACCTGCATGCCCACGAATAACCCCATACAAATCACCATCCAGCCCCCTGTGCACAGTCACCAACCCATGCATGTAATCCCGGTAGCACTACAACACCCACAATGCACCACCACCCCCCTCAATAAATGTATCAAAATGTACACAAAGGGACCTTGCATGCCAGTACAAGGGAATTCAACCACCAATTACTGCTGACCAGTGCTGCAATTGACAAGAAAGTGCAGGACACCCACATCTCTATTCTCTCACACACAGGCACCACCACTCATGCTATCCGGATGGAGACGTCAAGGAGTGTCAGTCCTCTACCTGAAGATGAAGGCCCCACTCAGGAGAGTGCAGAGGGACGTCTGGACACAGAGGAAATCCCTGGCCCATCCCACAGCCCTAGACAGTCACCCTCCATAAGCCCCACCCAGGACACCACTGACACCCCTACCACTCAGCCACCACCATCAACGCTGGCCAAACGACCCCACACCAGTGTCACCAGGCAATGGACTGGCTGCCAACATGTACAGAGGCCAGAGTCTCCACCCACAACCAGGCAGGATGATGAAGGGCCAACTGCAAGTGGGACTGCCAGACCTGTGCAGAGGACACAGGTACAGGGGGCTAGGGCCAGTGGGAGTGCATCAGTGGCCCAGGTGGTGGCCCAAGGAGGGATGCTGCTGCCTAGCAGGTGATTTCTGAGGACCTGAGAGCATACCACTATTCCCAGGACAGGATGGGCCAGATCCTGGCCACCTTGGAGCAGAATAAGAGGCTGCAGGTAGCACATCACCAGGAGGACATGGATCAAAGGAAACAGTTCAGTGCCACCATGGCCTCCATTGCAGGGGTGCTGCAGTGCCAGACAAACATCCAGCCTGAGTCCTCCACTAACCTGCAGGCCCCTTCCGCTAGACAGGACACTACCCTGCCATCTATATCTTCAGCATCCACTGGACTGGTGGCACTGCCAGAGGACTCACAGGACACCAGCACCCCTACCCCTGCAGCCCAGCTTCACCTTCTCAAACATACCCTCAGACCCAGATATCCCCCTGAAACACCAGCCAAGACCAAGCCCAGCGCCAGGAAGTGACTCTGACCTGAATTGTCTCCCTTGTGTGCCACTGAGCTACCTCATTGACATACCATTGCCATCGCACCATCTTCCAATGGCCCCATGGATGATACCCCTGTGCAACCAACAGCTGAGCATTTGTACATGAGTATGTTGTTCACCATGTGCCCACCCCCTCCCACTGTCCCAACACTCATGAATGTTTTGACATTTTTAACTACACCTGTGCACTCAAAATATCTGTCCTTAATCAATATGAGCTATTAATTGTGAATGTGAATGCATTCGCCAATTATCATCGTAATGCTGCTTTTATTGCAGGAGAGGGTCTAACAGACTGTAGTGTCTGAAGTATGTCACACTGTACATTCCATTGCGTGCACTGGCATCTGCCACTTCAGTCATGATTTTGCCTTATCACTGGTAGAGAACACCACAGTACTTACTACATGAGTCAGCCTGAAACAATGCAGTGAAGCCACCAGCATCATAGGAAATGTACCTGAGAGTCACTGGAAGTATAGCCGGATTAGCTGGGTCCTGGAGGTGATGTCTTCTCCCTCTTCTTCACCATCACTATCGCCCCTCCTCTGATGTGGCAGGGCTGGTTGGACAGCATCCTTCTCTTCCAGAAGTGGGATAGCTTTCCTCACAGCCAAGTTGTGCAGCATGCAGCAGGCCACTACTATCTTACACACCTTGTCAGGAACGTAGCACAGGTATCCTTCAGAGAGAATGAGGCAACAAAATCTTGCTTTCAGGAGTCCTATGGTGCGCTTAATCACCGTCCTAGTACGACCATGTGCCTCATTATAATTCCTCTCTGCATCTGTCCTGGGATTCCTCACAGATGTCAGGCACCATTGGATGTTGGGGTAGCCAGAATCCCCTGCAAAAGTTGGCAAAAGAGGGTTGAAACACACCCAATTTACTTGCATATAGCCTGGCTGTCAGCTATGTAACTGATCCAGTGTCATACACACTCACCTATGAGCCAAGTTCTGTCCCCCTGTAGGTGTCCCATCATGTGTGGCGCACTGCTGTTTCTCAGGACAAATGAATCATGGACTGATGCAGGAAACATTGCATTGACATGTGAAATGTACTGATCAGCAGTACACACCAAGTGGACATTCATGGAGTGATAGTTTTTATGAATCTGATACACCTGTTCATTTACTCCTGGGACTATGAGGGCTATGTGGGTACCATCAATGGCACGTATCACATGGGGGATATTTGCAAAAGCATAGAATCCTGATTTGATGGCGGTGAGATCAGCCCTTTGGGGGAAACTGGACATAACTCTGCAAGTGTTGAACGAATGCATTCAGGAAATTGGACAGGATGTGGCTGAACATTGGCTGAGATACCCCTGCAGCCATGCCCACTGTCACTTGAAATGAGCCTGTGGCCAAAAAATGGAGCACAGATAGTACCTGCACAGTTGTAGATATGGCATGGTAATTCCTATTAGCCGGCTTCAGAACAGGATCCATTTCTGCACAGAGGTCAAGGATTGTAGTTTGATTAAGTCGGTAAGTTATGATGATGTGACGTTCCTCCATGGTGGCCTGATCTACCAGGGATCTGTAAACACATGGGGCTCTCCCTTGCCACATGGGTCTGTACCTATGGGTGATGAAGAAACGCATCTTGAGTTTGGACATACACTTGCATCACATGGTGACACAATTCATGTTTTCAATGCGACACATATGTAACGCACACAAACACAAAGAATTAGGTAATCCTGTCAGACTAATGTTTGGTGAGGTGTCTCAGTCATAATGGCATCACAGTGTAGACACACTTCCAACCATGATTACATGTGGGGGACCAGTACTCATGTCAGCACTCGACGAAGGGGAGAGGGAATGGGGCTATGGATGAGGCCCCAGGCCAGGCTATGGAGATGTGGTGGATGCAAAATGGCAGCCACCTGCCATCCAGGTATTGTAGTGTGGAAGTGACTTCATTCCGCTGACGTAACTCGTCATGACGGTAGGCTTTGTTCACCGCCATGCACCTGATCATTGGATAATATGGTTGTCAATGGGGAACCTGGGTCACTCATGATCGCCGCAGGCGGTGATGGTGCACACCGCTGCGGTATCTACTGCCATTTTGACAGGCCCTTGACACTTGACTCCTGCACTACGAGAAGGGAAGAACTCCACTGCGTGTGCTGGTGTATCCTGACTCTGGTCCCTGAGATGGTGAGTGTTACAGGTGAACGAGCCCCGGCCTTCAATGCGGAGGAGCTGGAGAAGCTGGTGGACAGGGTCCTACCCCTGTATGCCAAGCTGTATGGGCGACCAGATGAGTAGGTGAGTTGCTATTTGTCCTGCTTAGATGTGTGTGAATGTGTCAAATGCCTGTATGCGCTTTTGTTCGCTGTGTGCATGTTCACCTGTAGTGTGCCTGGCAGTTTTTGACTTGAAAATTGTTCATATGTATGTCTTCATGGGCCACGTCAGTTTGAATGGGCATTGCATTTGTGTATAGGGCACCCACACTGATGTCTGCTTCTTTACTTTGTGTGTCCCATGGAGGTCAGCACCCATCAGAAGAGGGGACTGTGGCAAGCCATCGCCAAGGAAGTACGGACCCTGGGGGTCTACAACTGGCAGATCACACACTGGAGGAAGCAATGAGAGGACCTGAGGCGCTGGGCCAGGAAGACCGGAGATGCCAAGCTGGGGAAGGCCTCCCCTAATGGCCCACATTCTGGCGGTGGCCCATCTGGATTTGGATGGGTGCTTGAAGGCAGCACAGCAGCCACAAGGGTGTGAGTGCCAACACTGTTGTGATGCCACTATGATGGGTGTAGTTAGATGCTAAGGGGTGCATGCATACTAGTGCCAGGCACATAGACAGGTGTGTCCCTGCAGTCCTGCCCCCCTCCATGTCCGTGGGATAGTATCATAGCTAGTTTTGGCAGAGTCTGTAGGCCTGTGAGGGGTGCCCTTTTTGGACCATTGTATTTAATGTAGCTTCATTAACTTGTAGATATGTTGGCTTGGCATCGTCCTTCATTGGTTCACTTCACAAAGTGTATCAGAGTAGTGGGTCAGGATGGGAATGTAGTGTATTGTGGGGTCATGCCTACCAGTCAGGGGCACATTCATAACATGTGTTGTGTCTGGTGAGGGTTTGTGTCTGAGCTGGGTGGGTGTGTATGTGTCCCAACATGTACATATTTCCTAGAATTGACATACTTCTTTCTTGTTTTGTTTCCCCACCCCTGTGCTCTTGTGTACCCGTGTACATTAGCATCATTTGGTGAGGGAGCTGTGGCACCGGAGAGTAGGGATGCTGCAGCCCACGGTTCCCAGGAGGCAGAGTTGACCAACGCCAAGGGGACCAGTGGGTTGGAGGGGAGGGGAGTACCACGGGGGACGCAACTACCACTGGAGGTAGTGACTCCGATACCTCCTCCGATGACAGCTCCCTGGTGGTGGTGGACCCTACTGGGCACACCCATTCTTTGTCAACATATGCCACCCCCCATACCATCACCACCCTCCCAGTTGCTCCCCACCGAGTTCCCCATGCTCGCTCACCCAGGAGGGTGGGACTCTCCTTCGCCCCAGGAACCTCATCCCCTGCCCCAGTCAGCCCTCCTGCCCTCACGAAGGAGGCTCTTGATCTCCTAAGAACCATCTCTGTAGGGCAGACAACCATTGTGAATGCCATCCAGAGGCTAGCATCTCAGATGCAGCAATGTAATGCATACCTGGAAGGCATTCACAATGCCATGTCTGTCCTACAGAGATCTTTTCAGGCTCTGGCCTCCTCTTTGACGGCAGCCAGTGTCCCTGGTCTTTCCGTCCCCCCTCCCACTACCTCTACCCCTTCCAGCACCCCACTCCCTTCTCCCATCCCAAGGACACATGCAGACAGCCATGCACACAGATCAACACACAAGAAGCACACTGAGAAACGCAAGCACCACACTTTCCACCACAGGCAGGCACACACCCAACACACCAAAGCACACACAACAACATCCACCTCCCCCACTGTGTCATCCTCTACTGCCTCCCTGCCTGTCACCTCACCCTGCACACTCACATACACTGCACCCTCAGTCCCTGCTGCTGCCCCCAGTCTTGCAGTCACAACAACAGCTGACATCAAGTCATCCAGCCCAGACACCACACCTGCACTCACCACAACTACATTCACATACACTTGCAGCACACTCACTAGACCTGCAGACATCCACACAACATCCATATACACTGGCAGCCTGTCTTCTCCCACTGTGTCCACCTCCCTTCTCCAAAGATACTCAAACGCTCACACTCATCCACACCACACACATCCACCATATATAAGCAGACTAAACAGGCACCTGCAGCCACGTACAGCACACCTACACTTCGTACCACCACTCTCTCAACCTCTGCTCCCAGACCTGGCTCCAAATCCCCCCAACTGCACCTAAGAAGCTTTTCCTCTCCTGTGTTGACCTGTTTGAAACCACTGGCCCACCCCGTCTTGTCCCTAAACGTTCCTATACCCTAGCCCAGTCCACTCTTTCCTCGTCAAAGTCCTCCCCAGTCCACCCTTCCCATTCCTGTGCCCCTTCCTCTGGGAGGAAGAAGCCCCATGTTGCACAAGGCCCTCTGCCACCCCCCGGTCCAGGCCCACTCCCCCTCCTTCAAGGGCAAGTCCAAACCCTCTCCACCTCCTAAACCTAAGCCCAAGACCCTCCCTTCAAGACCTGAATCACCACCCTGCTATCCCCTGCCCCTGTTCCCTGAGGTGCCTGCCTGCCCCACTGATGCCCCTTCTCAGTGGAGTTTCCTTTGCCATCATAGGAGTCAAGTGTAGCCTATATTTGCCCTTACAGGACTTGTTTATGGACTTGTCTATGGCCTTGTCTGGACATTTTATACTATTTCTTATTATTAAATATGAGTGCCCAGCAGAGCTGTTGGTGCTATATTGAGCCCTTGTTCAGCGTTTCACTCTGGGGGTGTGGTGTGCACAGGTGTGTGCATTGGTGCAGGTATTTGTTAACTTGTTTCTGGTAAGTACATCTTGTTATGGTATGTATGGCTTGGGATGGTAGGAGGGGTTGAGAGTGCGTTGTGGTGTGGGTGGGGTGGGTGTTTGGGTGTGTAACTGTGCCATTTCTTCCCATGTGTACTAGGCTGCGGTACTTACCGTCATAGTCTTCGACGTCGGTCACGGTCCTGGAGAAATATGGCAAGTAGAAGCACTGGCATTGTTTCCAACTCTCGCTCCATGTCTGCGTCAGCGTGTTCTGTACGCCTCCGGGGAGTTTTTCCCATTATATGGGTTGTTTCCTCCACGCTTTGCCTGGCGGTGGTTCCCGCCCAGAATTGATGGCGGTGTGGTGTTTCATAATTTGGTGGGGGGTAGGGCCTTTCTGCCGGGCTGAATGAGACCTCCCCCGTCGTCATCGGGACTACCAAAATGGCAGTGGGTGGATGGCCCACTGCTTGTTTCTCATGTTCTTCATTATTTGCCAGACTGAACCGCCAGCCTGTTGAGGTAGTTACTGCCACCGCCGGCAGTGCGGTGTTTACCGCCATGTTCATAATGACCACCAATGATTGTAGCACATTGACTCTACAGATGAGTCTGAGTTGGAAAGTGGGGCACAGACAATGAGACCTGTGCACTGGGACACAATGTGCACTTAAATAGAGATTCTGGGAAAATGGTACTGACCTTAATCAAATCACTTGGACAGGAAATTAGGGGTCACTGCTGGGACACGACACAGGGACAGTAGCACTGTGACATGGACACTCGGACACAAATAATGGAACACTGCTGCTGTGTCACAGAAAATAACACTGGGTCACAAACACTGGGACACTAACAGTGTAACATTGACACTGACATGGGCACAGACACTAGACACTGACACTGTGACCTGAGCAATTACACTGGGTCACAGACCTTGGGACACTACCACTGTGACATGGACACAGACACTGGGACAAAGACATTGTGACATTACCCGCATGACATAGTGACACTGGGACAATGACCTTGGGACACTGACACTGTGACATGAACATGGATACAGACAATGGGACACTATCACTGTGACATGGACACTGACACTGTGGTACTGACCCTGGGACACTACTACTATGACATGGACAATGGCAATCAGACACAGACAATGGGGCGCTATCACTGTGACATGGACAATCACCCTCGGACATAGACACTGGGACACTGACACTGTGAAATGGACACTGCCACTGTGGCACCAACGTTGAGACACTACCACTGTGACAAGGACAGTGGTGCTGGGACACAGACATTTGGGCACTATCACTGTGACATGGACAATGACACTGGGTCATAGACACCTGAACACTACCACTGTGATATGGACACTAATATTGGGGCACAGATGTTGGGAACTAACACCTTCACATGGACACTGACACTGGGACATAGATACCCTGCAACAAACAGATTGTTATGGATACTGGGATTCAAACAGAGGCATTCGCATATTTACCCTCTCCAGCAACAGACCACTACAAAGGTGTGCCCCTTACCTCAATGGATGAAGTACAATACCTTTAGTGGAGGTAAAAGGGGGTGCAAAAAACAATTGGTACGGATGGGAAGTAAGACAAGTAAAATACAAAATAAGAAAAATGCAAGAAGTTTCTTGAGCACATGATCACTAGGCTAGACTTGCCAGGACTAGTAAGAAAACTTTTGAAAAGGCATAGTGCAGGTAAAAGTTGATCACTGCGTATTTCTAATAGTTATTAGGTTTATGCTCATCCATTATCAAATTCTTTATTCGGTTATATAAAATTAAAGATGAATCACCTAAATAAAGACATGATATAGAATATTCGAAACAAGCTAAAAATTCCCTTTTTTTAAAAACTTAAAATGCTTACAATTTATTTTTCCAATCAAAATTCAAAAGATAAGAAATATATAAATAATTAAAAAGAATTTACACTATTATGCCAACTTATTGCTCCTTTTAAGAAAGATCCCACCCCGACACACCAGCACATCAGTGACCATACTCAACCACAAATAAGCTGGTCGGTACTGTGCAAAACCCTTTTTCCTCAAAAGGGGAAATAAAAATCTCCGTCTAAATGGTGCATAAAAATCACAGAACAGGGTAAAATGGATTGAGGTCCACCCCATCACATGGACAGATTTGTATGGATTTCAACTCGTACTGGCCAAGCGGGAAGCACAAATTACTTCTAATTACTCCTATGTGGAAACAAGTGATGAATGACCTTTCACAAACATTTTGTACCGTCAAGAGATACATCTCTGGATCCACCTGCATCTTTAAAATTAAGAAATCCCTCACCATCTATTTTTTTAGTTCATCTGCCTCCCTTTTGGCTTCCAGAATTTGAAAGAAATTTTCCTTTACCCAGCCTTTCTCACAGCGCGTTAGGCACTCTGGAGCTTTGAACATTTCTGGGGCCAAGGGATGTAGCAACTTCTTTTATATATGTCAACCAGGGGATATCCAGCGCGCAATCACATGTCAAACAGTCATGCAATATTTCCATGTCTAGGGAGACACGCTCGTTTGACCAGATTGAGATCCATAACAACAAGCATTTTCAATGCAACAGGTCTCGCATTTGTTCGAGTTAGAACTATTAGCGTTGTAAAGCAAAAAAAAGCACAGCGCGATCACGCTATGTAAAATGCAACGCAATCGCGCTGCGTGGAAAATAAAAAGATAAGGTAGTCTGGACTCCAGGCTGAAAACATCTAGCCTTGTATGTTTTTGGTACTTTACCAGTGCTGTGTAGGTGGGCTAAACACCGGAAAAGGCATGACGTATGCATGTCTTTCACAAATAAAAGCAAGCGGATTTTAAAGGGCAAGCCCACGAACCAATGTAAGTGACTGACGTAGCATGGGCGTGGTTTGAAGCCCAAAAAGAGATTACAGAATGGACGGAGCACTTTGTGCTCGCCCATAAAAAGGGCACAATCCTAATACTATCATCCACAGACTCCAAAGTCAGTACCTCATGTAAACAGAACCCAGAAGTATTTTGCCCCACACCCAATAACCTTCTACACAAAATGATTTTCCTCTATCAGGGGGGCCTTGCTGCCCGAATAGCCCCAGAGTGCACCCCTACGTAAGAATCGGGAGACATTTATGTCTATACACCTCGAGCAGAAGCTGTATAGGTTTATTCCCCACTCTAGAGGCAAATCCAAAGGTATCTCCTATGGTGACATTAAAGTGCGTGCATAGTCTTGAAATGCAGGGCTTCAATGTTCCCTTATCATCAAAGGTTGCCCCTAGATAGGGAAATTCCTGCACACAGCTGATGATTTCATTATTGATCTTCAACACACCCACTTTGCTCAATGGTTTTCCACAGACCATGAAATGTGACTTACTGCTGTTTACCTCTAAGACTAAGTCAAACATAAAATTGCCATACGCTTTAACCACCTTGCGGAGACCATGCATAGTCCGGGCCATAAGCACAGCATCATCTGCATATATCTGGCCCAGCGCACTCTTTCCATTTATTGTGGGGACTTCCTTAAATCTTTCTACCAAAACGTTGTGCAACCCATTTGTGTATAAGAGAAATATGGGGGGGGGGGCAGAACACATCCCTGTCTCACACCTCTTCTAAAACCAAAAGCTTCAGTACATTCCCCTTGCATCTCATAGCTTGCTGCAGTTTACTTTATCAAATGATTAGCTAAGATCCATAAAAGCAAGATACAGGGTACCCTTCTTTGCCTGCGTATATTTGCCAATCATCATGAGCAAATTTAAACATTGCTCTTGAGTTCCTAACCCTTCCCTAAAGCCATATTGCACCTTACTTATCACATCGTGCTCACTCATCCATACCTCAATACATCGTAAAACAATTTGCCCCAAGCTTTTTACCGAGGAATCCAGGAGTGAAATCGGGCGATAGGATTTGGGATCACTCCGGTTTCCCTTTTTATAAACGGGGACAATACATGCAGATTTCCAAGAGGAAGGGATTCTTGCACTGACTGCTGCATTTAAATCATTAAGCATTATAAAAGCCCGCAGCTGAGAACAGCTTTTATATAAATCCATTGGGATAGCATCCGGGCCTGGTGCCAAATTTGGGGTATAACCTGATGGTTCATCCATTTCTTCCCCTTGGGTACCCCGCAGCAAAATCCTACAAAAATGGCTCACCCACACATCAGGGGGAATATTGCAGCCGAGCCCTTCAGATGTTTCTGTCTCAAAGATGCCCCTATTTACAATCTTCCAGAACAGGCCAGGCTTCTTAGTGCAGGATGCATATTCCAGGTCCTCCCAGCCCTGCTCCTTGAGCTGCTGCTTTCTTTCCTTCAAAACAAGTTTGTATTGAGCTCATGCTCTGCTCACAACAGCCTTATCCCTGGGCTTTGCCTTTAATGCCCTCTTCAGGGTTTTCCTCGCAACAAAACAGGGTTTGCTAAGCCATCCTCCCTGGTACTTAGGACTGGGCTCTTCGATTTTGGTCATAAACTCCTTAATGGCTTCATTTGTTGTTGTCACAGCATCAATTTTGGCTCACTACCCTCTCCACTACCTGCGGGATACTCACATGTCTCCACCCAATTCTCCTGCCCTGATCCGTTACTCTTAAAGAAACCGACCCACCAATTTCTGAATTGCGCATATTGTATGTGAAATTTAGAGAAACCATAATGGGGTTATGATCACTGAAGTGCTGCCTTTTGACCTCTCCATACTGAACCAAATTTCTCATTGAAGGGGACACAAAAATGTAATCAATTGTCTCTCCATACAAAAGTTAACTGATCTCCACAGACAGATTCCAGGTCACGTATATTCAGCAAACTCAGACTCTGTAACCCCTCAATAAAGGTCCTTCTCCTTGCATCCTGTATACCCTCAGGGACATGCCCGCTGTGATCCTGCTCAAAGGGATTCTCCCCAGTACAGTAGCCCCCTATTTTAGAATTAAAATCACTAGATACAAGAGCACAAATTTCCATACCACAGACCGCCAAACTTCCCTTCAATTTCTGCAATGTTGAGAAAAGGGCCCCAGTTTGACAGCCAGAATCCCATACTGCATTGTAGAAACTTACCAAGAGGACGCTATACTTATTTGGAAAAACTAACCATACAATGTGGAGTCCCTGATGATTACAATTTATTGGATATGCTTTAGCAATGTTAGAGGTGCAAACCAGGTTTATGCTCTTAGCACATAGCGAAATTACTGTCACCACACGTAGTTACTCAATAAGTACTCCAAAGTGATGTTACATTTGCAGTTCTTACAAAATAAGTCTCCCCGACAAACGGGGAGTTTTCTCCGGTCATATCATAGACCTTTGCATGTCTTCCTGTGTGAAGCTGAAATGGTTTACGTTGTTGTCTTGCATGGAGTGGGTGTTGCTGAAAACACCAACCAGCCTGTTTTGGGTGGCTTTTCCAATATTATTTTCTGCACTTTCCTCGCTGCGCACATGAAGTGGCAGAGTTGGCGGAGGCTCTGCCATGAGAATTCTGCATTCCCTTGCCCTTTTGACAGTCAAAGAAATCAGGGGATAGAAGAGGTCTGCCATTTTTTGATGGAAATCCAATTGCTGCTCTCTTTTAAGCCATCCCAGAGTGTTTGCTAGCCTACCCATCCACTCACCCATGGCCCCCCAGCACAAATGGCTCCAGTAATCTTCTGGTTGGGACTCAGGCTGCCTCTACAACCACCAGCAACCATAGTGCAGCTTTATCAGGCAGTGGTCTCAAGTTCTACAGGCCTACCGAAGAACACAACATCCTCCTAGGGTACACTTCACCGATTGGAGCCAACATTTACATGCCAACAAAGTTAACTATAAAGGAAGAAGGGCTCCCCGTCCAGTCATAAGGACAGACTTTAATGTGATGGTTGCTCTTTAACCTATTACAACCAGTGTTCCTTTACATTTCCTTGTTTGGGATATTTTTCACGATAAGCACCATTTACTCTAGTGTTTACCAGGTGGGATTGTGCTTTTACAGTCTACATTTTGCCAGAGTTATCCATTCCTCTTGGGTGGCCTTTCCCCATGTGAGTCATGCACACCTGTATCAATAGATGCAACAGGGTGGAGAACCCTGGACAAACACCCATTGATGTGCTCTAGTGCTCGTAACTAGACCAGACAGCGGTGGATCACTTGATACTCAGGCACAGATGAACTTGACAAACATTTCTGAAGCTTTAATATAATGCTTAGTACATCAAAGTATCATCATCTCCAGGAGCAGTGACAGTCTGATCTGTATACGGTTTAATTTCAATTACCACTTCATCTGTACACAAGTGTCTGTTCACCCGGAGCGTAATGCAACACCTACAGCCCCTGAAGCAGGGATGGGGAGGCAAAACTCTAAAGGGCACCCTATTCAGCCTAAGACATCTGTAAGATATGGGTGTCTCAGGGGAACCTCACTATTTAGCGTTAGGCTGCTACTATTCACTTGGCAGCTGGTGGGACACTCCTCATTAGTTCCTAGTGCTGTATGTGCATTAACCAATTCAAGGCTTCGCAGCACTGCAAAAGAAAAATAACTTTATTAGATAAACTTTTATTCCTGCCACTGACTTGCATCTTTCAACCGAGAGATCAGGCCATCTCTCAAACCTACAATCACGCTTCACCATTACAAAGCTGCTGTGGACAACCCCTTTCAAGTTAGGTATATAGGGGTGCCAGAGTGAACATGTGACCAATTAATGGATTTAGTGCAATGAATATTTAAGCATGATAAGCCAAAAAAGACAGATAAAGAAATGCAGGATCCTGCGGAGTGTGGCCTGCCCTACTTACAGGGGGAGAGCTGCCACCTCTGAGTACACAGCATTCATTAGTGTTAAGCTGTTGATTGAGCTAAGAATACAGATTTGGTAACAAGTTTTATTTAATGGCATCGGTTAAGAAGTGAGCAGTCGCCAGAGAAGAGACAGATCAAATGTATGTGAAGGGGAAGGAGGGTCCAGGGTGCCTCCCCATAGAAACACAATGAAATGTGGCTATGAGCGGAGTTTCACAATTAGTGAAGCCAAAACTTTCACACAGATGTCGCCTGTGGGTGTTAAAATTACACAGTAACCATGTTAATTGTTTAAGCACATCCTAGTTCCAAGATTAACATTAACCACTCACTTCCAGTATAGGGCAGTGGTTCATTTTAGACCTAGGAACATCTTTAGCCCAGGCGATTACAGCACATGCACTAGAGGGGCAGGGGGGGTGACCTGCATGGCATTAAACGCCACAGTAAGGACTTCACCTGCTCCCTTGGAGGGCAGACTGGTCACCCAATGAGAGGAAGAGGCGGCTGCTGTGTCCCAGCACACAATATGGTATTGTGTTGTACTGGGACTCGTGTGGCACAGACCTAGCTGCGAGAGCAGACTGCTGCAGATGTAGAGTGGTATGGGACGCTTCCGGCCAAGGTTTTGTGATCTTGTACGCTGCTTGGATGGGGAAGGGTTATCTCAGGAGGAGGCACTGGGATCTCGGCCAGTGGGTGGTACCTATGGAGAATTTGTTAGATATAGAGCTGCTAAAACTTCTTCATTTGGCTGAAATGCTTAGCACAGAGCACGCTGCATCATCCAGACTGCAAGTTACAACTCCTATGTGAAAACCCTGTCACAGGATTCTTCGTCACACCTTTACAGATAGAATACTCTTGCATCCCTTTTGGCATACGCACGTGCACTCTAGGAAATTAGTTTGCAACCTCTTCCCAAGGGGCTAAGTGTAAAGTGCCCTTTCTGCTCATCCCTTGCCCCCAGCCTTTAGCTCATTCACTAGGGTCAGCAGATTGAAGGCAAGATTACTAGGTGATTCCAGATCATGAGGGATACTATGGTTTTCCATCTAACAACCACAGTAATCTAGATGTTGAGTCCAAGTGAATCAGGCCAGGGCTACAGCTCCAAAAAGCTGCTAGGTGTCACCTCCAACATGGGATTCCTGTGACATGAGTCATGGGGTACCCTGACCAATAGGGCTCTTTCATTATCTCCCTCTGGTTCATCTAGTCATCTTCTCTAACAGGCTTTGTGGTGAGACCTCTTTCTATACTGCTACTGTTGGCCACTTGCCAAGTCCCTGCTGAAATGTTTAGTGAGCTCTCACTAATTATCGGAATTAAGTACCCATTAACTGGGCACACTGTTAAGCCAATGGTCAAGTATACCTAAATTGACTGTAATACTGAATATCAACATCATATCAACACCAAGAATATTGTGGTGTAAGACTATCCAGGGACAATACATCGAAAAGTAAGTGCATGTAGGGAAGTATAGATCTACTATTCCTAACTCCACATCTACAAACTTTGAAGATATATGTACCACATAGGTACACATATGTGGAGTTAACTATAGAGAATCTAGACTTACTTACCTGTCAATATTTCTTTTCAATATTTTGTCCTCACTATTCTATCCCACTGATATTGTGGGTTCAATATTCAGGAGACAAACACCTACATTCGAATGGTTGACTATGTGAATGATATGCTTATATAGATAGCGTTTTTTATGTATATGTGAGTGTTGATTGACTACCTACATAAGACATTAATCATATTTAATAAATGCTCAACTGGTAAGGCTCAATTGATGCTCAAATATACTAAGCATTGGTTGAAGTTGAGCATTCTAATTTGCATCTGAAAATCTATACCAGTGCTGATCGATGCTCAGTTTCTCTACAGTTGATAAATAGTTGAATGTTACTGGTGCAGAAGTCTGTTCATTTTTTTGGGTAACAGGGCATTTAATTCCATGGAACCTGACATATAATGCTCTTGGTAAACACATCACCTCCATGTTGGGCACTAGGGGGTCTGCCAAATATTTAAAAATTATTCTGTGTTTTGGCACAGCTCTCCTCCTGTTCTCAAACAGCACGCCAGCACTATTGACCTCGCAGGTCAAATGAAAACAGTCATCCTACCTGTATCTGGTGAAATTACAGAAGATTCCTGCCTAAAAGCTTCCAGACCACCCATGACGCACTTGTAACTGGATACTGCATGTACGATCTAATATTGCATTCACGTTCAGTAACTCATTAATAATAGGTGACATCTTGAAATGACTTTGAGAATCTGGTAGTACCAGATGTGCTCAGGATATGAAGGTTGGTGGTTGGTTAGCTGGCTGATACCTGGAGTGTCTCCTTATTGTAGAGGTTATCAGCCACTAAACGGGTGGAGTACATATCTCCAGGGGCTGAGTATGTCTTTCATCACAGAAGAAGCTCCCTTGAGGTGACCCAAGGAGGTACACAAGGCCTTCAGTAACAACGCCACTGACTCCCAGCTCTGCAGCTGGCCGAGGTCTCCAGCAGGGGGGCCTACAGAGACCCTTTGAGCACAGTGTTGACCCGACCCAAACTAGACTTCCCTGACACTTTTTGCTCTGATTGTACAGGCATGGAAGAGCTCAGATGAGGAAGCAGTTTACCATTGCCCACCCTCCTTATTCAATCACATGATACTGCCCAGCCTGTACCATTCATAATCAGCTAGGGGTATGCACCAATGTTCTTGTTCTCTTATGTGAGGCTTGCTGGATGTGGTGAGCACTAGTTATGAACATCTTTAGGGTAAAATAGGCTTAACAGAGTCTCTGAGGTTCCATCAATAGGAGCAGAATATAACAAAGTGACAGCCCGTGTGATTTGAAGACGCATGCTGAGTGGTCCAGCCAGTTCGCAGGACACTGCTGTTGGTAACCCAGTAAAGGAGCGTTGCAACAAAGCTCGTGAATACCTAGCATCACACCACCACCTGCCAGGTATTTACTAATGGCGTGATGAAACTTCAGGGGGGCCCCCTGCAAAGTACCATGAAGGTGTCCCCTCTCACTTGGACTCAGTCAGGGCCCTGCCGCCCGTGCAGTGTACTGTGCTGAGGGGCCCCCTTGCAGCTCAAAGCGCCCCTGCACCACAGAGGCTGCAGGGGCCTTTGTTGCTCCACTGCTAATGAGTGCAGTATTCTAAGGCTATACATCTGAACATGGTCACACATCAGTGCTCAGTACCGCTGGTGGTCAGTTCATGAATGAGCTCAGTGTGCCATGGCAGTTCCTGCATCATTCCCCAAAGTGGGAAAGGTATGTTCTGCCTCGCGCACAACCACCTGAAAGTTGCTTTGGTGTCTGACCCTACTAATGGCCAATTTATTGATAATGTTCGGCGTGCTTGGGAGGTCTCCAGATTGTGCATTTTAGAGGGTACCTGTCATCTCCCAGCAGATACCAATAACGTTGCTTTATGCTCTATTCAGCCAGTGTTTAGCTTACTACATGGATGCATGCTGCGGAGAAGACAGGGTCTGGGCTAGATGAGGGTGAATGACTTCTGGCTAGAACAGGATTAAATCCCCTTCTGAACACCAGTAAAGACCTGCCATTCTCAGTAGGTCTGTTTCTGTGGAAGGTTCCTGCCCTCTAGTCTTGTTCGACTCTGAGGGAGCAGTGCTGGGTGGTCTCCCGCAGTGCTGGGTATCTTGGGTTGTTCCAGAATGCAACTGCCTTTGCCCTTAATAGTAGGGCCATCCCAATCTACAAACTTCTCATAACCACTGGAATGTCAGCTACACTACTAATAACTCTTTTCCTTCTTGGAGATATTACCTTTATAATGTGGGTGGTGCATCAGCCAGAAGTTCTAGTGCCCTCACTTCTGACCTCTCTGGGATCACCCCATCAATCCCCACCCAGGGGTCTTGCCAGACGTTTCAAACCTGGTAGTGGTAATTAGTCAATCAGTTTCATTTGTAAAAAAGATAACAACCTAGAGAAGCAACTATTCACTACTGTTAACCATAGAGTCATGCAACTGAACAAAGGTAAGTTTTTAGGATAAACTCTATTTACTCACATCTTTAGTAAACACATACCTTTGCATACAGCCACTCGGTCAGTGGGGAACTCAAGCACTTCATTTTCCATTTGTACCTAAACCCAATCCCCTCCACTGTAATGAAACTAATTCCAAGAACTCTTTATCTTTGCTCTATACCTATGGATCTGGCAGACAACAAACATGCTCCAGTTACCTACACATCTGGGTTTCAACATGGAAGTCGGATTCCTAGGGGGGATTGTCAGATTTCCGGGGAAACCACTTGCAGAACGCTCAGGCAGCATGGACACGAGGGTCTCATTTAGAAGAAACTGGTGCATCGTTATCAATGCACCACATTTCTTGTGCCACCCTGTGCCCCCTAACAATGCCATGGGAGCACTGTATTTATAGTACAGTGCTCCATAGCACACAGTGTGCACAGCTGCATCAGACATTCTGACACAGTTGTGGCACTAAACCGTAGCATTGCTGGACAAGCATCAACATTTTGATGATAGTGCAGCAATGCTAGGGGGCCATTGAAAACAGCACAGTGTCACTTTAATGCCTGCCCTGAGCAGGCAATAAAAATGATGCTGTAAAGGTGCAGAATGGCACAGCAAAATCTTGTAGATTTCACTGCACCATTTCTGCATCCTTTTTTTGTGGAGGAACACCTACGTTGCACACATTATACCTGGCTCAGGTATAATGTGGTGCAAGGGTTTACAAACTGGAGAAATGGTACCATTGCGCCAGTTTGTAAATGCGGCACTGTATAGGGGGATGGGTTGCGCTGGCATAGCCTTAAAAAAATGAAGCTATGGTGGTGCAAGGGACTTGTAAATGAGCCCCGTTGACCCCTAAACTTTATTGTCAGATAAGTTAAGGAGGAAGACCAATTTGTAGCAAATGATTTGATCTTCAAGGACAACGTACATTTTTTGGTTGTTAAAAATTGCCACATGTTAGCTAGCCTGTTCCTCCAGTAGGTTATAGCCCATTTCTCCCAAAATGCCAACACAGGTTGCATTACTGCCTCCAATGCCATAGTCAGTTCTGCTTCCCTCTGTGATTTTCGGAGGCAACGTTCTGGGGCTTAGGGTGCCTAACAGCATCGTCCCTAGTCTCGTGGTATCTGCATATGAAACATGTCATTCACTGTTCCAAATACATCATTGGAGTAGCTATCTAACTTCAGGCTATGCCCCAATAAGGAAAACAGACCACGTCACTCCACACAGACTCCAACATTTGTCAGACCTCTCCATGCAATTTTACTAGGGTCTAGAACCAGTGAATAGCCATCTTACAAATTGTTTGCCTCACTTTTGCATTTTTAATTGCCGTATGTGTAATACAATAATTCTACCCCACTTTATATAACTCAACTCTCTTTCATTTATTTATGGGGCATTTGCCAAGTGAAACATCCAACAGTGTAATCTTAGAAATCTAGGTAAGGTGTTTAATGTGATCTCCTGCCAGCAGCCATTTTGGAAATGATGACTTCCTGAAAAAAACCTTTTAATGGATTAAAGTAGTGCCTACCTGGAACTATCTAAACCTCTCCCTTAGAGGGAGCCCTAATACAATCCTAATATCTTCATCATGACTTCATAAGATGTCATCTATCCCATAGGGAAGAAGGATCCCTCATTAAACACTAGCCATTTTTCCAGGATTTTAACCACCACCTCATCCAGCCCCAGGGTAAATTTATAATTATCACAGATGGTTGTGAATGGAGAAACGTGCAAAACCTTTTAACCGGGTTAATTTATCCCAAACCAAAATATTAGTGGTCACTCTAATTTTCAGCGAGGCGTAATGCTTCACACCACCCCACCATGATGGAAAGTAAAGTTCTTTACAGGCTCTCCCATTTTTCTTTCCCACATATAATAGAGTTTATAGTTCTTTGAAACTGTTTTAGCAGCATGGGTGCAACAGAGAGAGGAATTGTGTAAAACAGATACGCCCTGTGTACCAGTTCTGGAAGGAAATGTCTCTCAAGAGAGGTAAGTAATTTAAGGCTACCATTTGTGTAAAGGAGACTGTAATCTCTATGTCCAAGAATGTCACACCCGTGGTCACCCAAAGCTATTGGAAAAGTGCACATAATGCCACTTCTTGTTCTTGTGGCATGCTAGGAGCTAGCGTTTCAGATCTATTGAGGCTATTCTTGAAACTTGAGATTTTACAGTAGTGATACAACTTCTTCATCAGTGAGGTCAGAGCATATAGCAGGGCAGAGATCAAGGCCATTACATTATGATAAAGTATGGTTAATTTCAATGTATCGATTCCCAACCCTACTCAGCTGATGTCATCTTTGCAATGAGTACCTCTAAGGAGAGGCAAAAAGCAGAGGCAACAGGACTCGTCTGTTTCCTGTCCTCTTTATCTAGGGATATCCTAGGAAGCTGTTCTGTTCACCCAAATTTGTGCTGGGGGTGTTGTGTGTTTGCCAGAAACCAACAAATACAGCACCTAAGAAGCGCATCTTGTGGCTCATGTATGTCCATTTAACATTGTCAAATGCTTTTGCACCATGTGATAGAAGTAGAGCACTTTACAAGTCCTCCATGCATTTTCAGTTATGTGTTACGTGTAGGATGTTTTTGGTGTTATCAGAATATTCTGTGTCAAACACGAAACTAGATTGGTCTGGCTGAATTAGTCATGCCAACAATGGACTAAGACATACACCCAGCAGCACTGTGATGAACTTGGCATCTAACTTCAGAGGGACATTGCCTAATAAGAGCTGCAATCCAAGGGGTCTTTACCCAGTTTCGGGATAACTGCTACTACAGCATGAGCATGCAATCTGCCAATACACATATTTTACCAACCTAATAAAAAGCCTCCCAAGATCTGAGCTAGGGTTCTACAAAAGGACTTATTAAACAGACCTGGTAACTTTCTCAACTTTTACCTATGAATGCATCCAATAATTTCCTCTGTAGTGATGAGAGTAGCTAAGTCTCCACTTCGGTGTCGGTGATTTATTTCCTACATTATGGGCCGCCTTAAATCTCTCCTTTATACAATTCTCCCAGTAGAGCTTATGATAGAAGTCCTGGAATGAATTGCTGCTACTGCTAATCACCATTACTTCACCCTTGCCTTTAAGCTCCTGCACTACTTTTCTTACAGTAATTGCCCCCAGTTGCGCGCCCAGTACTACTACCAGTGGCATAGTATTTTTGTGTGCTTCGAGTAATTCTACGACATTAAGAAATTACTGAGTTGTATTCATGACTGTCCATAGGTGCCAAACTCTGGCCATGAAAACATGTAACATTTATTGGCATGACCTGTGTCTGATGTAGGGCTCTGTTAACTATTACTGTTAAATTTTTACTTGACTGTCAATAAAAAAATGAAAATAAATATTTGAAAAATGCATATTTGAGTTATCCAGGTCTATGGCCTAAACTTATGCTTAAGCTCTGGTATTTAGTGCCACATTATAGTCAGTAGCATACTCTTCTGGTCGATTTCCTCATCAGTTGTCACTCTGTATGTGCGCTAGAGCAATCTGTCGCCCTATTAAGGTGTGATGCAGCAGATGTTAACTCCCACTGTTAAGATGTGTTGGAATGCTAGGTTATGAACTACAAAGTGTGCTACAGGTCAGAAAGTGTAGAAAGTCAGAGTCACTGTGTCAGTGATCTGTTGTGATGATGTCCCCTGAGTTTTACCCCTGTCCTGTTCAATGTACAATAATTTCTAACAGAGTGCAGACTCATAATTTTGAAGCAGTGGAATTCACTAGGCATGGGCGAAATTTTAATTACGCTTAAGTAACTGGAGTAATTCAATAATGACACATTATTCTTGTGAATTACCACAACTATACAATTACTTCAGCTTGAGTAATTAAGACTAATTTGGGGCACAAATCCTACAGCAGGAGCATAGGAATAACAAACTAAGAGAGAGTGAGTGGCTGCCGGACACTGCTCTTCTTGTCCTGTAGCACTTAGAGCTATTTTCTTAGAGCATAATGCCTCCTCTGGCCCATTTTGGACATGAGGGTGCATGGTCCACTATGTAAAAAGAGCTAAATGTTAGATTACACTTCTCACACAATTACGCATTTCTGTGAGTAACTTTGTGTTCATTACGAGTAATTAGGCTAGAGAGAATTACGCCAGTTATGCCCACCCTTTGAATTCAGGTTCCCAGCAAAATACAAAATATGATGGTTCGGATGCTTGTAAATCGTCTAAACCACTGACAATCATTCTAGAGAGCATTCCAACCCATAACTTTATGTTCACTGTGTACTCTTGAGCAAGCTCCACCTTATGCTAATCAGTACTGTCCATGCATCTTACAAGAAATGTCCATCTCTATCAGCCAGGCAAGCACCTCTCCAGAAATGAACACAAGCAATCTCAGAATGGTGTTGGCCGTTTTAGGCGCTGTCAGTGAGGTATAGCTTGAATCCTGTGACACGGAGAGCAAGTGGCCCATCTTTGGACATACCCTTGGCTACTTAGGGCAGTATATTAAACACACAAAAGGCAATGGAAGGAATGCTTGAAAATATCCTAAACCACTTGCAATCCCTCTGGGTAGCAAATGTTCCTAGTAATAAAGAACTAAGGACCTGACTTATAATTTGGAGGTTGAGCTGTCCTCTGCCAGAGCGACTGAGTAACTTACTCCGTCACCTGGTGGGGGTCCCAACTAGATCACTGACAAATTATCAGAACCAAAAATATTGTGTGGACAGAATATCGTGTCAAAAATATCCAGGACCAAAATATCAAGAAGGTAAGTGCGAATAGCTAAGTATAGATTTACTAATCTTAACTTCAACTCTAACCACCATGATATATATATATATATATATATATATATATATATATATATATATATATATATATACACATATATAGGCAAGGTACATATGTGTGGAATTATATAAAGTAAAACGTTGCTTACCTATAAAACTTACCTTGCCAATATTTTTGACCTCTATATTCTTGAGCCGATATTTTGTCCCACAATGTTGTGGGTTACGATATTATGTCTACACGCCTCCCAACTGCCAAATTAGGAAACGCCTTCAATCCAACAGACATTTCAAGCATTCATCAAAGTGGATCCTGTGAATTCATTGGGGAACTTTGTTGTACAGCTCTGCCAAACATGACAGAGCCGTACAGCAATGTTTCCAAAGTTTTTTTTACTCTCAAAAACTAAATCCCAAAGTGTTTTTTTTTTTTTTAAAGAAAAACACAAATACCCACCCCCTTACCATTAGGAGACATCTTCCATGGTGAGCTGCGGCGATTTTTGTTTTTTACTGCCCCTTACTGCCATGGTTTTCCTGGCAGTGACGTGCAGTAAAAAGTGACTATTTATCTCCCCATCCAAATTAAGCGGGCGGACATATAGCCAACCCTCCAATGGCCCTTACTCCTTCAGGCTGTCAGTGAAGAATAGAAATTTAGCCATGGCAGAGATGGAGTAATCTGCACCGTGGCCAAACTAAGGTCCAACTGCTTCTAAATTTGGTGGGCAGACCATTATGTTGGAGGGAAGCATACCCCATCGCTCCATTGCGAAAGAGTGTGCTTATTACCAACAGATAGATCGTGCCCTAAATGTTGTGGTGCAGTCAACCTTCAACCTGCCAGTTCCCTGGGGCTTCAAGAACATGTCAGTCAAGCTACCCCTCCACTCACAATTTGGGGATTTACGTACTGTGAGTGGAGCACTGAGTGACAGTTATTGGGGTTCGCTTGGCAAGTAAGCAAAGAGTCAAAATGGTGGTCATGATTTATTCCTTCTTGTGTCTTCACCACCAATAGTTTCCAGCATCAAGAAGGCTTAAAAGTGATGGACCCAGGTTTCTTTATCTAGTCTTTTTACATTTTTAAAGTGACTAATGTTACAGCTGTGAATTGGTCACCGGACACCATTTGAGGCAGGTAATCACAAGATTTTGAATGGTGCTCACATGAATCATGCACACTTTATTCCGAGCATGTACAGATGTGGGTCCCATGTTCACTTTGATTAGAAATCACGCTCTACCTCACAGATGAGACCTAAATGAGACCTAAATAGGTTGAAACCAATCTTCTGTTGCTTGTGTTCCCATCTGAAGTGGGCTTGGCCTAGTAGTTTGAGCTGTGCTGTTCTTATCAATGCAGGAACAAGGCTGATTTGTATATGGATGATCTTTGTGTAGGGTGGTATAATAAGCAAATAAATAATGTCTAGAATGCGGCCTTAAGTAATTACCCGCAGATTAGATTATTTCAAGCTTTCTTACTATCATCTCTTTTCCCATTGCCCCTTGAGGCCACACCCACAGACTTCTGTTTTAAATGTTTGCAATGTTATTTAGTGCACCTGTGACAATTGCCTTGTTCAGGGCTCTCAGGGATAGTGAGGCGGAAGCCAGATACAAAGGGGACAGAAGCTTCAAGGCATTGCCTGATTCTGATGTGTGGTGGAGTTAGTAGCTAATAACTGTACTAGGTACGCATCAAACAAGTATACTAATCAGAATATCCTAGTCCATTGAGGGAGGCAGAGGGAAGATGCAAAAGCTAATACTCTGACCAAATAGTCATGTGACAAACTAGAGCCTTGGTAAAGCGAACACTGGCATTGTTTGTAAATGTACATCCTTTAGCAGCACCACAGTAAATTCTGAGGGGTATGGGCTCCAATGATAGAGTCCCAGAAGACTCACCACAAAAATGCATATACTCATCTCAAACTGAAAAGTGGTTACAGAAGGAAAATCTAATAGTACTGCTTGTAGAACTACACTCGGATGTAGGGTCAACCCTATCTTTGGATTTTCTGTAAAATATCATTTTTTTTTAATTTTTTTTTAAACTCTGGCATTTTGCCATTTTAAGACATTCTAAGAAAGCTAGTGCAACAATCCACTCTTTGGAGGCTGATATATGGGATACAACATTATGCAGTTGTCTTGGGTATGAAGCAGGGAGGCACAGGGGCTGGTCAATATAGCATTCACCCCTCCAGGCCTCCCTAGAGCTCCTTGTTTGGAAAGGAGAGAAAAGGAAGCAAAACACAAAAAAGATCAGGGGAGGAATACTCGCCCTAGGTTGCCAAGTCTATGGGCAGATGGGGGTCCTTTGCTCACTGTGCCACTGGATTCAATCTGTACCTCGCTAGTGAGCCATAATTAGGCAGAAACTGGGTTGGGGCTGCTTGTTTTCCCTTCTGGAGATGGCTGTCCTAGTAGTTTTGTATAGTGTGCCCATGAGGAAAAGATTAAGTACTGATTTTCCTAGGGTGGGCCTCAGTTTGGAGTGCCACAGAGCCTAAAAATAATGGGTTGGAATGCTACCCAGAGCAATTGGCAGTGGTGTAAACTATTTGCAAGCAAGCCTCATATCACCTTCTCTGCGTTTCATCAGCAGAAGTGGAAAGAGAAGGGGCTGGGTGGCTTTACACATGGCCTACAATTTACCAGGCTCTTGATTCACCTTCACAACACTGAGCAGTATAAAGAGATAAGAGACGCCTGCATCACCCTTAAAGACAACATTTCCTTACAATTGCCACACTGCAGAGTAACAAGGCAAACTAGAGCCAAGGTAAAGCAACCACTGTCAGTGATGGGAAATCTACATCCTGTGGGTGGCGGGGGCACGCTTCAGTGACCCTCCCCACAAACATGCAGACTCACCTAGACATGCAGAGTGATCAGAGGAGAAAAGTCCTGAATCGGGGCTGTTAGATCCAATCATGGGGGTCACCTCACCTTTGGTTTGCCTGTAAAATAACCCGAACTTTAAAAAAAAAAAGTATTAAGAGTCCACTCACAGGGGAAAATGGAGGTCAGGGTGTGAGATATCAACACTATACCCGAGAGTTGTGGCTCTTCTTTGTGCTCTAGAGCAGATCTTGAAAATTAAGCAGAACTTAAAAGTTCTTTTCCAGCCCTGCTCTCAGGTTTTTTTTCTCCGTGCCACCCGTGGTTATTTAAAGGCACTCGGTGCTCTGCTGACTTTAGTAGCAAGTCTTATGCGCCGGTGGTGTTTGCACAACATATATTAATTAATTAGCACAATTATTGATACGCCGCCTTTACAAGAACATTAATGTCTAAGTGAATTCCGTTAACCCTCTCGCCCTTGCGGGTATTCGCATTTCTCGTGGCAGCAGATGCCAGCATTTCCGGCTGCTTCATTATCTGTAGGTACCAAGGCTGATGTGCAAAAATCCCATTAATGGAGGTGACTGATAGCAACGAGATCACTAGGAATAGGGAAGCATTGCTTATTTTTTCATTCGTTTAGTCCTCGCTATATGTTCATTTGGAGTCACTTTTTGAATGTATTTATGTTTTCTAAACTACTTGCCTGTACATTATCCTATTTACCTGCCATGTGAAGTGATGATGCACATTAAATGACCAACATTTAAAAAAATATATTGTTACTTAATACTAATGCTTTGCCTTTTGCCACATTTACCAATGGGATAATGTTTCAATTTATATTTTACATTTTTAAACATTTTTTTTACTTAAGCTTTCCTTCATTTTGTCAAGTGTATTTAATCTTTGAAACAGAAAATGGCAACAGAAAATGGTAGTAAGTTCAGTGGTCCAACAATAACGGCATAAAATTGAAAAGTAAAGGGATCATTTTCTTGAGCTTTTAACCAACAAGAAAAAGCACTTTGAAGCCTTGTAATTCTGCAGCTGCAATGGATCTGTAGCCCTCCCTCCTGCCATCCTCTCATGCTACTTCCTGTTTCAGGCTTCGAAGACATTTCACAAAATGGAGGAGGGATTACTTCCGTGGGCTAAGTGATTGAAAAGCAGGACAAAGTCTAAAAACGAATAATAATAGACAACATATTTTGATATTTAAAATGGCTCTGCGGTCTATTCATGAGGGACACTCATACCTTATTCATTGTTGTATGGCTCTGAAGAGTGTACTTCAGGAATTCAAACCTCTCGACTCTATAGAAAAATGTCAAACTACTTCTCTACTTTGTACAAAAACGTCAAACTAGAATGTGAACAATAGAAAAGAAACCAAGGAATTTCTATTCATTTCAGGGCTTACTGTAAGCCAAAGTGCTCCTGCGTCAATGCCAGATTGTAGGAAAATGTGCTTCACATCCGACGTCTTTGTATGATAGAATACTATCCACTTACACATCACATAAAATGAAAGCCCGTATAGATGACGGCATAAAAGTAAAAAAAAATAAGTCTCATTGGCTCAGGGGATCTGTAGCAGTATTGCTGTGACCAATATTGTCTCCAGTGACTGAAGCTGAGATCCATGCACGTTACTGGCCATTATAAACACCTTGAAGTAGACCCATCCTCGGCTTGGCGGACCTTCTGTGGCCAACACAGACAACATTTTTCAACGAGCAGAGCTTGGCCCTTGCTGAAGCTTCTTATCCAAGTGTGAGCTCTGCATGGAGGCTAACACTAGAATCCAATTAAGCTCAAACAAATAAGGTGGCCAATACCTCTAGGTATAGTCTTCTGCTTAACATTAATGCTGAATTAGGGCTTCTGATGATGGTGATGACTGTATTCTATTAATACATGGTTACATTTTCAGAAACCAGAATTTCTATTTTAGTTTGTTAAATTGACCAGATCTCAAGTAGATGCTGTTACTAAGCAGTTTTGGTGAGCTATAAAACTCACCTATAAGAATATATATTCTGCTATTCCCTAGATTTGTGAAGACGTATATTTTTCTCTCTGGGCGCTTAGAACACGTCTGTCAAATAACGATTGTTGGACCTGGCCCTTTTTGCAGGGTCATCCCCTGAATTTTTGCCTCCTTCTTTCTATTTTTTTCTGACCAGTTTTTGTTGGCTTTTTTGGCTTTAGGATCCTGGGCACTTTACCACGACTAAACAGTGCTAAAGTGCATATGCTGTCTGTGTAAATTGTATTGGTGATTGGTTTATCCCTGATTGGCATATTTGATTTACCAGTAAGTCCCTAGTAAAGTGCACTAGAGGTGCCCAGGGCCTGTAAATCCAATGCTACTAGTGGCCTGTAGCACTGGTTGTGCCACCCAGATGAGTAGTCCTGTAAACACGTCTAATATCTGCCACTGTAGTATTTGTGTGTGCAGTCTTGCCCTGCCAATTCAACCTAAACCTTCCCTTTTTATACATGTAAGGCACCCCTAAGGTAGGCCCTAAGTAGCCCCCTGAGCAGGGTGCAGGGTATGTTAAAGGTGGGACATGTACCAATGTGTTTACATATCCTAACAGTGAGATACTGCCAAATTCGTTTTTCACTTTTTCAAGGCCTATCTCTCTCATAGGTTAACATGGGAGCTGCCTTTAAATATCTTTTAAGTGCAGTTTCTCTTTTGGAACAGATAGAGATATGGAGTTTGGGGTCTCTAAATTCACAATTTAAAGATACAACTTTTGGTAAAAATGGTTTTTAAATTGTCAGTTTGAAAATGGCACTTTTAGAAAGTAGGCATTTTCTTGATTAAACCATTCTGTGACTCTGCCTACTTGTGTATTCCCTGGCTGGGTCAGACTGATAGTTGAGCTGTTTGTAAATCTCCACTAGACAGTGCACAATGGGAGCTGATGTGTAGCCAGCATATCCTGATAGGGCATCTGGGCTAGAGTGGAGGGAGGAGTGGCCACTTACACCTGAATGGGCTGAGCCAGCCCTGACACAATGCAGTCTCCAAGCCCCTGGTGTATGTCCGGGGCCAGGCCTGGGCAAAGCAGGATCTTGTGAACAACAGAGACTTTCCTTTGAGGTTTGCCTTTTTCAAAGGCAGAAAGGGGTAGAAGTAGTGGACCCAAAACCTCAGACTTCAGATCACTCCTGGATTTAAGTGGAACCTCTGCCAAGGAGAAGAGCTGAGGAGGAGTGCTGCCCCTGCCAGGGACTGTGCTTTGTTGTGCTACCCTGCAGTTGCTGCTCCTGCCTGTGAAAGGGTACAAAGACTGGACATTGTGGTATATTCCTGCTTGAGAAGAATCTCCAAGGGCTTGGATTGAGCTTGCCTCCTGTTTTGAAGTCTCAGGGCCATCACAGATTTCCTCTACCAGCACCTGGACTTTCTGCTGAGACTCCTGCCAAGTGGTGCCCCATCATGTCCCTGGGCCCTTTAAAGGTGAAGCTGATAGAAAAAGGACAGAAATCCAGGCACAGGAAGCCGTTCGGGGAAAACGTTGATGCAGCACCTGCAATGCGGCTGAAAAACGCCACTCCACCCGCTTTGCGGCTGAAATCGACACCCCACCTGCATCGCGGTTGTGAGCACATTGCGGCTGGAGAAATGACGTAACCCCTGCTTGTGGCTGCTGATAATGATGCAAACCCCAGGCAGTGTGGTTTTCCGACACCGTCCAACCGGACTTCTCATGCATTGTTGCTGGCAGTCAAAGCCATCATGAATCTGCACCGATCCAAGGTGCCCTGTCCGGAAATCGATGCATAACTCTTTTGTGGGGGAGAAAAACGGCACACCGCCTATCTGACTGTAGAAGAAATGACACATGGCCTCACTTGCGAGTAAAGAATTGATGCATTGCTGACTTTTCCAACACACGCTTGCCCGTGCGGTTTTATTTTTGACGCAAACCAGGTACTTTGTGTAAAATCAATGTTTCCATTATTTTTTATGGAGTAAGATTCTTTTTTACTTTGAAAAATTTATATCTTGACCTGTGTACTTTGGATTTGTATCATTTTGGTCTTGTTTGATTTAGATAAATATTGCCTAATTTTCTAAACTGGTGTGGTGTCCATTTTGTTGTGTTTTCACTATGTTACTGTGTGTGCCGGTACAAATACTTTACACATTGCCTTGGAGATAAGCCTGACTGCTTGTGCCAAGCCACCAAGGGGGTGAGCAGGGGTTATCTAAGTATGTATCTCCATTACCCTGACTAGAGTGAGGGTTCCTGCTTGGTCAGAGTGAAAACTGCCTGCCAACCAGAGACCCAATTTCTAACAACAATATATGTAATAGTCAATGTATGGCTTCAGTTGAGCTGGTCCTAACAATACTCTTCAGTCACATTACCAATGCTAGTGTGTGGCAATATTACCGAATATTAGAGATGTATTTAATCACATGTTAGACCATGATTACCAATTTTATGCAAAAATGTCATGAAAAGTGAAGAAATCAAAAACATAACATTTTATGCAAGTTACAGAATAGAGGTAATGAGAAAAAGGGGGAACTGTGGTTATGCATTCATTCTGGGGCCCAAGATAATAAAAGGTCTCTTTCCAGTGCCCCCAAATTTAGTGGCCTTACTGAGAGATTAGGCAGCACATTTTCAGTCCTTTATTATGGCAGACGTTCTTCCTCTCCTAAGGTGGCATAAAAAGATCGACAAATACATTGTTCTCTACTAAGGCTGTGGACGTTTTCCTTTTAAAGTGACAGCGTAAAGTGTTTGCTCTGAAAATGTGGCCCCGTATTTGGGTTACATTAACAATGCTCACAAATCTGGTCTCAATATCATGTTAGAATTTTTCTCTGTATTTTAAGGATACTATATCACTTTTCATTTAAATTGTCCCACCATTTGTATGGCGGACTTTCACCGTAATAAATATGCAAGACACGATGGCACATCAACTATTCCAGAAGACAACTGCTGACAGAGTTACCGCCGCATGGGTAGGGAGGATGGGTCATCTGCCGGACGTCAGTCATCCACTCTACATGTCTCGGATGGCATGGACAGAAATCTGCAGGCTTCAAGATGGGGTTATTTCTCCTTTCACTTACACACCCACTCAAAGCTTAGTAGTGGAAAGTCCCACCGGGACTTTTTGGCATTGATAATGGTGGTAGTAGGCTTTTTGTCACTCCCACAGTCAGTGGTGTCTAGATGTTGTGGAAAATCTCAAAATCTGTGTGTTTTCCATTTATTTGGTGATTATTTATTTGTAGAGCTCACACTACAGAAACATCTGACTCAACCAATCATTCCTGGAAATTAATTTCTGTCAGCGGAAGTTGTGTGGGACATGACTTTTGCCACACTACTTTGGGTTTGGGCTAAAACAGCAATATCAATAATGATATATTGGCCACCGTCTGGAAAACTTGAGTACCGGAGGGCCTGTGGAAATCAACAGAATGGCAATGCAGATTTTAAAATGACAATGTGTAAATGTAGTACGCTCTGCAACTGTAAAGAATACACATAACCAGATTATTTCAAGTGGAATCAATGAATGCTCAGGTCAAGAAATCCCAAAATATACTTTTAGGACGGTTGAGGGGTGCACAGATTTTAGAGGCAATGGCAACTGAAAATCAGTTCATAGCCAGTGAAGCTAGAGCAGGAGGAAGAAATAGACTTAAGAAAATATAACATCTCTAGACTTCATTTAGACTATATTGGGTGGCCCACTGGCCTACCAGGTCAGCAGACGCAATGGCATTCACTCTCTTGTCAGATGACCTCCTGTCATATTTAGATATACATGTCAAGCAGACATCTATTTCTGGACCTTCAGGGCATGAACTTTGACAAGATGGCATCATATTGAATATGCCTGTCAGGCAGTTTTATATAATAAAAATGAGGGGACTTGCTAGTTGGGCGGACTATGAAGAGGTAAATATTATGACAAAGATTTTGCCTCGCAAAAAAGCTAAACTGAGGTGGAGATCCTTTAGAGCCTGGTGGGATTTTGTGACGTGTTCTGCAACTCTCATATGGGTGAGAGTGCATTCCATAGAGAAGAAACTTACACATGGAGGGAAGTGAACAGAAGATGCTAGAAAATAACAGATTTCAAGTACAGCCCTTTTGACAGGGGCATTACGGTATACAAGTAGTTTCATGAGTCAGACACAATACTACAAAAGATGTGGACTTAAGAAGCAGACACAACTCCACAGATGTGCCTTTACAATCGGCCACAATATTTTAGGTAGGGTCTCTGTATCAGAACATGACACTTCAGCTGTATTCCCCAGAACAAAACATAGTATTGCTCCACGTAGCAACCAAAACTGGATGTGTGCCCGGATCTGGAAATTAAAGACACACACGATACCTCAAATAAGGATTTCAGATCTGGACATTGCACTCAAGCTGTAGCCTCCAGCGTGGGCGCAATATATAAAATATGGCTTCTAGCGATGTACATAGCACAGTACTACAGCTGTCTGAGCACACTATTTAGACAAGGCCTCCAAAGCAGCACAAATAACTACAGCTATATCCTTCACAACTGGACACAGCACTCCAGATGTGGACACTCATCACTGAGTGAAATACCTCAACACACCTGACTGAGCTGTATATAGTTCAGTTAGATATGGGTGTTCTTGAATTGACATCTACAGTATTGTGTGCAGTACTGAAGCCCTTAACATACAAGTAATTGAGCTAATCTCCTCCATTCAAAATTGCCAAAACTTCCTTTTTAGGTCACAGCCTACCAGACAGCGCAGCAAAGTAGTTTGTCTTGGGGACATTCAGAAAGTTGACCTAGGAATGAATTCTGCCCGTTGCTTGACATTGGCTTTGTGGTTTTTAAATCAAATTTCTTGTTTTCTATTTGCTGGCTTCATTTATTTTAGGCTGTTCAGCTTGAGTTCGTACCTTCCTTTGCCCAAACCTTATTTACTGTATCCTTCCAAGTGCTCCCTTTCTGTAAACAGGCCTGTAAATCTCATTCTCATCTTGTTACATTCGCTGTGCATTTAAAGACCAAGGTCAAATGTCAGGTGCTTTCTTCCATGGACAAGCAGATAGTTTATTAAGTTCCACACCCCCAGTGATGCAGAGTATTCTGCATCACTCGGGGTGTGGAATTTAATAAATGCAGAGTATTCTGTATCACTCAGATGCTTCCTTAAGAATTGGGCCTCTAACTGTTTTTATTAAAATTCTGTTTCTCTGCCTATCTATGTATCGGCTGGCTTTACTGTGAGTGATAGCATTCTGCTCTTCCACAAGGAGCACATTGGCACAGAAAGCAGTTTTGTTCAGTGCCAGGAACTATTGTGGCAATGTGGGCTTTTTTTGAGACCATAAGCAGTGCTTGAAATGGTAAAATAGAAGTGCAGGTACTACGTACCAGAGTACCTACTTGGTTCTGAGAAGTGCCGGTACTATCCAATTGAAAGTATTATGTTTTTCTTGAGAAGTGCAGGTACTCTTCTGCACAAAATAAAAAAGTGTCGATACTCAGTACTAGACAGCACCGGCCCATTTAAAGCACTGACCATAAGTGTTTGTTGTTTTTTTCCAATATTTGTTAAAATGGTGAGGACCTAGCAGCTCCCACAACAATAAAGTTTTACAAAAGCCATCACAAGCAAGACACGCATCAACAAAACAAAAAAACAAACTACCAATGTTGGATCAATTGGCTTTGCCAATGCTTGTTTATTTTCATGTTTTCCACAATCTTGTTGAAACTGGTTATTGATTTTCCATGATGAATATTTTTTGGAAATACTAGCATGCATTAACACATTTAAAAAAATTATGCTTCAAAGAATTAGTACCTAAAATTTTACAGTAATTTAGCAGAATGTTTTTTTCCTATTTGTGTTTTTTTTCTGAACATTTTATTTTGAAAGTTAAGAATCATCAATCTTACTTACAGGCTTCTGCAAAAATCTATATGTAATCAGAGAGCATTCTGGGAACATTATATGTAGCCTAATATTGTTAACACTTTCAAAATAAGTGTACACATTTTTGTACTGGAACCACTGTCAGTAGTGCAGTGTGAGAAGAACATTTATTTAGACCGCTCCCCGTAATAATAAAGGCTATGCATTAATGCACCATAAATACAAGTTTGAATAGCATTAACAAATGGACACCAATATTACCTCAACTGCAGACAGTCCCCTTCCCTGTAAACTGGCAGGCAAAGTGTTTGTGCTGTAGGGGGTTGGGCTTGGTTATATGTCAGAACCGCAGGTGCTTTAAGCACCCATGGCTCAACAACAAGGTCGGAACAACGACCTCATTCTAACCACTAAAACCAGGAATTTTACCGTGGTAAACGCATTCCTGGTAAAGGCATTAGCAATCAGCATGCACGGTTCCAGCATGCTCCGCCCCTAACCCCCACCCCCAAAAATTACCGCGACCACCCATCCCCACAACTACCCCAACCCCCCACCCCCAAAATTACCAGAACCCCAACCCCCTCCGCTAAAACCTAAACCACCCCAACCCACCCCTTAAATCTAAACCCTGACCCCCATAAACCCTAATCACCCCAGCCCCCATCCCACCCCAAAAACTAAAAATACCCCGAGTCCCCACCCCAAAACCAAAACCCCCCAACCCACCACTTAAACCTAAACCCTGACCCCCCTCACCCCCACAAACCCTAATCACCCCCAGCCCCCACCCCACCCCAAAAACTAAAAATACCCGAGTCCCCAGCCCGCCCCTAAAACCTAAACACCCCAACCCCCAACCCACCCCTTAAACTCAAACCCTGCCCCCCAACCCTAATAACCCCGAGCCCCCCACCCTCCCCTACCCCCCAAAAAACAGCCCAAGTCCCAGCCCAACTTACCTCCTCCTTCACCGCATCGACTCCGACTCCCTTCTTCTGTACCTTAACCATGCATGTACGTTGTTCAGACATGCGTGGTTAAGGTACCAAAACCAGGAAGTTGTGGAAAACGAAAGCGTTGTTTCGCTTTCGTTTTTCACGACTTTGTGGTTTCAGAGTCGTTGTTCCAGTTGCTTCCCGTTGGGCTTACTTGTCATTAGAACAATATACACATGAAAACTTTTTGTCCTTGAGCCTAAACTATATGTACTGGGTGTTGGGATATAGAAATTCCACACCCCTTATCACTGTAGGTTACGCGACTGCTCTCTATGAAAGCCTACACCACTGCACTCTGACATTTTACTCTGCAACACTTCACCCTCCACCACTGAACTCTATACCACTCTACTCAGCACTACTCCAGTCTATGCTACTCCACACAGAAATCACTATGCTCTGTGCCAGCGCACTCTATGGCACTATACTCTACTCTGCATCACTCTATGCTGCTATACTCTGCACCAGTCAGTGCCACTGCACTCTTTGCCACTCAACTCTATTCTTTGCCACTGCCCTCTGCATCACGCAATTCTACGCCACTCCACTCTGCACCATGCTATGTCACTCTACTCTATGCTACTGCACTCTGCACTACTGAAGTCTATGACATTGTACTCTTCTCTGTGCCACTCTACTCTGTGCCACTCCACTCTGTCCCACTCCAATCTGTGCCTCTCCTCCCTGTGCCACTGCACTCTACTATGCACCACTCTAATCTACGTCATTGCACTCTATGAGGTTGCATTGTACACAACTGAATTCAATGCCACTGCACTCTACACCACTCCAGTGTCTACCACTCTATGCAACACCACTCTATGCCACTCCAATACATGACACTCTCTGCCACTCCACTATACAACACTTTACTCCACTCTTTGCCATTCCACTGTATGATGCACCATGCCACTCTCCTCCATGCCACATTTAGCCATGCTGAACAGCAGCCACTCTGATGTAAAACATGTCTAAAACACATTGACAAAACCAATAGCTCTTGCGTAGGTGAGACCTATTAGCTTTCCCAGTGCTTGTTCCTTTTCACCATTGGACAAAGTTATAAAATTTCCCTCAAAGCTCTCCAAACACACACATACTACATCCTTTTGACTTGAACTGAGATGTCTTTCAAACAAACATGGCATGTGACAAACTACTGACACTTGCATTCAAGGTGTCTACTGAGTACCTGGCTAACATTTTGAATTTATACACCACAGAAGAATCTTTGATCTGCCAATTTTAACTTTCTAGATACACTTTTAACCAACTTCTGCACCACATAGGTTCCAATCTCGTAACTTCCTAGGTCCTCATCATCGGAACGCTCTTCCGCCTTATATTTGTGTATGCCATTTACTCATTGAATGTTATAAATTACTTTGGAGAGTCACCTCATACCATCAGGAAAGAAAAACAAAAACTAATACCACACTGTATTCAATGTGTAGTATGTATTTTTGTATTAAACCTTAATACACACCATGCCTATAAAGATCTGGACGGAACATGCTGACACCCTGGCATTTCTATGGGAGCCTGCAAATTAGGGGGCTGCAATTAGAGTAGGATAGGCTGCCAAGATCCAACCGTGCTCCAATGGCCCAGTTCTAGTTGGAGCTTCCTGCAGTGTGGGAAGGGTTTGAACATTTTTCTTAGGGCTGATTTTGGTGTCTCTGTAGCAAAGAATGGCTCCTTTATACAACACCTCTGTTACATGCTCTGTTTTATGCTAAGTAAACAACCTGAGTCGAGTGCTATGTACAATAATTTGCTCCTGTGCACAATATTCCTGAGGATAATGTTTCATGCTCTAAAAAGAAATAGAAGTTAAGATAAAAATAATCTGGAACATGCCACTATCTCGCCCTTTTCAAATATTTCTTACATCACCTTTAGACACAAACAAGACTAAACAAAGAAGAGACTTACTCCAGGCCATTCAAAATGTTCTGTTCTGCTGGTAGTCACATGTCAACATGTAAAAAGTTGCTCTCTTCTAGTTCATAAAAACCAAGGTAGCCTATAGCACCAGGGCAGTCCATTTAACCATCTCATATGGCATCATTGTAAACATTGGATGAGGTTTTGAATTGATATTTTTTTCTAATTTGTTTTTAGTATGATGTATGATAGACGGTCTCACTATCTTTGCAGTCCCTTTCAATTGCCCTTGATATTGGTGTGTATCAAATACTCCTTGACAAATTATCAAAATAAAGATGCTGTTGTCTTCAGCTGTTTCATGTTCGTTACTATGATGTTTCCTTGGAAATTCAGTGTAATTGTTCATTTTAATTGTTAATTAGAGTTTGTCTAGGGGACACGTAGGCTGATGGTACTCAGAGATGTGTGCACATCAGTCATATGATTTGGCCAAATGAAGAAGAATGAATGACTTAACACTATAATCCTGAGCGTGACCCAAGCCATGGGCATTGACCTGCCTTACCACTTTGGTCACATAAATTCAGCAAATCTTTTAAAAACAGGATCTGGTCCAAAACATAAAGCCCCATTTATAGTTTGGTAGATACAGGGCATGTACCAAAGATATGGTGGACGTATTGTCTGTCAAATTAAAAAATGTCCCTGCTCTATTTAGAGTTGGAGGATTCTCCAGGTGTCTAATAGCAGAGACTACGATCACTCCGCTGGTGGAAACTTTTCATCTAGGGATCATTGAATATTTGGCTGTCCGTCAGTGTACTGCAGACCATCTTCACTATTTAGAGTGGACCTTCCAACATACAATTTTTGTTTTTCGCATTGCCAGGGAAAGTCTGACAGTTCTGTCCAAGAAAGAAAAGAAATTACCTCCATGCATGGAGATATTTCTTTTTGTCTTCGAACACCAAAACTTTCACCCATAGAGGTTGTTTTCAAAAAGCAAAAAACTTTCTTGAGGAGATGTCTTAAATATGGCTCAAGTTCCAGGTCATTTCAGTGCCTTCAACCGAGGCAATGTGAAACCAGCTCTCCTGAAGTCACTGGGATCTCTGGCTGTCTGGCAAAGAACTATGGGGCATAATTACAAGAAAGTTGCACATCGGTCCCGATGTGTCAATTGTCTTGTGTCGCCCCTGCCCCACTGCATGTCACCATGGTTGTGCTGTATTTACAATATGGCACACCATGGCGGTCGTTAGGACAATAGCGTCAAAACATTTTACGCTATTGTGGCGCTTTGCTGCACTAGCATAAACAATGTTGACGATAGTGCAGCAAAGCACAGGGAGGTCCATTGATCAAAATGGGTCATTTTAATGCTGATCTGAGCAGGCATTAAAAATGACAGAAAAAATGATGCAGTCAAATGGCGCAGGCAGAATGTGGTGCAAAGGTTTACAAAGTGGTGCAATGCAAGCATTGCGCCACTTTGTGAATACAGCGCAGGAGAAAGGCCTCCTTAGTGCCACCTTAGCCCCCAAAAAAAGACGATGGGGTGCCGCAGGTGGCGCTAGGGGCTTGTAAATATGCCCCTTATATATGGCAGATGGCTTTCTGCCAGGCCAGTGGAGTACATTCCTCACTGCCCTGGTGGACTGGCCACCTTATTCTAAATGAAGCCTGCAGTCTTAAACACAACAAGAACGGAAACCCAAAACACAGCCTGTCAAAATATCAAGGTTACTTAAATATAATGTACCTCAGAATTGAGTAGCTGCATACTGTGTACTGATGAGGCTGTCTCTAGGCTGGGTCATGAATGCTCAAAGTCTAGTCTATGTCTGACACTACCTTTCCTAAACCCCTTCTTTTCTGGTACTGAGCTGTCTCCTAAAGATAATTGCACTGTGCATTCTAGAGCGTAGCCCTGACTTCTTTGTGGTTTTTTCCAGTAGACCGGACTTTGGTAAACTTAAGGATCGTCAATCCAGTACTGTCTTTTGATGTCAAAGCCAGCGAAGGTATATGATAACTTGCATACATATGTTAGGTAACATGGATTGCTTTCCCATACTGCTGTCTCTGATACACACAGTATGAAAGACTCAACCCATTAAACAGAAATGGTGCTAATTAAGCCTGATATGGGATGAATGATGTGAGGTCACATCTTCTGCTTTAAAACCTCTCTGTTCTGAATCTGCTGAAACTATAAAACTGAAACACTGAGAGCCCAAAATAGGGTTCTTTTGCATATTTTAAATGAGACCAAGAACAGGTAAGTTGTTAAATGCATTTTTAGTTGAAATCACAGTTTTAGCATAATCAGGTCACCATTCTATGCTAAAGGTCAAGATGACTTGCTTGGTTTTGATCCATTGGATTGTTCATTGGGGATCTGCTTATCGCTTCATCTAGGGGAATGCTGTGGGGGAAGGAGAGCAGGCTTTCAATTGTAACACTTTGGCCCTCATTCTGACCTTGGCGGTCTTTTCGCAAGACCGCCGAGTTACCGCCGCGGTAAAGACCGCCGACCGCGGCGGTATGCCGCTGCGCGTATTCCGACCGCTGGGAGCGTTCCGCCGGAATACCGCCAGCAGCCACACTGGCGGTCGGCGGGAAAGTGGAGACTGGTCAACCTCCACCGCCACGCCAGCAGAACACCGCCCCCAGAATTACGACCCACATTTCTGTGTGGCGGTCTTCTGTTGGCGGTCTTCTGTTGGCGGTCACGTCCCTATGGCTCCCGTCGCCTCCCGGAGGACCAACGCACAAGGTAAGTTGATCGTCCGTGAGGGGAGGGGGTGGGGGGGTGTTGTGTGATGTGTGCGTGCATGGGGGTGTGCGTGTGAGTGTGTAGAGGGGGTGTGTGAGTGCGTGCATGCGGGCGGGGAGTGCTGCTGTGCCTATGGGCAATGTGTTTAGTTCGGCGGGTGTGCATGTCGGCATGTATGTGTGCGGGTATGTGTCCCCGTTGTGTATGTGTGTGTAGGGGGTGTGTATATGTGCATGTTGGGGGTGTGTGCATGTCGGGGTGCATGTATGTGCATGTCGGGGTGGGGGTGGGGAGGGGGTTCGTACCACCTCTGGGGGGTGGCAGGGGGGTGGAGGGTGTGGGGGGAGGACTCGGGTGGGTAGTGGGGGGTGGGGGAGACCCCTATCAGTGCCAGGGAAGGAATTCCCTGGCCCCGATAGTGCTTACCGCCATGGTTCGCACGGCGGTTCCCGCCCGCAAGAAACCGCGGCGGTAGGCAGGGTCATAATACCCTTGGCGGTCTTGGGACGACCGCCGGGCCGGAGTGCGCAAACTCCAGCCCCGCGGTCATGACCGCCGCGGCGGTCGGAGTGGAGAAGTGGCGGTCGGTCGCGGCGGGGACCGCCGCGGTCAGAATGCCATTTTTAATACCGCCGGTCTGTTCGCGGTCCGACCGCCGTCTCTCCGCCGACCGCCAGGGTCAGAATGAGGGCCTTTATTTTGTAACTTTTAAGCTCCAGCTTACCTCTCCATTCCACCTCATAAGAATATCAGTCATGAAGCTGTAAATATATTCTTCTCCCATCCCCCTGTCCAAAGACTTCACTAGCTGTCTGTCATTAGTGTACAGGTGGAAATCAAGCTGATATGCCTTCACTATCCCTGGCAGTATATCATCTAGCTATTAAAAATGAGTGGTGAGAGCCTAGAATGCTGGGGGATGCCACATTCAGGGATACAGATTGATAAAAGAATGGCCTCAGTTCCCTTGTTAAGTCTACTCATTTAGAGATGAGGGAGCCTCTTTGTCTCCAGCAGCAGTCAGCAGGCTCTACCCGGGGAACACCTCTGCTGTATGGCAGCCTCCACAGGTGTGTCATCTGCATCTTACGGTGGGGCTTTCAACACTGATTTTACCTTCAGAAAACCTCCTGCGCATCAGAGACATGGATTTTTCGTTTATCAAAAACAAGCCCCTGCTTTGGGATTTGTCGTTGGTAAAAATGCCAGTCCTGCTACTATGACATGGTTGGCTGATCGACTTATTTAAATTTGCTGGGGGTGGCTGCAGATGTGACAATGGAGGTAAGTCCACCCCTGCCAATGGTATGGGGGCCAACTCATCAAACCTAAAATTAGGCCCTTAATTAGAACTCTTGAGCCCCGGCCAGGCTCAATATTCTCAAACTCCTCTCAATATATAGACATGTTAATAAAAAATATGTTTGTTTTTTGTCTTCCCTTAAAACCGAGTGCTGTTTGTTATTTCACTTTTTAAATAGTGTTTCATTTTCCACTTCTTTCTAGGTATAAACCCTACGAAAACCCTTTTATGCCAGCCTAACATGACATTTGACTGACTTCTCCTCCCCCCACATGTGACTGACTCCTACCCACCCTTGATTTTCAGGCAGGACCTAAGCTGAGGAAAAAGTCATGGCATGTCTAAAACAAATACAGTGGAGCTGAGTAGTCATTTATTAGTGTACACGGAGGTGTTAAAAGTGAGAAGGGAAGTATAATGTTTCTGCACATATCTGCTTTTTTTGCAATTTTAAAATGCTGCCATCAACCTAGTGGTCTTTCATAGTTTATCTGCTCAGGTGTGACTGACGATTCCCCAGCCCCACCAGCCTTACAGGGGCTCACTCGACAATTGTTAACCTCACGTGAAACTGACTCATCCAAAGCCCTCGCTGCCCTCAGGATGCAAGTCTAACATGTGACTAGCTCTACCCTAGCTCTGCCTGCCTTTCAAATTCAGGGTCTGGAAGGTTAGCAGGCGGGGATTAACTTTACCTCTCAAAGACCAAGAATCCATCCATCTTCACCCTAGTGCTGGTTTGCTAAAAAAAATACCAAATATAGATGTTTTACGAGTCAGAAGCCAAACTGTGACTGCAGCAGGAACTGTGGCAGGTGGTACATGTGTGAACAAACTCTGCAGTCAGCACAGCAACTCCCTCGGGCTGTTTATTTTTTTATGAATAATTTATTAACCACGGCATTTCTCACCTGCCTCAGATCGAAGCTAATCGAGGGACTGAATTTTCAAACTCGCTGAACCAGGTTCAGGCAGACTTCACGACATTTATGTGTCGGTGACAAGAAGCTCAAAACCATGCCGCACTGTAAGTAACAGCACTTTTTGCAATCACACCCCTTGCCGTTTTTGACTTGCAACCACATTATCCAGGTGGGAAAATGACGACTATATGTGCAGCGTTGCACTGATGCCAACATTAACAAACAGGAACTGTTCGCATGTGGACTATGCAGTGGCAGCTGCAAAACCTTATCAAGAAAACAATAATAAATTGTGTTTATTATCGTTTTCTTGCAAAGGGGCAGGGCATTGGGAGTGACAAGCACTTGAGGGGAGTGCACAGAGCACTCCCCTCAGAGCGCATGAGTTTGGCCAGCCGTCTTGGGCTGGCCAAACACACATGCGCAGTAGGCTCTCTCCAGCCCAGCAACACAGAGCTGGGCGCTCCCTGCCAATCCTGACGCTGCTCTGAGCAGTGTCAGGATTGGCCGCAGGGCAGGCTGGGAGGTATAAACTGTATGCACATATATTTAAAAAAGGCATTAAAATAGCTCTCAATTTTATCTGTAATAATAATATTCTGAAACAAAAAGAAGTGAAGGTAAATGAAACATCATTAACAATACGTCTTGATAGATCTACTAAAGTTATCCAATATACCTATACATGAACCAGGTAACAGCTTATCATTAATACTTATTCAAAGATGTAAAGAAATATAATCATCAATTGGCTTCCAAAATAAATTATATTTAGGAGTATTGTGTATGACACTGGATAGAGTCACATTAGCACCTCTGCTGGTAAAACTTATCCAGGTCCACCATGCATAAACAGACAATACTGGGGCATTTTTTCCAATTGATAGCAATTAATTTTAAAGCTGCAGAAAGTAAAACATCTAAAAGCTTCCTACTGAAACAGACAATTGAGTGGTAATTAAAACTGATTTACAAATTATTAATTTATATGATAAACTATCTGTGATATTCAATATTTTCATAATAACCTTCCAAACTTCTTTCTAAAATGCACCAACAATTTCACATTCATAGAGCATATGTTGTAGTGAGCCTGAGTCCAAAGTACAATTTCAACGATTAGGAGAATGTAAAATTTTTCTGTCAAATAATCTTAAAGGAGACCATAAGCAATTAGATAGTATAGCTTGATACAAAGAAACAGGTAGCCATCCAGAACTACCATTCAACCAAATTTTCCTCCATATACTCTGAGATAATGATAAATCAAGTTCTGTAGTCCAAAAAGAAGAGAGAAAATTGGTATTGTCTCCTTCCTTAGTATTCATTTTTTTAATAAAATAATGATACAGCATGGGATGACTAAGCAATTGTTTGGATATATTTCTAAATCTGGGGTAGCATTGAGAGGAAAATTATTTGGAAATTAATCAAAGGTTAAATTACATAAAAGCTTATATTTGTAAATATCCGATGGTTGCAATCTAAATCTTAGTTGTTATTCATCAAAAGATAAGATATTTTTATGATAAATATATTTTATATAAAAAATGCCAGCTTTAATCCAGAATAGCCAACAATGTATGTGATTAGCTAGTTTTTTTTACACAGGATTATACCATAACAATTTTGAAGCAGATGATGTAGGGGGCTGAAAAATAGAGTCAAAATCTTGTAAAATGAATTTTGTAGACTTCAATATTATTCATCTTTTTAGCAGGGCAGTAGAGTTAGCCATAGTGAGTAATGCAGGTAGAGGAGATGGTCACACCAAACTTTGTTCCATACGAAGCCATGAAGGAGGATTGATAAAATCCATATGATGAAACCATATGGAACCTTGTTTTAAAATAGAGGCTTTATGATAATTAAGGAAATCTTTAACTTAAACATGGAGATTTGTTATTCCAAATAAATTTAGAAAGACATTTGTCAATATTTTTATATAATTTAAGAGGGGGTAGCATAGGTATCATGAAAAGGAGGAAGAACATTTTGGAGCATCAACTTTCCTCCCCAAGATAGATGTAAGGTAGCCCATTTTTTAAATGTGTCTTTAATATGAGCAAAAATGCATTCACAATTTTATGTCATTGATTGTGTTATGGTTTGCGAAAAAAAATAGACCAAGATAATTAACTTTATCTTTTTGCCAGATTATTTCTTTGTTTGGAAGCATATCAGGCCTACAATGAACCTTTAAAGGAAAACTGTTTTGTTAGTGCTTAAAGTATATCCTGAAATCTGAGAATAATTGTAAATTAAATGCAATAGTGGAGGAATGGAAGATTCAGGGTTACCAATATAGAAGTATATCATCAGCATAAGCTGAGGTGTTAATAGGAAATATATTTATAATGAGGCCTTCAATGTCTATACAGTCTCTAATGACAATAAGTAAAGGATCAACAGCAAGAAGAAAAATTAAAGGTCATAATGGGCAACCTTGTCTGGTATCCTGAAAAATAGACGAATATTAGAAATGTGCCCATTAATGAACATTTTGTCAAATGGACCAGAACACAGTGCTGATATCATACGAATAAATAAATTGCCAAAATTAAATGCATGTATGGTACGGAAACAATACTGCCAATGGATTTTAGCAAAAGCCCTATCTACATCTAATGCCAAGACACATGCTGGTAATGGTAGGACTAGGGCATTTTACAAGCACCATTTCACCCTGCTTTCTAAACATCACATTTTAAACAGACATTTATTCTAAGCTACATCATACCTATCCCACCTCTCTCCCTATCTTTGCATCTACTCCTTTATGCACAGCCTAACATTCATAAACGCTCTCCTTTTACATGCCTACCCCAACTAGCTACTCTCATCTGTATGGCCTACCTCACTCACTTCTTAACCACTAGACTTTTCTTTGTACCATTAAAACATAACTATCACCTTCCATTAAAAAATTCCCCACTCTACTCATATTGCCATCCCCTGCTATCTCCTCCTACCCCTTTCACGCCAGTCTTAGTCCCAACACAGCATGCTAACCATGTGCTCCCATTGACTATCATACTCCCAGAATATCTTACCTATTCTTATATACCTCAACCCACAACTCCTCATTCTAACTCATCTAATCTCTCCCTCCACTTGCTACTATAATCTATAACAAATCTGATATACAGTACAAACCCTGCTCAGTTTCAGATTTATCAAGAAACTTTTCCAATCTATTAATACTTGATGACCTAAGTGTCTGGTTTAAATAACAAATATGTCTCAACCAAATGCTATCATATCAGGACTAATCACACATAACTTACAACAGATCATCTTAGGGCCTACCTACCTAATGGATGCTACATAGGGGTGTGCAGAACTTGTGGAATTTGACTCCATGGAATTCCGTTGAGTTATATAAAAACTCAGCAAGATTCCGCAAAGTTCAGCCAATGGGCAGGAATAAACACTGTGGGCTACACACAGTGAGTTAGCGCAGGGAGTGAGTACCACGCTGAAAAACTAGCATGAATGGCTCCACACAGGTCTAAAGAAGGTTCGGCTACTCAAGTTAATATTTCTGCAGATTGAGTAGGTTTTGTAGTCAAGCGGCGGCCTTCTGACTGCAAATGGTTGCGACCACTAACAACTGTTTGCATTAGAAAAATCTCACTGGATGTCCTCTTACCACCTGGAAATCACACAAGAAGATGCCAACTTCTCACATGCGCTCAACAATGTACTATTCCGCAGCCGCGTGTCAGAAAAAATTCTACCTCACTGCGTTGGGCAAAATTTGTCTGGAACTCTGCATTACAACAGTAATGCGAAGTCACCGAAACTCCATCACTTCTACTGGCAGAACAGAATATTTTGCCCACCTCTACCCGAGAAGAAGAAGAGGAGGTCAGCTGCTCAGCAACCCCTGACAACCTAGAACAGCTACACAGGGCTCAGCTGTTTGATCAATCCGTCTGGAAGAATCCTCAATGGAAAGCGATCAAAGTAGTCCAGCCAGTCTTGCTATAGACCAAAGACAACTCATCAATTAAGTTGTGTGAATGTTTCAGTCATTGTGAGCTGCGAACATTCCCGCCTTGTCGAGTACTCCCTGGCTGTCTGCAATTGACATTTCTATACCTGGAGGATTTTTGTCATTCAGACCACCCTGAGCCCTTTACAACCCTAGTGTAGACTATGTCCCTTTAAATGCATGCTCATTAAAAAACATTTTGTACCATCACCCTACCTTTGCTATCCCCGAGTTAGTGGAGCTTGAGCCTAGACATTGACTGAAAGGCTTAGGTCCAGTTGCCAACAGGATATTGTGATGGGGTTGGTCAAGTGAATCCAGTGGATACCTATATTCTTGGGGATGATTAAGATGGAGGAACTCCTAAGGTTTGGTACTGATTTTACTACCCTGTAATTTTGTACCACAGCTACCTACCATTATGCAGTAGTAAATCACAAAGAAATGGTGGGGAACTAGGAGATCAAAGCATAGCTTGCCTTGTGAGTTTGGAGGAAAATCTCAAACACTGCGCCAGATTTTCCCATGCTCACAATAGTCAAAGATTTACTCCTTCCCAGGTTTGGAAGGGAATGGAACATATCCATACTTCATGTGGGTGTAAAGGAAGGGAATTCGGCATAGGAAAAATATTTGCCCATGGAAAAAAATAATATTAAAAAAGTACCTTTACCCAATGCAGACTCCTATGGGCATACATCTCCATAACTGTGGAAGAAGCAAATGTAACATGACATTTCTAATAGTACGCTAGAAAGCAGTGACTGGTGCAGCTTTCCAGTCATACTACTGGAACTGTATGGGAATTATCAAAAATTGTCAACCTAGACCTCTACATAGGAGTACATGTATATATTAGACCTGAGTGTATGTGTTGTGAATCAGGCCTGGAGACTCCTGGCATCCTATACCTCACCATTTATTATTTTACTTAAAACTCTTGCTTGGGTGGTGGGATTTCGGGCTAAAGGGTTTTTGGCCATAATTTTGTAAAACCATAGTAGCAGGATATTTGGCCTATTGAGTTCTCCAGTTTTCACCTAGAACCAGAGGCCAATAAAAAACAGAAGGCCATGGCCTATCATAGTCATCTTTCTCCTTTCACCCTTTATCTCACATTCCATTCACTGAGACTTTGGTTACAGGAATTTTAGAGGGATACAATTAATCTAAATTCTTTCACAGAACACCAGGAGAAGTCTATAAAGGATAATGTTGACCACAGGGCTCAAAGGTAAGTAAAAATCCTTCATTTTGGGTTATTTTATGAAAATGGTGCACTGTTCCACTCTGTGTCTGTGCGCCAGCCACAGAGTGGGATAACCTGCCGTATCACAACTGATGTGCTGTTTCCAGAGCAGATTGCACTGGAGATAGCACATTAGTGAGAGATGGGTCCACTATTTGAAGTCATTGATATCACTTGTTCATCTCTCACTGTGCTGGTGGCAATTCAACTTGGAATTCAAAGAAGATTCCCCCTGCAAGGAACGCAGTGAGTGGATGAATGGCGCTCACTTTCCTTCCTTTAAAGGGGCACCCTTGTGGGATGCACTAGCTGTGTGCTACCTTAATGTGCCACACAAACAGTACACTCCCTAACAGTTCCTTTGTGCCCAAGTCTGTAAGCTGTTACTGGCACACAGGCAAAGTGTTCCCTCTTTGGCATGGGCCAGTGAACATGTACTGCTGGCACAATCTGTATTATGGAAGGGCCCGCACAAGCATCTGCAGCCCCCACTTTAATATTAGAGTGCCCCAGGGCCATAGGAAGTAGATGTACATGCCCATTGCATCCCTGGGACACTTAGCTTAATACAGCCCCTAATGCATAAACACTATAAATATCTCTTGATCATGGCATCTTCTGATTTTCTTCTACTTTCTTAATTGTATCTGCCCATTTTACTTGCTTTTTAAATACAGACATATTCCTCTTATGTGCTATACCACTGACTGGACATTACTGAGCATATTTACTATGTTCTGTTGTGTCAGAGTTTCTAACCCCTGCCACGCCAGGAGCAAACCTTTAGTGCTATACTTGGCGATCCCTGAAGGGAGTAACTTGGTTATCCAATTAGAGTTCCTTTGCATTTGCAGTCTTTGGGCACCAGTAGTAAACAAATGTTCAAACACAGGGTGCTGCCTAGTAACCACTGACTAACATAGCACCCCAATAAAAAGCAACACAATCTTTAGGTGTATACATCTGTTTTGTGACTATGATCTGAAGTAAATATAACAAGTAACTGGGTTTGACTTCACGTATTAGCTCTGGTCACAAACGACAAATAGACAGCCTCTCAGATGGCCTCATCTTTCAAAGGTACTCACCGTGGGTAAGATTAGTCAAAATCTGGGTAGTCTGCCAAATATGGTACCCTGAGAGGCAGAACTGGTCCTCTAACCACAGTCATGACCTCTCCTCTGCAGACCATGATAAGTAAGATAGCTGAGTGAATATAATGCTGCATTGCTTCAGCTCTGTCCAGATAAGTGAATGAAGCAGCAACGTAAATACAAAATTACCTGCATAGTTCATTTAGGGAATTTGGCAGAGTTTAAAGGCACTCTTTGGTTTCTCCTTTACATGTCCTGCTACCTGAGGCAGTATAGGAAGTTTCATCTCTCCAGACCTCACTTAATTAGCAACAAAGGTAATTCTCCACTGCATGCTCTCTCGGCCCACTACCCGTATAAGTCAGTCCACAAAGGGTGAGCCCTACCTAAGCTTTGTGGGAGATCATTAAATGGTGCAGTAGGCACTTCATGTTGTCAGTCTTATGTCATTTTAGGGTGTTTATGGTGTTTTTTTAATAGGTGTGTTTTTTATTAGATATAACTGTTGTGGTCACCAGAAACTCTGACACTGTTTTGTTGGCTTTAGGAGTCTGTGCACTTTTTTTTACTGCTGACCAGCGCTAAAGTGCATGTGCTCTGTGTCTAAAACATGATAATGTGGCCTAGGAAAGTGTACTATGTGTGTTCAGAGTGTGTAAGTCAAATTCTACTAGGGGCCTGCAGCACTGGTTGTGCCACCCTCTACGGTAGCCTTTCAAACATGTCTCAGGCTGGCTGTTGCACAGTCTATGTGTGCAGTTTCAACTGACATTTGAACCTGGCCAGTTTACTCCCTTGCCAGGCCCAAACCTTCCATTTTTTATTATATGTGAAACACCCTAAGGCTGTTCCTGGTTAGCTCCAAGGGAAGGGTGCAGTGTATTTAAAAAAATGGACTTGTACTTTTAAGTTTAACATGTTTAACATGTCCAGGTGGTGAAAAACACTTACATTCATTGTTCACTATTGCAAGGACTATCTCTCCAAAAGGCTCGTAGAGGTGTTGCCTTAATATATATTTTAAGTGAAATTTCCAATTGGGCAAAGATAGAAAATGGAGTGTGGACTCACAATTTGAAAACACATCTTTTGGAAAAAGGTGGTTTTTAAATTACATGTCTGAAAATGCCAGTGGTAGAAAGTTGGCATTTTCTTATTTTAACCACCATGTGCCTTAGCCTGCTTATAATCCACGACTGGTCTGTGTAAGGTTAGGTGACAGCTACTTGTGTGCATTACATCCAGACAGCCATACATACAGGACATGCAACTGTCCCTGCATTCCATCTACAGACAGATGGGTCTTCCTGGGTAGGAAGACTGGAGGGGATCTCACTTACCAGGGGCAGCTCCTCCGTTAGGGCAGAGGAGCGTCACCCCCCCCCCCCCCAGCAGCAGGAGCTGCAAAACCTTTTCAAGAAAACCATAATAAACTGTGTTTATTATGGTTTTCTTGAAAAGGGGCAGGGCATTAGGAGTGCACCACGTTTATTATCGTTTTATTTTTAAAGGGGACGGGGCCATGTGGTTGATGACTGTGAGGTTGTGCCCAGAGCACTCCCCTCAGTATGCATATATGTTTGGCCGGCCGTCTCGGGCTGGCCAAGCACACGTGCGCACAAAGGCGCTCTCCAACTCAGCACTGTTTTGCTGAGTTGGAAAGAGCCAGCCCAGGCTCCTAGTCTGCCCAGCCAGGGCGCTCCAGCCAATCATAATGCTCTTTTGAACAGTGTCATGATTGGCCGCAGAGCAGGCTGGGAACCTGCAGTGCAGCGGAGAGCATCGGAGAGTGGTGGTGACATCCAAGTATGTTTTTTTTTTAATTTATACTTTATTTTTATTTTATTCCTCCTGCCCCCATCATGCCACTTTATGAAGTTGCCAGCTGCGACTGTCACTTACACTTCAAAGGGTAGTGGCCTGACCCCACACAAGGGACTGATAAACCCTCACAGACCTCCTGAACTGCAGCACTTCAAAACCACTCTTGAAGTCTTCCCAACTTCAAAGGCATGTTTGGGTATAAGTACTGGGCCTCTGACACCATATACTCTGACCACTTCTGGACTGAGGACATTCACCCAGCAAGAAGGACCACAGTTTCATTAGGAGGGACTACCGCTTTGCTCTGCTGTGTTGGCCTGCTTCCTGCACCAAAGACGCAGCACTGCTCCCCGGCTGCGTGATGCAACACTCCTGACTTACAAGGCAGCCGTGGCTTTCCCGATGCAGCACTGATGCATCAGAACCAATACTCATTGCTTCTGGACATCAATGCATGAATGAGGTTGCCCGACCAGGAAATGATGCATCATCTGCAAGCACGACACATCCCTTCCTCTGGATCAACGCATCATCATCGAGCATTGACGCAACAAAGATACTGCCGTCAGTATGAGTCGTTTTGACAGTCACATTGAGTTACCTTCAATGTCAGGTGCTGCAGACACTTCCTCACTCAACAACACCAGCTGAACATGATCTCCAACCGGGAGATTGGGCCGGGTCACCTGTGAAGTGTGAGGGTCTGACCTCCTAGATGCACAGCTCTCACAACAATAAGGTTTTCTCAACTGGAGCAACAACAAGGGGGACTGTCAACTTCATCGTCTGCAGCTCTGGCTGAAAGACCTCGCTAGAACCTCAGTTCTGGAGTACATGGCCTCCATTCTGGCCTCAAGTACTGGTGACCTCTGATACAAGATATAAGGTACAGGAAAGTGATCATTTTGAAGGTTTCTTTTGAAATTCATTGAGGCAACAACATCCAACACATTTTCAAGGCCCATCATAAAAAAGGCTATGGGTACCAGCAGTTTGATTTCTTTGTGCTACTGATCATGGTATCTGTTTATGTCACATTGATGCTTCTTACTTCAGGATAGGACTATTGACTGCCACCAGGACTTTTGAACTTTGAGACTTTGAACTTCTTTCCCAGATTTACAGTACAACTAATGATCAAGGGGATGGGCACACATGCTTTGAGGGAAAACAAACTATGTTGAATTGAAAGTGAAATATGATACAAACTTGCGAGTATTATTTAATTTGATGTTGCGCACACCTGCTCCAACATTGCCTAGTGGATAATAAATTACAGAGTAGTATCGCACACCACCTTTATCAACTACAGCTGTGAAAGACATAGAACATTATAAACGTCCCATTACCTGACAAATAAGAGTTGCCATTAATAACAATGCATTATAGAAATTACAAGTTTAGGGATAATAAAAGGAGGAGTGGGTTGATGTTAGGTTAAGAATGGATTAGTAAGTAGTGGCCAAACTATACATCCCAGATTCCAGGTGGAGGAGACAAATGTTTGTGCCTAATTACACACACAACAGGTAGCTCATGATTATCTAGGGTTTGTTAATGTCCCATGGGCAACATTGTCTACTCAAACTACCACAAATAGTAATATATTTTATATATCCACTAAAGACTGAGCAAGAAGTACTAAGGATGATGCAGGACAGCAATAGTAATTATTCCCCAAGAAAGCAACAGTACGCATGCTAGACACAACTGATGTATGCGGAACAGTGCCAGGAGGATTAGGAACATCATGTCATCATTGATGATCAGAGAAAGGGGTGTGGAAGCATGTTTTTTTGTATGTGGAATCCATCTTGTCTCGTTCACATTTTATGATATTCAAGGATGACAAAGGCCTCCAAAGTGTGTTCAGAATTAGGATGACCACAGATAAAGTAATGTACCCAGACAGATAGCTTGTAATGCAAGGCTTGCTTAAAGGAGGCACCTCATGCAACATGCATTGCTTCATTCACCCAGCAACAGACAGACATCCGGATGTCCAGATAGGTGTGGACAGCAGTTGTAAAGAAATTGTTTTGTTGATACCGTGGAAAGTCCCAACCATTTGAGTAATGTGAAGGTCATGCTTGTGGTTATCTTGTATCATGCTGCCATCACGACATGTTGTTTTACTGTGTTTGGTTAGATGCCTAATATACATATCTTCTGATCAACATCACACCATGTATTTGCTCATAGTGGTGACAAAAATCACCTTTTTCTGAATCCTGATTGGAGGTTGTATTTTCACGCCTTTGTGGTTTTCATGCATAACATTTCTGGTAGATGTTTATCTTATCAAACATGTTATTTCTAAACACATGGCCCCATGAATTCATTAATAATACAGCTGCTTATGAAACATGACTTTGCATTTGTCTATTTATTTAGCTTCAACACTGTCAGCGGGTCTGCGTGACTCTGGTACCCGGCTCGGGCTCCATTGCGCTTGGACTGCATGTTTGGATTTTCCCTGGACCAGTGCAACTAGGCAGTTCTGGTTTGAGTTATTGTCTTTTAAGCACTTATTTTGACATAATCTTTCAAAATTCATAGCTTGGTTGTGTATGTTGGATTTTTGTTGTTTTGACCTTGTTTGACTCAGATAAATATTGGCAAATTTTCTAAACTGATGTGGAGTCCTTCAGTGGTGTGTTCACTGTGTTACTGGGTGTGTGCACAAATACTTTACACATTGCCACTTTAATTTAGCCTGACTGCTCTGTGCCCAGATGCCAGAGGGTGAGCACAGGTAAACTTTTAGTGTGTATCTTACTTGCTCTGACCAGGATTGTTGTACCTACTTCGACAGAGTACAAACCTTTGTCCACTAGAGTCACAATTTCTAGCATTCATTATCCGGTAGTGGCCAGTAATTTTGGCAAGTAGGTGAGAGGCTGTGAAATCGACAGCATTGCAAAGTTCAGCTCAGACAGCCAGAAGCCTGCACATTTAGCACATCTTGCTCCTGGCTGCTTCATCTGAACAAAACAAGTGTCTGTCAGGCTAACTTTTGCTCAGCCTCACAGACACTCTTCTTCTCCGGAAAAAGGTGAGAGGGCTCCTCTCATGAGCTGCAGCTGGTCAATATTCTGCTTTAATTATCATCAGTTAGTTATGGCTGAAGATAATCCAATTAAAGCAGGTTATACCAATTAAAACAACACTATAGAATCACACAGAAAGCAGTAAAGCGCCCAGATAAATTTGCCAGGTGCCTCATTAATGTTCTGAAACTCACCAATCATGCTTTTGACATCGCAGACTTTTTAGTTGATGGGAACATTGACAAAATGTTTATACTTTTTCACTGACTGGGCTTTCCGAAGGTCTGGGCCTTTGCCTTAAAACCTCCCTCTTTTTCAGGAGTCTTCACATAATGACGCCCATGCCTCCGAGTTTATCAGCTCCTTCCGTGAGGCTGTTGCAAAGCACTGTCTTCTTTATACGAATTTGACAGTTTTAGTTGATTCCAATATTCATATAGACAAAAAAGAGACTATATCCGGTGACCTTTAGACACGTTCCCAGCCCGCAATCTGAGCCAACTATTTACTTCTCTCACATATTTACACAACCCTCAGACAAACCTCAGCTTTTGCAATCACCTTTAGCCTGACACTAGAAGTACAAAGCAGGAAACTTCGGACACCACCGGTTCAATTCGCAAGTGGGGCAAGGTTACAGAACAAGACTTTGTAAGACTCCCAGGTAACTCTTTATTAACACTTACGGGCAATATGGAAGCAGAACAAGTAAATCAATGGCTGGAACTGGAAATGATCAAGTTAGGCTTGTCTGTCTGCCACGCCCCTCATAAACAAAGTCTGAGCCTACCTTCCCTTCTTCATTAGCAGCAAAAAACACGAACTGTACAAATCTGGAACAGAAATGGGGAAAGAACTTTGTATGAGGCAAAAGAAAATATAAATTGGAACTTAAATCTTAAGGGAAATCAGTTAAAGTGGCTCAAAGTGGCTCAAACCTATTTTTTTGCAACAATAATTAAAACTGTTAATAATGGACTGTGTGAAAATTCTCAAATCGACAGTTTTCTTTGTTGGCAAAAGCTTGTTATACTGATGTTAAGTCTTCCGTAGGCCTTTGAACAATCTCTGGGACTTCTTTGAAGAAAAAAATGGAAAAATAAGGGCTGAATTTGAGTCCAGAAACATAGATAATTGTAACTGGGTACCTCCTCCTGTCACATATTATCTAAAGCAAACACCATGTTTTCCAATTTCAAACACATTACCCTCCAGCAGGCCATACCAGCCATTAGCAACTGCAGTTCCTGATGACCCTTGCCCCACTAAAGCAATGGAAGTAATGACCCAGTTACCAACACTTTGTTTAGCACCTCTTTAGACTGAGCCTATGTTCCCACTCTTTGGAGCTGTCAAAAATTAAACACATTCTAAAAAAAACATCTGCTAACCCCTGACATCTTATCCAACTTTCGCTCAGTTTCACTACTGAAAGCAGTTTCTAGGATTTTAGAAAAAAATGTCACCTCTCTTATCAGATCACTTGGTGCAATTGGGGCTGTTACACTTGCCCCATTCGGGCACCAGGCCACCGTATAGCACCGAGTTTGCCCTACTGGAAGTCTCTAACTTTATTAATCACCATGAACAGAGGTAGGAACGCTGCCCTCATTTTTTTAGATTTGTCAGTGGAGTTCAATACTTTATCGCATACCCTCCCACTTGACCGTCTTTCAGAAATAAGTATTTGTGATCTGCACTAAAATGGTTCCTATCCTTCCTGTAACTATTGGTGATTTTTTTCTGGAAGCCAATGTCTCAAATATGTGGTCCATTAGGGATCCTCGCTGGACTCTCCTCTATTTTTATATTTACATGGCTCCATTGGCAACACTAACAGAGTCTTTTATGATTAAAGTAGTGTCTGATGCTGAGGACACTCAATTAATCCTATTGATAGACAAAACCACTCATGTCCCAGAAGCCCCCTTCAACAGAACCCTATCCAAGTTTATGGAATGAATGCAGCACAGTTACTCAAAGTGTAACCCAGATAGAACTGAGATCCTTTTTTTGGAAGAGCAATAATTTCTCTATCAATGACTGGTGGTCTGAACCCTTGCCAGCTCTTCCACCCACATCTTTGATAGCTATAGAACCCTGGAAGTAAACTTGAAAATAAAGTCATCTTTCACCTGCAAATTCTCAGTATTATGGGTATTTGTTTTTCTTTACTTCACAACTAAACACATTTTGGGATCTTTTCCCCCTTGAGGCTCGGAAAATAGAGGTTCACGCATTGATCAATTCCAGAATTGTTTATGTGGATTGACTTTACCTGGGTCTGCCCAGGCACAGGCTATATGCCTAATCTCTATGACTGATCAAGTGCAGGTAGTAACAAATGCAGAAGCGTGATTGGTTCTCAGATCACCTTGTCACTCCCCTAACTCTTAAACCGTCAAGCACGTACATTTGCTTGCCAGTACATAGGCTCATTCAGGCCATTCTATGAAACTGACTCAAATAGTTGAGAGAGAGACTTCAACATTATAATTAAAGTAGGGCTTTCAGATCCAGTAAGGCAGTGCTCTTTATACTTGCAACATATATACTTATTAAGTAAGGAGGGAGAACATTTTCCTTTCTAGAAGCAAAATCCCGAATGAGCTTCCTCTCTCCCTCCAGGTTATTAACTATGAGAATTATTTCAAGAAAATATTAAAGACTTGGTTATTTTCTTCCCCTTAACCTCAGAATAGACAAGCTGCCTGGTTTAGTGGCCAGTGCTGGGGCGCCCTTTGGGAAAACTGATAGCACTTTACAAATCACCATCATTCATTCAAGATTGAGGGTAAAAACATAACACTGGATTGTATCTCCCATCATGTCTGATATAATATGTTGGATCGGAAGACACTCACAAAATATCATATCTTACAATGTTACTTTGCTGACCATAGATATATAAGGGATGGGTGCGGCCTGGTTACTCCACCTTTCGGCGGTGAATGAGAACCCCTCGATTTGATTTCTTGCTTATCGCTGACACCATGGATGATCCTGTACAGGTAAATTTAGGTTTAAAAACAACTGGTCACAGACTTTTTAAACTTTACTCTTGAAAGGGAACTGCCATACATAGTCCCCATACATGGGTTGGAATGAAAATGGATGCATGGTGTTATGCCACAGTGATTTCCCTAAATGTTACTATTTGGTCCAGCTGTCTTGCTAGTATCCAACCTGTGATTCTAAAACTGGTTTCAGATGACATGAGCTGCTATCAGAACCAGCACACAGTGTGGCCTGCTTTCGATAATGTTTGTTCTAAACATATAGTAAGCAGTATTGTTCTACATTAATATCGGAGCCATAATATTGAGGACAAAAATATAGCCAAGTAAGTATGTATATATTTTCTATACTTAACTCCACACATTAGTACCTTGACTATATATACATATCTTCATGGTACGTAAAAGTGGATGTAAGAATAATAAACATATACTTTCCTATATACACTTACCTTTCAATATTTTTGGAGACAATACTCCAGGCTGCGACCTTTTCGACAGGACCACTTCGAATCCATGTCAAGTGTAGAGTGCTTTCCTCCAAAGCAACTAAAAGCCTGTGATTTTCTTGCATGTCTTTTCTCTGGTTCCCACTGATTTATTGTTCTCTTTCGTGTGTGCTTTCACCACACAAATGTTCACATTCCTACAGTATTCCTTACATATAATTAGGTTGTTTCCTTCATCATGGAAAAGTTGGAGAGAGTTAATCGATTAGTCCTGGTTAAATTTTTAGAAACCACAGAGGGCAAGAAAAAAAATCTACTATTCTGTCTCTTCTTGTAATGATGGTGGGAAATGTTTTGACGGCAGGCGGGGCTTTTAAAATAATGTAGCTTTCCCACAGAGGTCCTCACTTAGACATGGTGACTCCAGGAGTGGTACCCTGATGCAGTAATAACATTACCACAGAACCAACGATTTGCATGGAGTTATCAATAGCTCTCTGCTAGTGGGAATCTTTTTCAATGTTGTGATGCAGTATTATCGTATTTACGTCGCTGTATTACTGTGTCGCTCTAAAACCACTTTAATGAATTACCATAGCGCTGTAACTGTCGTCTTCTACACATGCAAGGATTAATCAGTTTTTTCTTTTTTCTTTTCACACATCTGATCACACTGTGTGGGGGTACTGGGGCACAGAATATAAAAGGACATAACAAAACATGGGGCCTAATTTACAGTTGAATGTCCCATCTTCTCTATTTGGAGTGTGTACACAGTTGGAGTATGGAGCATTGTCCACTTTTTGGTCGATGCCCCAAATTTGGGAAGCTCTAACTCAGGCCCTTAGCCCTATATTTAATCTATAGCTGCAAACCTTGTTCTCATCACGGAGTGTCCCAAAATCATGGATAAATTAAGATGCAGTGGAAAATGGGATGCATTTCAAACAAAAAAATTGAACCTTTTCTTTTCATTTTGTTCAGAGTAGGCCGTGGTCCGTGGGACCACTACCTGCTCTGAAAAAATATTTGCGCTTCCAAGGAAGGGGTCCTGTGGGGGCTCCTTCCTGTTTGTGAATGGGTTACCACAAATTTGAAGTTGGTGGTAACTGTGATTGTTGTGCGACCGCATTCATGGTAACAAAACAATCTTACATCCCCCTGCAACTCGCTATGGGGAAGGGACGCCTTTGACATGCCCCTTCCTAATAGTGAATCGCAAACCTATTTTGTGAGTCGGTAACAGGTTATTGACTCGCACAATAGACTTGTTACATGGGGAAAAGCATTTTCCCAGTCACAAACAGCCTGATGGGCTATTTGCGACCGGTAAAAGGCTTTCATACATCTGGCCCCTGGTAATAATGACAATTGCTATTTACAATGTTAAAAAGCAGTGGAAGCATGGGGTCCAGTGCTTTAGAAGAAAATTATTTTCATGTTTTTCATGACGCTTTAGTACTTAAGATGTGATGTCTATCACCAGGGATCTCCAAAGTGGCCAAGATCACGCTTCTATCCCCAGGGATCATGAACACCACTACCAGTTCATAGAATATTTTGGCAATTATCTCAGGGGTCAATAACAGGGCCTGCAACATGTTCATAAGAATATTAATCTCAGGGGCCCATACACATATCTTTATCTCAAATGATACTCCGTCTCAGGTGCTCAGACAGAGCTTCATAACTTGTGAGCAATGATGTGTTTTTAGACATATCAAATCCAGGCCAAGAGGTTCACCAACGACTAGTAATGATCCACATGATGAGAACTTTGAAACTACAACAGGAGTGTCCATGATTGACTTAGGCTTTAGCCAAGCTAGATTTCCAAGATATCTCCATGCGATAAACTCACACACTATTAACTTAGACAGGGAGTGCTTACAGAGTAAGTGATTATCTTAAAACTCATAAGTAAATTCAGCTCTCCCGACCAAAGTGGTACATCTTCGTTTTAGAGATTGTTAATTAGAACTGTAAACATAATCAAATCGAAAAAAGAAACACAAGCCCAAACAGGTTCCGAGTGTCCCAAAATCAAGGATAAACTAAGATGCAAAGGTCACTAATGATTTTGTAACTCCATTGATTCTTGGATGCAATAAGTCACAAACAGATGTAGAGCTGGCAAAGCACTTTGCTGTTTAACAATTACAACAGCAATGAGTCTGGTAGATCACTGTAATTTCTTCCGGATTTGTCACCCAGTTCCTGTCTTGCAGGACTTACGTCCACGTGATGTTGGACCGTAGGCGCTGGAAGTAGGGCTTCTAGGGGGTGCTGCAGCATCCCGAAAATATCCATGCTGGAGTTCAGAAAGTGAATGTGCAATAAAGATATTGTTTAAATTGAATTATATTATTGAATTTCCAGTGTCTTAAAAGACAAAGATCAAATGTCAGGATATGTCTTCTGGCAAATTGCTGCTTACTTTTCTAATACTGGAGATCATTTTCCTTTCTCCAACTGCAAAATAAGAGGCTTTTGTACAATCAACTCTGTATCAGTGTTGCAGACCTATAGGGAGGAAAGAATGTCTATTTTTTGTAACACAAACCAAACCTATAAATGAAGGGGCAGATTTATGGAAAGTGGTGCTGCACCCAGTGCAGTACCACTTTCCCTGCCCCCCTAACCCCCCCCATCGCCACCATGTATGCGCTGTATCTAAAATGTGAAGCACCATGACACAAGGTAGGGGGCAATAGCATCATTCAATGTGAAGCTATTGATGTACTCAGCAGGTGTAGCACCAAAATGTTGGCGCTACTCCTGCAGAGTACATAGGGGCCCATTCTAAATAACAAAAGCCCCCTTAAAAGTGCCATAAAAATGGTGCAAGGAAATCTCATAGATTTCCTTGTGCCATTTTTTCACCCCTCTAATGGGGGAACACTCCCTTTGCACACATTATGCCTGGAGCAGGCATAATGTAGTGCAAAGGGTTACAGAGTGGCGCAATGCATGCATTGCGCCACTATGTAAATACGGCACAGGGATTTCGGCCTCACTGGGCCACATTAATGTAAAAATAATGACGCTAATGTGGTGCAAGGTGGCGCTAGGGGACTATAAATATGGCCCAAAGTCTCCAGATCTTTAAATCTTTAAAAAAAAATCAGAAGGAGGGACATCAAAAATTAAGCACATTTGTTTGTAATTCAGCAGTGTGATGTACACAAAGGGGGGGATTTATAGAAAGAGACGCTGCACCAAGTGCAGCACAACTTTCCTTGCGCCCCTCAGCACCCCCATACCGCCACCATGTGTGCGCTGTATTTAAAATACAGCGCACCATGAAGCAGGAAAGGGGGCAATAGTGTCATTTTTCATGATGCTATTGATGTACTCTGCAGGAGTAGTGCCAAAATATTGGAGCTACCTATGCAGAGTACATAGGGGCCCATTTTATGTAATGGAAGTCCCATTTTAACGCCTGCTCTGGGCAGGCGTTAAAAGTGCTGTACAAAATAACGCAAGGAAATCTCTGAGATTTCCTTGCGCCATTTTTTGGGCCCCCCTAACGGGGGAAAACCCCCTTTGCATACATTATGCCTTGCGCAGGCATAATGTAGCGCAAAGGGTTACAAAGTGGCGCAATGCATGCATTGCGCCACTTTGGAAATATGGCACTAGGATTTTGGCCTCGTTGGGCAACATTAGCATCAAAATAAATGACGCTAATGTGGCGTAGGGTGGCGCTAAGGCCTTATAAATATGTCCCAAAGATTTTAATACGTTCAAAACAAATCACTTTAATTGGTGATGAGGAAATGATAAATATTTTCTAAAACTCCACACGTTATTGTTTGTGTGCCATATAGTTTTATCAGTAGAACTGCATGTCTGTGCAAATTTAGTAGCTTTTTCAGTGGAAGATGTCTCTCTGAAAATGAGTGCTACCACAGCATGCTTTAGCAATATGTTTGCCGTTGTGCTCCAAAATGCACCACTGGCTACATGCCAGTCCCTTCCCACTCTCCTGCTTCATGGGCAAAGCTCATCTACTACAGTTGTTCTTGTGTGAAGCTCGGATTTTTTTATAATCCCTATGATTTTAGTGATGTATGATGGATTGCCGCACCCCCACTCTGAAAACTGTTCCAGCACCACTGTGCTGGCCCACTGTTTTTGAACCGTCTACTAGTTAGGGGTGGGCAGTGAGCACTGCTGCGTTGGCGGAGCTAACAGAGTTTTTGGCACTCAGCGCTACGCTTGGAGTGCGGAGTCCAACTAAAAACTCTGATAGCTCCGCCAGCGGAGCGGAGCTGTCTGCATCTGCACTAGAGTCCAGTTATGGTTCCAGGCCTCCCTCCGACGGTGACTGCCAGCACCAGTCCGGGCACAGGGGGCAGAGGGAGGAAGAGAGCCAGGCCGTTATCAACGAGGACCCCCTGAGAGAACCCAGGTAGGTCCTCTTTTTTTCTGTGTTGTGCACACTGGTGCACAAGAGGCCTGAAAATGCAGGTTTTGCTGCCTACGGCCCTGACCTGAATTTAGGCCAGGGCCGTAGGCAGTGAAAGCTGCAGTTTCAGGCCTCTTGTGCACTGGCCTGCACAGGACTCTTGTGTACCGGCCTGCTCCGTGTGCACTGAATGCACACGGGGCAGGCTGGTACACAAGAGGTCTGAAAACAGCAGCTTCCACTGCCGCCTGCCCTGGCCTGAATGTGCTAGATCTTGGAAGCGCTAAGCTGGGCCAACCCTGCTTAGCACTTTTGAGATCGGGCGCATTGAGGCCAGGGCAGGCGGCAGTCCGCTGCACATGGAACTCTGCGGAACTCCACAGAGTTGTTTACCAACTCCGTGCAATTCCTCGAAGTAGAGCTCCACCCACCCTTATACTAGTATCAATGATTCTTAACAGATTGAGTTGGGTGGTCTTTGAAGCTCTTTTGCTCAAGTTTGGTCTCAGAAGTGTTATATTGTTTGCTAACTGAGGCATGGAGGAAGAAGAATGTGGCCATTATACTGAGAACAGGAATGGTTCAAACAAAGATAAAAAATTACAGAGGCATACAATTTGGAGGCAGACAGGGCAGTAATGCAGAAACTTAAACTGAAAGTAGGCAAACGTGGTATCGGAGCTGGGTAGTTCTGAATTTTCCGAAAGGGAAGAGGCATCCTGACTTTCAAAGGAAAGTTGAAACCTGCGTCTAGGTTTACTAAGGTTTCTGTGGCAATGAGCTGACCAGCAGCATTTGTAAAAAAAAAAAAAAAAAAAAAGCTGTTCTTTTGCTCAAAGTCAAACATTGCTCAACAATGTAAAGATGAGCAAGTGGCCTCATGTGAAATATATACTTTAATGAGGCATCTTAATACAAATTTGTACATGCATTTAACCACCCTGGGGTAATCGCATCATATGTGTAATTTTGCAGAAATTAGATATGGCCATAATAAAAAAAACATTAAATTTTCCTTTTGCGCATTATTTGTTTCTGAATTCATTTGGCACTATGATTTCATGCAAAGCCAGTTGGTGCTGAGTTCGTAGAACTGGCATTTGCAATGGTACCATCCGCAAAGCCTTACTTTGCATACATTAACAGGGGTTGGTGCTATGGGACACAGAGATTTTTTACAGTGCACTTTCATCTCCCTTCTCTCTAAACTGTCGAGGTAAGCTGTATAATCAGACCATATGAAATAAGTGAGAAAGTTGCAAGACCTGCTTTAGAAAGTCATACTTTTAGTCATATAACCATTATACAAGGTGCTATGCACGTGAGGAATGGTACACTGCTCGTGCAGAGAAAAATGTACAAAGCTGCATCAAAATAACATAAAAAGAGACACAAAAGTTGGTTTTGCTGATGCAATATTTAGGGCCAGTTCTACAAGCAAGTGACACATCAGTCCTGATGCTCCACTTTTCTTGCGCCAACCCTGCCCCACCAAATGACACCATGGTTGCACCGTATTTACAATAGGGCGCACCATGGCACTCTTTTCCACAATAGCGTCATAATTTAAGTTGCTTTTGTGGCGCTTTGCTGGATTAGGGTCATAAATTATGGTGCTAGTGGTAGCAAAGCACTAGAGAGGCCCATAGGCTACTTTGGGCCCGTCACATTAACGCCTGCCCCAAGCAACATGACATAAAAAATGTTGCAGTGAAATATTGTAGATTTCACTGTGCCATTTGTTGCGGACTCCTTTCGTGGCAACGCCAACCTTGCATACATTATACCTGGTGCAGGTATAATGTGGCGCAAGGGGTTACAAAGTGGCGCAATGCTAGCATTGTGCCACTTTGTAAATATGGCGAAGGAGAATGTCCTCCTTAATGCCACATTAGGGTAAAACAAATGATGCTTGTGTGGCTCTAAGAGGCTCTAGAGCCTTGTACATCTGGCTCTTAGTATGTTAAAAATAAGACTTTAGAAATCCACGCACTTGGTATAAATTCAACCAAGATCAGTCCAAAACATTAATCATGTAGACATTACGACCCAGATGCCAAATTACTAAGGGACTTTAATTGTCAAGACTAAGGGCCTTTTTTAGAGTTTGGTGGATGGGATACTCCATAACAAAACACTTTAATATAGCACCTAACTAATATCAGTGGTGGCTGCCACCGAACAGGGGTGGCAGGATGGGACGGAGCGCACAGGGACAGGGGTGGGGGATTGATAAATAAATACATTTAAAAAAAAAAAACACTTACCTTAGAGGGGAGAGGCTTTTGTCTCCCCTCCATCCTCTTTCTCTTTGTGCTGCACAGGCTTCCAGCCAATCACGACACTGCTAAAAAGCAGCATCCTGATTGGTCTGAGCAGACTGCTTCGCCGCTCAGACTGCCAATGGGAGTCTGTGCATGTTCTCTACCCGGCTGTGCTACACAGCCAGGTAGAGAACATGCAAAGTGTGCATGTCCTTTTGGTCAGCCGAACACGGCCGGCCAAAAAGACATGCTCAATTTGTGTGCACATAGCCTTCCTTGGACCCCCTCCCTCCAGCCCAGCCCCGTCCCACCCTACAAGGAAAAATAAAAACGATAATAACGTAATGTATGTTATTATCATTTTATTTTTCCTTTTTGATAAACCAGCGGGGCGACGCTCCTCCGTCTTAGCGGAGGACCCGCCCCTGCCTAACATTGGCCTTGCCAAAATATGTACAGTTTAGTGGTGGGGCAAAAGATTTGTGCTCACTGAAAAAAAGCACATTTGCATTAGGGACACAGCTACAAATCTGCAGGAGAAAGCCATAGCAGGTACCGAGCTCTGACTCGGAAAAAGCATCTATTGGAATGCTAGATGTGACTACTTTTGGAACTGATGAAAAACCAACGTCTTTTTAACCAATGTATCTGGGAAATTGTAGACTTTAAGTCAATATTTCTCAAACTTACTCCCAGTAGAACCCTTGCCTAGCCACCATGCAAATTGTTAGGCACCAAGTCAAAGATCACTCCCGTGTGGCATTTGGGGCTGGCATTGAAAACATTACCAGTCTGGTCCTGGGCTCCCGGTATAGTCATGAACAGTGGACTCTCTACCAAACACGGTATAGCCATGAACAGTGGACTCTCTACCAATCAGTGCCTTATCTCAGGGCCTCTGGAAGTGATTCTACACTTGGAAAGAAACTGCCTCCATTTGAGCATATGTGGACCAGAAGGATGACATGTAGCCTCATCTTCTTGCTCTTCCATCAAATTCAGACTCTGGTGGTGCTGTGTAGCTCTTTTCGATGGGCGTACCTTTTCACATCCTGACCATTGTTAACCTCTTGAAGGGCTGCAACCCTCAATGGGCAGATTGCCTCCACAGTGTGGGCCGGTGACAATTTTTCTGCTCTTGAGTGACAGCCTCGGTTTGCGAAGGTTGAGCTGTCTTGGTTTGGGTGAACAGCACTTCTGAATAGCTTGTGCTCTCACCCCTCAACTGCGTTCATCATCATGCAGGTGCTTACAAGCGTCCTCAGGCAGGTGAGAAATGTATGAATTGATTCTGCTTGCTTCTGTCTCACCTGGCGCAGGTTGAATCGCTCATAATTAGTGTTAACTAGAACTCAAAATGAGTGCTCAAGGCTGCTACATTTTACTCAAAATTGTCATTCGCACTGGAGTTGGGGAGGGTTGGAAAGTCATGCCTGCTTCATCACCAGAGTAGAGGAGCAGAGGAGATGGATTTGCTGCACTACCCAAATCTTTTGTGGCTCTGAGACAATTAACCAGGTGTAGAAACTATAATTTGCAATGCGACACACGTGAGGCTGGAGGATTGTAGTAAGGAGCGTGGAAGAGCTTTGAGAAATTGGAGGTATTTCATCACTTTTCTCCTCGTTGAGGCAGGCCACACTGTAGATGACAGATATTCAGAGTGATAGAGTGGTTTGGCACACAGATATGGCTCACACACGCACACACCATGATCTGATTCAATCAGTGCCACAAGTGCTCCTAGTAAATGTAACAAGCCTGCGTTGTCACTCTTTGCTGGTCCCTAATGGCATGCGCCATGAGCGTTGTTTGGTTGATTACAGAGCCAATAACTAAGTGGCAGATTTAAGAGCCCCTTACGCCATATACCACCACATTAGTGTCATTTTTTTCAAGCTAATCCTGACCACTACATCAATTGCGTCAGAAATTCTGATGCTATTGCCACCTACACTGCCCCATGGTGTGCCGTATTTTAAATACAGCGCACACATGGTGGCGGTAGGGGGGCTCTAAAGGGTGCAAGGAAAGTGGCACTACACACAACCTGCCCCTAAGTGTCCGACAGACACAAAAGCAGAATAAGCTGGTGGAAACTCTCTAGCTGCTGGCTAAGATGAGACTTTCTAATATTGAGCATTGAGAAATGCAAAGCAGGCATCAAGACACCCTGTTAGAAATCTGAGGAAGCTCCAAGAGATGCGTTTGCTTGTTGGCTTGCATTAGCTCTCATGCAAGGCTTTAATCAGAGATATACTAGAGAACAAGCAGGCTAACCGAGAGGACAAAAGGTGTCATCATTGAGTGACTTATTGCTGGAGGAGGCAGTCATATAATTTTGGACTTTTCAGCAGGTTGGCTGAAGTTGAAAACTGCTCGTCCAACTGAAAGGGCACGAAAAGAAGTTGCACTCTGTTAGAGAACAGTCAACGCATTTTACAAAAAAAATATAAATCGTTTTAGTCTGTAAAAATTATTTCATAATCTCGAATTAAACCTCTGCGTTTTAATAGAATGCCACATTGGGCATCATGGACGGTTCTCTTACAGCACGCATTCATTAGAACAAGCTGTGGGCTTAACAAGAAGATTACTTATTGTCTGTTGAACATAATTTTCCGTGCTCCTCTGTTCGTTTTACAAATTGTGACAGTGTTAATTAATCAACAAATATCCAGCATGCAAAAACATACTTGTCTATTCATTGTTCTTATCTATGCAGCCACACGTGTGCTCAACGCTGTACAAGCGCAAAACAACTTCTTCTTAAGTAAGTACCAAAATATGTCTATTTTTCTGTGATCCCACTATGCAACAAATCATTTGGTACAACTTCAAAATACAATGTTTAACCACGTCTTATTTATTTCGAATTTGTTACCATATGCATTTACAAGTGGATGCAGTTATTTGTAAAGAACACAAAACCTTTCACAACGTGCTGATGAAAAAAATCGAGGTGTGTATGAGAACGAAAAACCTCCTCTGGGTGGGAGTTGGGGTTCAACCCTATTAAAATTGCAGGAGCAGCCGCTGACGCAATCAGAGTGTGGGCCATGACAGGTGCTGCGTGTGTCCTCGGAGAAAGTAAAAACTTTTTTCGGGGGGTTTTCATTGTGATGCACATCTTGATTTTTTCAGCAGCTCACAGTGATTTTTTCCGCCCCTATCCTCACCCCCGACCCCCTCCCTCAATATCGAATACTTGCATCCAGGAATAACATTGCATCTCCTTCAAAATTTAAGGACTGCTTTATATCTTGGACGGAGTAATTACCGTCAATTTACTTCCACCATGGCAAGGGTACTCCGCCAGAGTCGACCGCTGCCCCAGTGGACGTGTTTTGCATTTCCTGGTACCGCTGTGACTGCGGTTCCTTGCGATGCATTTGACGCGCAGCTTCGTCAAGCTCACGGAGCCATGCATCAAACTTGGATTTTTTATTTTAAACATGAAAATCCCAAAGTCTTTTTTTTTTTTTTTTAAATCAAGAAAACCATTGAACCCCTCGCAATGGGAGCATTCTTCCACGGCGTGGATATCATGTAAAAGTTTTCACCGCCAGTTACCGCCATGTTTTTCATGACAGTGACAGGCAGCGAAAACTATTCCTTTGTCTGCCCAATCTAAATAGGGCGCGCGGACACATGGCCAAACCTTTGATGGCTCTTACTATGTTAGGCTGTTGAAGGTGTGTAGGCAGCGGTGGTAAAGACGTCTCCGCCGACTACAGAGTGAATACCTACCTGACTCTTACTGAGGCGGACAGACCTTCAGGATGGCGGAAAGGGTACCCTGTCTCCACTGGGACAAAGTACCATTTCCACCCACATATAAAATCATGCCCATAGTTTGGAATCGTTCAGAGGAATCCAACCATACATATATAGTGCTCTTGTCCTAAAACTGACCATCATATCACAAAATCATTCAAACACGTTGACGCCTACTCCCTTTAAAATATCTGGAGTTTTATGGAAGAGACTGTGCCCCTACAAAGGACATTAATAGTTTCAGGCAGTGGCTTAACGAAACTTGAGAGGGGGGGGGGCTGCAAACTACATGGAGGGCCACCCCTCTGAACTCTCCCAGGAGCTCTCAGGCCAGGGTACTGAGCTGAGAGGGCCCCTTGGAGTTCAGCCCTCCTACAATGCAAGGGCTGTGGGGGGCTTTGTTACACCACTGGTTTCATGCACTCTGCATCTAATTTCTGAGTCTCTTGCTGTTGCTTGTTCCTTACACACTTCTGAGTTGTTTTTCAGTTTTATATTGTCACATTCACTTTGCCTGTTCCTCTGTTTGTGTGTACGAGCACTGCTGCCATTTTTTAATCATTCATCCATATAATGTTTGATAAAACTGACCTCTATTCACGTGACACAGTGTGCTTACCCTTTTCCATTCATTGTGGTATAAATAATCTATGTAAGCAAGTCATTTAAATAATTATTTAACTTATACCTTGTTGGAACACTGTTGAATTAAAACATTGTCTTACCCCAGTTCTACAGTTTGTCTTTGGGTCTGCTCCTGTAGATTCAGTAGAAACGCATGCTCAGTTAAGACCACGCCTGTGAGCAACCAGAGGCAACCTGCTCTCCATAATTCATGTTACAATTAGGGTCTGTAGAGAGTTTTTGCCAAAAGTGGTTTCACCAACATGATAGGAGCACTCTCTGTGAAATCGCTCAATGACAGTATTGTGGCATTTTGGACCATTTTTTCAGTTTTCAAAGACAGAGCCCCAGAGCAGAGCTTTCTTCATGAAAATTGAAAATCAATGTTTCTGAAGCATTTGCAACTTTCTTCCAGCATATTGGGGACCCAGCCTGTGAAATACCTGATGAGCATGTTGTCCGTGTGATGTCAGTCACCAGCCTGTTGCAGCTTACCCACTGAGAAAGGATCTCTGAGGGCAAAGCTGGCTAAGATTCAATCATTAGAAACAGAGATGATTGGGTCCCTTCAGCAAACTCTTTGAGTATCTTTCCAATCTGATAATCACTATGAATACACACAGCTCCTAACTAGTCTGACAACAGCCCCCACGTATTAAGTAACTGGAAGCCATCCATTGAGCCTGAGGATTTCAGGATCACAGTTTATGCACTGCTGCTCACACTGCGATGGTGGGTGCCTCACTCACATATCTACCCATGAATGCTCCAGTGACTCAGAGCTCTCCTACATGAAGCTGCAGGGGTACCAGAGAGGCAAAGACAATGGGCCATTCCAATCCGATCTTGAGAAACCTCAACTAACTCCTCCTGGGGGCCAGGACTAATTTGATATAGCATGATTAATCTATAAAAGTCTTCACCTAGGCTGACCCGCTTATTTAATAACAAAATGTTATTCAAGGGAAAAGAAAGAAGCACCAGGGAACAAGTATAAACCGATGCTGAAAATAGCAAATTATGGAAAACTAAACACAGACCAAAGCCCTCCGTTGTCTGGCTTCTAGACTCAGCAGCAAACTCTCTGAAGAGAGAATGAATCAATCCCTGCTTTCTTTCAGATGAGCCATGAAAACCCTCCTTTTGAAATCTTATACATGAGAATTTACTTTTTATCTAAAATATCCAATTAGTATCGATCCTCTAACTTCACATTTCTCCTACTCCAATCACACATTTTTCTGTTTGTGCTTTGTTACAGCATCATTAATTTGACCCCCTATTGTATTAATTGTATTTCCTGTCAATGTGTAAAGCACTTTGCCGCCCATGTGCCTAGTTCCACTCTAAATAAACACATCAAACACATAATTAAATAAATTAACTTCTTCCCCTCCCCTCTCACAGCCAGCTATATACTCTTTATGCCATTATTGAACCTCCCTACTAATTAATCAATACTAAAGTGGTACCATAAGGTACATTTATGTTCAGTGCCTACTGCCTTGGATTGCTCAGTTTTCTCAGACCAGAACTGCATGTGTAGGATTACCATAACAGAAACACGTTTTCTTCAAAACTCTCCACCACATCAGCCTTCACATTATCTAGAACCTGAAGTTCAGTTCATTTAGTGCCTCGAGACCCTCACAGGTGGTTTGCGTCCCCTCTAAATGTTTGACCGATTGAATGATTTAGACAATTGATTAATGACCAGCAGAATGTACCTAACGTTTCCTCCAACATGTCAGTTGTACGTTTCTCCCATGGCATCGCGAGATAACTGAACTACAGGTGGCTTCAAGCTTTTCTGGGACAAATCGGAGCATTCACCTTTTGCCTATCCTGTCCCTGACCTCTTCACGTCAGCATCCAAACCGAGCCTTGAGAAAATATCTCTAACACTCAACTTGGTTCTTTGTACTCCTCTATGGTCCTCATGGCACAATCTTACTATCGTCTTCCTCATAGAGGGAGGTGGCACCATTTTATCCTTTTGATTTGTGAAAAACTATCAACAGGAATCACGTCTCTCAGAACCAGAAATGGCCTAAATTCTATATTCAAACTGGACTTCCCTGGAAAACTCATGCCAATGTTCCCTTCAGTATAGCATGCGCTTGTTTCCATTCTCCATTTGAAATGCCCTCATTAAATTACTCATCCTCAGTTTCAGCCGCGCACCCATCGCAATCTCCATCTTAATTTTCTTCCATCAGTATCAGCAACCTAGATAATAATTCAGAAATTACATTCTTTGTCTTTAGAACATCATTTATTTGATAAAAGTAATCCTGCATTCTTATACACAGGCTATTGTGCTATTCTCGCAGATGCTTTCAGCATGCCACCAGTGTGTAACATCCTTGCCAGTGGTTTGTGATGCCACCTTAAAGTGAACTCATTTCTCCACACAAACTCTAAAATGTCAGGCTCCCTAAAAGTAGGCTGGTGTCTCTGTCTCACTGGCAGAGCATCTTTCCTTATCAAGAACTTGATGTAAACACAATAACACCATCTTTCCTCTTTCAGATGGGTGTAAAGACTGCATACAATCCTTTACCGCCAGAGTCCTTGGTAGCAATGCTGTTATCTTTAGGGCCAAACCTTTGTAGAGGGGGCATCCATCATGCAGCTTTTTAATACTTTGACACCCAACTTCACATTCTTCATGCCATACAAATTTAACATTTATTTTCATTACCTTCCTGATTACATGCTTTCTCTGCAAAATTTCACATGTATTTAGAATAAAGCTCAGCTAGTCCTAAAAATGAATCAAAATCATCTTTATTTGTTGATTCCAATTCTTGAGCCTGCGATAGTCTCCTCTCGTAGACAACCAACACGAAGCTCCGCTGCAGCTCCCTACATGGACTTGGACTCAGGGAAGGTAAAATCTTCAGGGGATAAACATGTTACTGTATATGACTCATGTTTCATCGCAGTCGGAACAAACTTGTGACTTTGACCTGGTCCAGCAGGACCATATAAGCACAATTGGCACTGTATGCTTTTTTTGGCACTATTTTCATGAGAAACTTTAGAAATTCATAACCCTGGGTCTACTGATTGGATTTGTGTCTTTTAGTGTCATTTATTAATTAAAATGAATCCTATTTTTTCTAACTTGGTTTGGGGATTTTTCTTATGCACATGGCATAGGCGTGTCACGTGCAGTAGCAATAAGGTGGTGGCCCTCTTCAATCAAATGAGTCAGTATGGGTGCTGCCTGTGCACCTAGTGTGGCAAACCTATATGTGGGAGCATTCGAGGACAAGTTCATTTACAACGAAATGGCCCCTTTCTATGAGAATGTGCAGGCCTGGAGTAGATTTATTGATGATGTTTTCTTCATTTGGAAAGGCAGTGAAGACCAACTACTAGAATTTTACAGTTGGCTCAATCTGTGTGACCGCAACCTCGGATTTACGATTAAATACGACCATCATTTGGTTGAATTCCTGGATGTGTATATCAAACACTATCAAGGGCACTTGCTTATGACCCTATACACTAAACCCACGGCTAGGAATACGCTGCTTCACTTTGATAGTTTCCATCCCCGTAACCAGAAGCAGTCTATTCCTTTTTCACAATTCCTGAGACTCAGGAGAAATTGCACCAGCATGGCAGACTTTTTGAAACATGCCGCAGATCTTACGTGCAAATTTGAGCAGAGAGGTTATCCGATTAGAACCATCAAAGATTCCTTAAAAAGAGCCAAGTTTTACAACCGTGAGGCCCTGTTTTCAAAACAACGATGCAAGGCCAGTGACCGGCTAGCCTGTGTGATTCACCATTCTACCCTGAATAATCAAATCAGGGGTATTATTAACAAAGAATGGCACATTTTGAATTCCAATACTGAAGCGGATAAACTTGAAAAACCATTGTTCGCTTTCAGGAGGAACAAAAACCTACGGAACCATTTGGTGAAATCAGCTACCAATTTTGTATCTACTTTTGGCCAAAAGTCACTAACAGGATCTAATCCAGTTACGGGCAATTACAAATGTGGCCAATGCCACGCCTGTGACTCAGCCATTGTTGCAAAAGAGTTTACATTCAATGACAAGACTATCCCATTTATGGACATGACTAATTGTAGATCTAAAAATGTAATTTACTTGATTATTTGCCCCTGCAACCTGGGATATATAGGTGAGACCTCCAGGGAATTTAGAAGTAGGCTATCGGAACATAAATCTGCGATTAGGACACAAAAGATCAACGCCCCCCTAGTTGCTCATTGGTTATCTTTAAACCACAAGGAGGTAGATATCAGGTGGATTATTCTTGAGAAAGTACTGACAAGAAACGATGTGGACCCTGAAAAACAAAGGAAAAAGAAAGAAGTGTTTTGGATTTTTTCTTTAAACACATGAGAATGGCCTGAACGAAGATCTCCCTTGGAGCAATGCCATCTGAGTACTTATGTACAGGATTGCCTGAGGGGTCAATAATTTTCCAGGTGCCTACCACACGGTTGCTGGTTGCTCTCCTGTGGTGGCCCTTTATCTTACTTTGAAGTGAATTCTTCACTTTATACGATAAAACCGTTTTCGGTTCCTTCTTATAAAACCTTATGTTATCGATTTGTATTATATACACGATACGTATTGTATTTTACTAACCCATTTTGTGCCTACCCTTGGGACATTGAGTACCCTGTACTTTGACGTTCCAAGATGGCGCCCACTGTTTTGGGCTTGCTGGTAAGTGATATCTACTCTTTGGTTTGATTTAGAATTGGCCATTATTTTTTATTATTTTTTATTTTTGGTTATTTCCTTTTGCCACTACTATATGGCTATGATTCTACAGTTTGATTGTACCTCTTATTCTCTGTAGATTTTGGCATATTTCATGCTGTTTTGACGGTTCTAAGATGGCGCATGTTTGACCATTTCCTTAGATGGCCCCTACGGGCCTGTTTCTATGTTCATCGCATCACCTGTGGTGATTTGGTTTAAATAGGAGGCAGCTGGGGAAGTACGGGTTATTGCTCCTCGAGAGATCATCGTGCTGGTCATATGTCCTGGATCCTGCTGATACTGGTAGGCTAGCTTTGCTGAACCTTTGTGGATTGAATTATTTTATACTGTCTGGATTGTGTCATTTCTATCTGGCTCATGACTCCCCCCTGTTCCCTTGCAGTTAGCAAGTTGTTCCCTACCAGTTTGGTATCCTTGTGGGTTTCCCCTGTGGATTACGTTTTTTAAACCATGTGAACTTGTAGGTAAGTCTGTAGTTAGCGATTGTACATATGAGCAGATTTTTTCTTTTCTAACCTGTGGTCTTTCCTGCCCTGTGCAAGCTAATGATTTCATTATGTTTGCTTTTAGAGTGAGAAAGCATAGCTTCATTTAGCTATATCCATGTGTTAGTCCTTCATTTTGGACTACAAATTTGAAATTGGAGAGTGTTTAATCCAGCCTGTAAGGGATATCTAAGTTCTTTCATATCTAAGGTATTTTATCTTATTTTAATATAAACAAACTAGTCTATTACTATTCTTGACTAGATTCTCTCGGTGGTAATCCAACACTTTTACGCTATAGGTGATTCTATTTCTGCACTTTATCTAGTATTTTGCTGGACACTAATGGTGCTTTCCTTGGATCTTTAGATTTATTTACCTTTATTAAGCATTGGTTTTATAGACTTTGATCTTGGGCACTTTATCAGTGTTTTTTCTTAATTAAGTCACTTGAGTTGGTCTGGTTGCAAATCTGACATGATTCGAGCCTTCCCCCTATGCAAAGAATTGTAATGAATAATTTTGATGTTTCTTTGATAGGCAGATTACAAGATGTACGTATGCCAATTATACTGAATCATAAAGTCCTGATGAAGGTGTATTTATATTTTTCTTCACTCACCGAAACGCGCGTCGGCTTGTAAATTGGCATGTCTTGAACATTGGCATGAAGTGTTTGAAATTGGCAAATTTGAAGCCCTGACCAGGATTGGCTACCATCAGGCCTGTAACACGAGAATTTGAATCAGGAAATTATAACCTAGAATTGGCTGTTATTATGTTGAATTTTATACAATCCAAACTACAACGCCTAATTGTAGCATCAAAGCAGTAACTTTATTGTGCTGTTTAAATATCCTCTCATGTATGAGGCGGTTGTAAATTTGTATGTATACTATTTTGTGATTTTGTTGGTTCTGTGTTATTTGTTTATTTTTGCGTATTTGCTGTTATGTTATTTATGTTTTCATATATGTATGTTTCATTTAGGGTAGGGGGTTGTATTATATTTTTTTGGTTGATTCTATGTTGATTATATTATGTGCGAACTGAATGTTTAATTAGCTATAATAAATATCTAAATTGAAATATATTGTATGTTGTATATTTGAATTTAAGATTTCCATTCCTATGTTTGCTATGTTAATGGAGAGTAAACTACGTTATACTCATGGTGGCCCTCTTCAGGCCATGTCACTGCACAGGTTGATGGCTCTTCTCTCGTCACAGCACAACACCAAGGACGATTACATTTATTCTTCACCGTGACCCCCACCTGGCATATGGGGGTTGTGACCGTGCACATGGCAGACAACCCAATTGGTGCAGAGGTCCTAATGAGCTGGAATCTCACACTCTGTTCCCAAGATTGCTCGACAGGAACCCCAGTGGATCTTGCTCCCCCCAGGCAAGCTCCTTCTTTGCCTTGTATCCTCTGATCATGGGTCAGGCAGCAAGCTGGTGCTCCAGGCAAATGTTCTGTTATTTTCCTGGGTCATGTCCCCTCGCCAGGAGTCCTGGTCACACCAGGTAGAACTTGTGCTGAGCTTCTCTATAGTTATGTACAGCTTCAGTTTAACAATTTGGGAACCTTAAGCTCTCCTTTTTATGATCCATTTGCTGACATAAATTTGATTTAGTGTCTCTGTCTATGAAGTCTGTGTTCTGAGGGTTGCCCAATTTGAAATGCACCATCCTCTGTTATGCTCTTCCTTTAGAGAACAGTCTATCGCAGCAGAACAGTCTTCAATCTTGGCAGCCCCAAAGACAGGCCATGGGAGGGACTAGATTTTCACAGCTGGACATCAGCCTCAGTGATATGTGCATCAAAAAGTTACTCTTTATGATTCCCTTAACAGCCCCATCTACTCCTTGAGGCACGCCTCTATGACCAGTGACCTCCTTTTAGTTTCAAAAAGCCCCTTTTGAAGTATACTGAAGAGTCTGGCTCTTCCTTCTTCCAGTGGGTGTCCAACAAATGATCCCAGGAATGTAGCAATCCACAAATCTGTCTGAGGGGAATCCTGTACCATTGCATTCTCCTCCAGCAAGCCCTGGGGTACCCAGTCTAGACCCACAGGACTCATGTACTGTACCACACACAAGCACTTGAGCATCCATCTAGCTGCATGCATACAGTGTTGTGTAAAGACGCATGCAGACTTCACTGTAATGTAATGTTTACACATGCACACAGCGTGCCAGGTAACAACATGGGTCCAGGCTTCCCTTGTTCTGCTGTCACGGCACACATAAATGACAGTGCATGCTTCCCTGTAATGTTGCCCTACATACATAACAGTACATTGTGAAAAGCATGTGCTTTTTCGGTATTTCACCCAGCCTGATGTAGGCCATGGGCAAGCTAAGCACACAGCAACAGAACTTCAATTGAGAGGGTCAGTAAGTCTCACTCCTATGACGCAGGTGAACCGGCCTGGCCATTCTATTGTTTACTCATCACAAAACAGTATGCTGCCACCAGTTTGCTAGTGCTACTTAGCTATTAGTAAAGGCTGTAGCCCTTCACCACTATGAAGGTAGCGCATTGTGCACCTCTGCTGGTCTAACCAGACTTCAATTTGTGAGACAGGCCTAGGTCATGGTGCACACACATGCTGCATGTTTGCCTATTGCCGCAAATTGTTATCTAGGATCCTGGAATCAACACAGTTCAGGCACTTAGGGTAGGGGTATAAGTCTATTACCGTGCAAGTGACTTTCCCATCCCAACATTCACTGTTTGCTCACCTTCACCAACAACGAACCCTTTCTCTCTACAATTAGGTTGGAGTACAATACACATATTTGTTTCCTCTTTCCACTCTAAAAATGGATGTCCCCTTTTAGTCATATACAACTTCCCTTTAATATCAATGTTCTTACTTTTAAAAGCAGGTGTGCAGAATCCAGTCTGTGTACGGCTCTCTACTATAGCCTCCATTGTGTACATCAGATATCTTTAACATGCTTAACAACTTTCATGTAATTGATTCCTTTCACACATTATCAAAAATGATGGTGTATGGAGAGGCTGAGTCTGCAACTAAACCCAAACTTATTCCTCCAATGCTCATAAAAAACACTTTCTTGTCTCATTTAGTTCATCATGTTCAGCACTACATCCTCTTCCAAACTGTTTTCACTGCTGAATAATCCTACCGCCTTTTGTTTTATGCAATTCAGTCTTGATGTTCTTTTATTCTTACTACAAACAAATGCCAAATGTCCCATAACACAACAATTTTTGTTCCTTTGTTTGATGTTATAGACACTTTAAATCGAAGCCAGATGTCTATTACTCCCACAAATATAACATGTATTTATATTTTTATGGTTTCTTCTTGCTCTTTGTTTGATTCTCTACAAACATATTTCAGTTTACATGTTGTGCATTATCCCTCACACTCTTGTCTGTTTCCCCCTCCTGTCATTGGTATCTTCCCCTTTCTTCCTCCTTCTCCAGGATTCGTGCGGAAGAGAATCAATGTTTGTTTAAACCCGAACATGTTCCCTTACTGACTGTGGTGCATGGGTCACACAAGGCTCCTGGCGATGAAGGCTTGTAAAGAATAAACCTAATGAAGTACCTTCTGCTGTGATTTTCCTCTTCATTTTGGAAATTAATTTAACATTCTCGTTAGCTTCCCATGATTTGTTTCCTCTATGACTATTATTATTGCATACATTTTTTACTGTCTGACTGCCTTTGCAGCCTTAGCACATCTACCGGACGTTTCCTGTTGTCTACCAGTGGCCACAATGTCCTCCAATTTTGCCACGCCACTCATCAACAGTCTTTCCTGAATGGTGCACTTCTTTCAGTGCATCACAATTTGATCCCTAACAAGCTTATTTAAATGATATAACTTATGCGTTATAGACAGTTTTTAAGAGATGCAACTTATTAGCAATTAATTAACCCTGCTTTGATTTGCTTCATGTGAAAAAAATGGGGAAAAAATGTAAGACTAATTGGAGACACATATTTAGATAAATACTATAATTTCTCATTGGAACCTACAGTAAAAAAAAATCCTTCACCAACTCCTTTTTCACTTTTGGGTATCTGCCCGTAGATCCTTTGAATCTGTAGGTCTACAACATGTCACATTAGATTTTTAGTAGAAATCGACACTTTTTCGAAGGTGTCCATTTATTTCAGGAAATGTTTCCGTAATTTTTCCCTTTACATGGAATCGTTCTCAGTATTATTCAGCCAAAACTGTGGAGAGGTCAGAGCAAAATGCTGTGTACTCTATGTAGAACTGAGACCAGTCCATGTTTCATCCAAGAACTCGAGCCCTGAATTCACCCATCACTACTAAATAAATATGCACCGAGACTCATGCAACTGGCAAGCAGCACAATTTCTCCAAGCCACTTTCATCAGTTATACAGTGTAATGGTTTGTAATAATAATAGTTCACCAGGAACTGCACATTAAGTTGGCTTACTTCCTGAAACCCTCCTGCCATCAAGACCTCGTTTTGGGAAATCACAGTTTGGAGTCAGTAGTTAACAGATGAACAATGTCTCCCTCTTCGGACTTTCCTGTGATGTACGTGATGCAATTCCATTTTATCCCGTAGGGAGTGGGAGGCACTGGAGACACAAACAGTGCTTGACGTTTTGGTGCACTCATCCTTCTACCTCTGCATGAGGATATTGAAGATGAAGAAGGTGGACATCTAAACTGCCTGATATAATAGCGAAATGACAAAGAAAAAGGTTCTAAAAGAGAAGTTCTTCAGACCTCGTGAAGTGGCAGCTTCAAAGGAGCATAAAAAGCACAACGGAGACGCGTGGCAGGAGGATGGAGAGAGGACATTGCTTTGTTCTACAAACTCTGCTCTTGGCAGGGTCTAGCTTGTTCAGTAAGAGTGGGGCAGTGTGAGCTTCAGATTTTCCAACAATCACACTGGCATATAATGTTACAAAATAGGATGCGACAAGCATGGCGCATTAAAGTGGCTTAAAGGGGCAGTGGAAAGGGAGAGGAATGTGGATTGGCAGGGGTACTAAGTGAGAGAGAACACAATATTTTGTAAAATAACCACCATTTTTTAGGCTTTCTAAACAGAGAGAGGCAGTGTGTGTGTGTGTGTGTTTAGCTGTGTTTATGCAAAACTCCCAGACGAAACCTGACATACACCTCACCATACCCGACTGAAAGCATCTGTACACAACTAGTCATCAGAAAATACATTTATTAGGGCGTTATAACACCTCTACATTTATTAGGCCGTTATAACACCTCAAAGCCCCACCCCAAAAAAAGTTACGCCCCCTGGTTCCTGGTGACTTCAGTTGAAAATCTGTGTTGTCCCCTGTACTGCAGGGGGCCTTTAATATGAGATTTCGTACTGCTGTTCTCTTCTTTCCCCTTTTGTTTGTCTACCAGGATCTTTAAAATGTTCTCTTCTTTGCTAATAAAAACATTTAATTAATCCTTGTAGCAGTACCTCTCCAATGTTGTTATAAATTCCTAGTAGCAGTACCTCTCCATTACACTCCCCCAGTGGCAGATTGACAACACAACGTCCTCTGATGGTGAAGTAACTTTTACCTGCCAAACAGAAACCCCCAATTGGTCATATTCTTAAAGAGTGGTGTGGGAAGACCAGAAAAATATTAGCAATGGAAAAACTCACTTAACCAGTCACTGATATCTGTGATACTTGATGGTGGTTACATGGATGGCTATGATAGTCCTAAGTCCCAAGGAAAACATAATACCATTGTCAATTTCATTGGGTTAGCTTTCCCATAACTCTAATTGCTACATAGCCTGGATCAAAATGGAGGAGCTAGGAAGCAACACACTGTGAAGCTGAACTAAGGAATGGAAAAGGCTTTGAGTATTTACTGAATTTCCCGTTTTTGGTGAGTAGGACTGATGGTCTGTGCTTGCAGTCATGTATGTTGGCTTCACCATAAAGTTGCTGATCTCTGACACTTCAAAACTTGACAAAGTATCCAATGTCCAACGGAGGGAAGGTATGAGCTATAAGGCACAATGTCGACCCCCTTGACACAAATGAAACTGTCACTTGATGTGATATCTCACCGATTGATGTTATATTTGGCAGCGAGGAAGCCACCAGGCACAGAGAAAAGGAGTGGAGACACCTCCAGGTGTCATACTAAATTTAAAAGAACACCCTGGCCCGTGTTAGTACATTTGTGTGCTTTATTTGTTTGCACCACTGCGCACTTGGCACAAATAGAGAAAGTGTGCCCTATTACAATGAATGTGCTGCCCCAATGCATGATTACTCCTATTGATATGGTACTCCAATATTGTGTAGCAGAATTACATCACTCACAAAGATTGCGAGCAGAGCAGCTAGCATTCCAGCAGAGAAGAATAAAGTAAAAAGTGCTCTTTCCAAGCAAATATTTGACTATCAACAAGGTAGTGAATGGAATGTTTAACCCCTTAGCTGCTGGGCCTTCCTCCCCCAGTGCTGAGTCCTTTTTTGGCTATTTAGGGTCGTTCGTGCTTAGGCCCCCATAACTTTTTGTCCACATAAGCTACCCATGCCAAATTCACGTCCTTTTTTTCCTGACATCCTAGGACTTTCTAGCAGTGCCCAGAGTTTGTGGGTTCCCCCAGAGGAGACCAAGAAATTAGCCAAAATACAGCTAAAATTTCGTTTTTTCCAAACAAATAGAAAAAAAGGGCTGCAGAAGAAAACATGTGTTTTTTCACTGAAAACGGCAACAACAAAGGGCTTGCGGTGCTAACATCACCATCTTCCCAGCTTTCAGGAACAGGCAGACTTAAATCAAAAAACCACATTTTTCAACACAATTTTGGCATTTTATTGGAACATACCTCATTTTTACTATTTTTTGTGCTTTCAGCCTCCTTCCAGTTAGTGACAGAAATGAGTGTGAAACTAATGGTGGATCCCAGACAGCTAAACATTTCTGAAAAGTAGACACAACTCTAAATTCAGCAAGGGGTCATTTGTGTAGATCCTTCAAGGTTTTCCTACAGAAAGTAACAGCTGAAATAAAGCAATATTGTAATTGAGTTGAAAAAAAACTTCCATTTCTGTCCATGTTTTCTTCTGTAACTTTTTCCAGCTATGGCAGATTTTTGAAACCAATATACTGTTAGGTTTGCTGGACTCTTCTGCTTGTGGGGATATATAGGGCTTGTAGGTTCATCAAGAACCCTAGGCACTCATAGCCAATTAATGAGCTGCACCTCGCAATGGGTTTTCATTGTATATCGGGTATAAGCAAATCATTTGGTAAAATATAAAGAGTGAAAAATAGGTATCAAGGAAACCTTTGTATTTCCAGAATGTGCACAAAATAAGGTATTGAGAAGTAGTGGTTATTTGCACATCTCTGAATTCGGGGGTCCCCATGTTAGCATGTGAATTACAGGGCATTTCTCAAATAGACTTCTTTCTTACACACTGTCTTACATTTGTAATGAAAAAAATGTAGAGAAAGACAAGGGCAATAACACTTGTTCTTCTCTTCTGTGTTCCCCAAGACACCCAATAAAAATGCTACCTCACTTGTGTGGGTAGGCCTAGTGCCTACAACAGGAAATGCCCCAAAACACACATGGACACATCACATTTTTCCAATGAAAACTGACCTGTTTTTTGCAAAGCGCCTAGCTGTGTATTTTGGCCTCTAGCTCATCCAGCACGTAGGGAAACATACCAAACCTGTCTATTTTTGAAAACTAGACACCTAGGGGAATCCAGGATGGGATAACTTGTGGGGCTCTCACTGGGTTCTGTTACCCAGAATCCTTTGCAAACCTCAAAATGTGGCTAAAAAAATATTTTTTTCACATTTTGGTGTTGCAAAGTTCTGGAATCTGAGGGAAGCCACAAACTTCCTTCCACCCAGCATTCCCCCACATATCTGGATAAAAATGGTACCTCACCTTTGTGGGTAGGCCTAGTGCTTGCGTCAGGGAAAGGTCAAAAACACAACATGGACACATCAAAATTATCTATTACAGGGAGTGCAGAATTATTAGGCAAATGAGTATTTTGACCACATCATCCTCTTTATGCATGTTGTCTTACTCCAAGCTGTATAGGCTCGAAAGCCTACTACCAATTAAGCATATTAGGTGATGTGCATCTCTGTAATGAGAAGGGGTGTGGTCTAATGACATCAACACCCTATATCAGGTGTGCATAATTATTAGGCAACTTCCTTTCCTTTGGCAAAATGGGTCAAAAGAAGGACTTGACAGGCTCAGAAAAGTCAAAAATAGTGAGATATCTTGCAGAGGGATGCAGCACTCTTAAAATTGCAAAGCTTCTGAAGCGTGATCATCGAACAATCAAGCGTTTCATTCAAAATAGTCAACAGGGTCGCAAGAAGCGTGTGGAAAAACCAAGGCGCAAAATAACTGCCCATGAACTGAGAAAAGTCAAGCGTGCAGCTGCCACGATGCCACTTGCCACCAGTTTGGCCATATTTCAGAGCTGCAACATCACTGGAGTGCCCAAAAGCACAAGGTGTGCAATACTCAGAGACATGGCCAAGGTAAGAAAGGCTGAAAGACGACCACCACTGAACAAGACACACAAGCTGAAACGTCAAGACTGGGCCAAGAAATATCTCAAGACTGATTTTTCTAAGGTTTTATGGACTGATGAAATGAGAGTGAGTCTTGATGGGCCAGATGGATGGGCCCGTGGCTGGATTGGTAAAGGGCAGAGAGCTCCAGTCCGACTCAGACGCCAGCAAGGTGGAGGTGGAGTACTGGTTTGGGCTGGTATCATCAAAGATGAGCTTGTGGGGCCTTTTCGGGTTGAGGATGGAGTCAAGCTCAACTCCCAGTCCTACTGCCAGTTCCTGGAAGACACCTTCTTCAAGCAGTGGTACAGGAAGAAGTCTGCATCCTTCAAGAAAAACATGATTTTCATGTAGGACAATGCTCCATCACACGCGTCCAAGTACTCCACAGCGTGGCTGGCAAGAAAGGGTATAAATGAAGGAAATCTAATGACATGGCCTCCTTGTTCACCTGATCTGAACCCCATTGAGAACCTGTGGTCCATCATCAAATGTGAGATTTACAAGGAGGGAAAACAGTACACCTCTCTGAACAGTGTCTGGGAGGCTGTGGTTGCTTCTGCACACAATGTTGATGGTGAACAGATCAAAACACTGACAGAATCCATGGATGGCAGGCTTTTGAGTGTCCTTGCAAAGATAGGTGGCTATATTGGTCACTGATTTGTTTTTGTTTTGTTTTTGAATGTCAGAAATGTATATTTGTGAATGTTGAGATGTTATATTGGTTTCACTGGTAATGATAAATAATTGAAATGGGTATATTTTTTTTTTTGTTAAGTTGCCTAATAATTATGCACAGTGATAGTCACCTGCACACACAGATATCACCCTAACATAGCTAAAACTAAAAACAAACTAAAAACTACTTCCAAAAATATTCAGTTTTGATATTAATGAGTTTTTTGGGTGCATTGAGAACATGGTTGTTGTTCAATAATAAAATTAATCCTCAAAAATACAACTTGCCTAATAATTCTGCACTCCCTGTATAAAACTACCTATTTTTGCAAGGGGGCACCTCAGTTTTTGGTCCTGGGCTCGGCAGCAATCTAGGGAAACCTACCAAACCCAGACATTTCTGAAAACTAAACACCCGGGGGAGTCCACAGAGGTGTGGCTTGTGTGGATTCCGCAAAGTTTTCTTACCCAGAATACCCTGCAAAAGTGAAACATTGAATAAAAACTCTATTTTTCCTCATATTTCTGTCACGCAAACTACAGGAATATGCAGGGATCCACAACATTTTTAACACCCAGCGTTCCCCAACTTGTCACAATAAAAACACAATCCCACTAGTGTACCTGGGCTTACTTGCTGTGACAGGAATGGATCACACAACAGTCAATGGAAGTCTTTCATGAGGGTTATTGTTGACCCTGGGGTGATCCACTCCTGATGCAGGCACTAGGCACATGCATACAAGTGGAGTAGCATTTTTATCAGGCAAGTGGGAAAACACCGGGTGGTAGAACTTTTGGCGATTAAATTAAAAAGAAATCCTCCCTGGCCAACGCCTGCACCTATGGTGTTAATCTCCATTTTGCCAGGCAAAATATCACTCAAGACTGTGGGCAATCACACTACACTATGCAATCCTTTCAACATGTGTGACTATCATCTCTGTACTAGCACCATAGGTGGGAAGCCAACTGACAGTCGTGGAGTACAGACTTTTTACCTGCACCTTTTCTTAGGGAGATACTCGCTCTCCCTGGTAAATCCGTGGAGCATCTCTTGGATGGACCCACTCATTCCACCTAGTGTGAGATGTGTGTGAGGTGTGCATGTGTACAATAGGGTTGTGGTAATCCTGTAAGGGGTTCCACAGTCTGTATGTAGCCTTGTGTTTGTAGGCTGCTGCATAGGAGCAGCTGTAGGTCATTAGGTTTACACTCTACCTCCATAATCCTGCATGTCCCCCTGCATTCGTCTCTGCCTCCCTCTCCTATCCAAACCCCTGCAACAACCACTGCTAGTAAGTCGTATGTATGATTCGGAATCACATAAACTACCATGCAGCAACATACCTTCTTCGTGTTTACCTTCCAAGTATCAAGCCTGTTCCAGAACAGCATGTGGCATGAGAGAAAGAATATTTGGTCAAAGGAGAGTGGTAAAAAGAGCAAAGAAGACAGACTACTTGCCCACCCCACACATCCTATGTCCACCTTTCACAGCTGAGCTCAACTCCGGTCTATGACTGGCTGCAGGAGTGACTGGGCCAGACACATAAACCAACATTATACAAGCACTCCCCTCACCATGGAGATAGAGAGACTGGATACTTTGGGGTAATGGTTTCAGAGATAGGTGACTGATGACTACCGCTAAGATGCATTGATTGGTTCCATCCAAAGTTTGGTTCTGAGTGACCAATTTACCTAGCCCCAGCTGTCACTGGTTCTGAATCCAAGCCATCTTTGCAATTTCACCTTTCGACTTCAAGTAGCTTTGAGCACCAAGAAAGAGTTGGGGCTGAATTAGAAGCAGGAAGGTCTTCTGTGACCCCTGATGTTTTAGGAGACAAACTCTTGAATGGCAAAATAGCTTTCTGCTGATTCTGTCTGAGAAAGAACGAGGTAACCTACCTGGTATGCTTAGAGCCTACCATATGACCCAGTGGAACTACAGGGTCAGCTGCTGTGAGTGCTGCTGTAACAGTGCAATGCCTAAGACCAAAGGAAACACCAGAGAGCAGAGAGTCACTGTTACCTCCCATCCTGCTGCCAGATGGGCACTGAAGACAAATAACCACTCCTGTTGTGCATCATGGTTGATACTGCATGCCCTCTCTAAGCTATTGTTGCCAGTTCTCTCTCTCAACAAGGACAGTGTATCGCTGCAGCACGAAACATCCCCACCTCAATTGCACTAATCGTAACAGCCACTTGACCTCCACCACAAAAGAACAACCATCAGCATTTGATTGTGCCTCACAAAAGTGTAGCAAATTTACCTTTTCTGCATGGTCACCTCCAATTTTTTCCCATTTTTCTGGACCCTGCCAATCATGCAAAAGTACGTGTGCTCAGACACTAAAATGGTAGTGGTAAAGATGGTTTCAGTCAATTAGTCTATTCAAATGTACTGTAACGCCATTGTAGAAGGCTCACAAAATCCACCTAAGGCGTGGATGTTAAATGTCATATGTGGGCTGAAGTTCTTTTATATTACCTGCATGTACGACAAAACATATGTCTGCCAGGAGCAACAGTGTACTCTCATTGGGCTGCAGTTTAAATGTGCTACAGTGACACTTGTCAAGTGCCTTTGCCATGTAGGAAAAGCATAATTTTATACATATATAAGTCACGCCTAAAATGTGCTATTAAGTCTCCTGCCTTCTGTCTCCGCCAATGCCTTTTGTTCATGCTGCACAATATCTGCATTGTCAATATACAGCAAGAACAACGGCACTGCCAATACTGTACAACATGAACAAAGCAAAAAAGGGCACCATTATGCAGTGGGATGTATCGTTTTGTAGGTACATGCATGCGTCATGTAGGGTGGGTGCCATTTTTCTTTTATTTACCAATTCGAGATGGATCAGTAAATAAAAGTATGTATTAGCACAAAGCGCGAAAGAGCTTCTGTTTCTAAAGCAGAAGGGCCAGCAGCAATTTGGTGCCTAACCATCCATAATAAATAAACTAATAAAAAACACTAACCAACTAACAGGGAGGCAGTGGGAAAGAACCATATGGGAGAAAGATAACAACACAGTCCCTGGGTGGAGAGAAACACAGAGACAAAAGATATCAACAAGGGAGGTGTGGCTGTGTCGGCTATCAAGATGGCAGCCTAGCGCGGAGCTCTGTACAGTGAGGACCATCCTTGCTGTGGGTGCTCGTCCCATGTCATTAAGCACCGCCTGACCTGCAGGGAATAGAGGGAATGGAGCAGCAGCAGCTCCTCCGCTATGGCAGAGGAGAGTCACCCCCTCCCCCCAGCAGCAGCAGTAGCAGCAGCAACTTCAAAACTTTAAAAACAAACAATAATAAACAATTTTTATTATAGTTTAATTTTTAAATGGGCTGGTCATGGGGATGACGAGCATGGAGGGGGAGTGGTGTGCACTCCCCTCAGTGCGCATGTGTGTTTGGCTGGCCGTCTCAGGACAGCCAAACACACATGCGCACTGAGCTCTCTCCAACCCGGCACTGTGTTGCCAGGTTGGCGAGAGCAGGCACAGGCTCCCAGTCTGCGTAGGAGTGCCAAGTCAGGGCACTCCAGCGAATCCTGCCGTGACTGGAATGGGGTGCTGACTCCTTCTGCAACTGGTGGGCTCCCCGGAGCCGTTCTGGTAGGCTGTTTTCACAGCACGTTGCAGGCACAGATTAGACAGATTTACTGGCCTTTGAGGCACAACAGCAAAAGAGGCTGCTAGTGAGCCTGTGGCCGGCCCCCCTCGGCCTGCCTGCCTTATCAGGCAGGTTCTGCGCAAAACCGGAAGCCTCTGCCTCCTGCATTTTCAAGCTGTGTGCCCCTACCCCATGTGGGGAGCCTGCTCCTACAGCTCAGTGCGGCATGTGATGAAGTTGAGCTGTGCACTGCAGGAAATGGAATTGGGAGGAGATCCTTGCTGGGGCCCCTTTGGATGAGATCTCCTGTTGGAGCATGGACCTGGGTGTGTCCTGATCTGGCAGAGGACTTCCTGTGGGGGAATGGTGGGCTCTCCTGCTCTTGGGGAGCTGGCAGGTTGGAGAGTGGCCCTTGGGGATCCCAGGCTCTGGCTTGGCACTTTGACCTCCATCTTCTGCCCTGAACATCGTTTTCAACATTGACTGGTCATAACTTTGTCCACAATTTCTGCAATACCTGGGAGGCTTTTTTTGTATGCCTTTGGTATACAGCCTCCTGGTGTCCACCCTGTGGAGGGAATATTGTGCTTCTCCTGGCAATGGGCAAGGGAGGTCCACGGCAGAGGAAGCTCCCTTTTGGTACCAAGAAGACCCCGAGATGTACGGACTCCTCCTCCATCCTTGCTGATTCTGCACAGGAGGTAGGTGGTGAGACGCCCTCAGATTCCAATTCAGATATCCTTTGGAAACTCCATGTGGGTCTCTAATCCACTGACGCGAAGATCGCCTCCATGACTACCTGATTGGTCGGTCTCATGGAGCACATGGGCCGGCAGGCTGCATGCATTGATGAGGTGGAATACAAGTTTTTGATCCAGAGGATACCACCAGCTCCACTGGAACAACTGTCGCCAAACTTGAGAAACAGATGCATGCCACTGCAGTGAATGATGAGGATTTGGAGATGCACTCTAGGCACACCAATGTCCAAATCATAAGCACTGCAGAATCTATGGCCATATGGTGCACTTGGTAGAGACCTCACTTTTTGATCGGAAAGTCTTTTCAGCAGCATTCTGGTGAAACGGATGCGCTGGTTGCTTTGTCCCCACCCACCTCCAGGAGTTCAACCAAGGCTCATTATTACCAGACTACTTAACTATTGGAACCACAACTCTGTTCTTCGTCTAGCAAGTGAGCAAGGTCCGCTTCAATACAAAGGCTCAACGATTTCCATTTACCATACTTTATGGATGTTATTCAGGATGCTTGGTATAAATTCACTGATGTCCGATGGATACTCGGTGTCTGGGGGGATTAGATGCTCCATGCTGCATCCTGCAAAGCTAAAGGTGGAACTGGACAGCAAGGTGCATTTTTTTCATCAGATTCCTGATGCTCTCCAATTCTGGAAGTCGCTCCCCCTCTGCCTCCACACCTGCCTCTCCAAGCAGCCCTACTACGAGTGGACGTTCCTTGGTAGCTCTTAAGCCAGCTCCACAGAGTACTGATTTTCTGGCCTCTATGACTTTTGATCTTTGTCAACTGAGTTGTTCCCACTTCACTCCCTGGTACATGCTTGGAAGTTGGCAGCAGACTCCTCCTGATGCCTCCTCTCCACTACGCGTTCTTCTTAACTGTTAATATTTGATGGGGTGCTGTGGGATTGGCTTTTCTCATTCAAGTTTATTTTCTCTTTCATGTCTCACCTTAAAGCATAGTCATGCCTCAAGGTGTGTATCACCTATTGTGTATGCATGTTTTTCTTGGTAAGGTTTTCATATGGGGAATCAGCACTGACAGTTGAGTTTCTCAGTGTGGCTGGAAGGTGGGTTAGTGGATTTGGTTGTTCTGTGGTGGAATGGTCAAGAACATTAAAGAATCAAAGTTATGCAGTCCTCCGTCTAACTGATACACACAGATAGGGGTGACAGATACACATGGAAATGTCCAGGTTGGTTACATTCCTTTCCGGGTTTATGATTAATCCCTGTACAGTGGCGTAATAAATCTTGACGGGGCACGTCCAAAGTACATGAAGGGACCCACCTCCGCATTCACTCAGGAGCTCTCAGGCCCATCTACTGTGCTGAGGCAGCCCCCTGGGGCACTGCAGGGGCTGTGGGGGCCTTTGATACGCCACTTCCCCCGTAAGCACAACATTACATTGCTTACATAGAAAGTCCCTGGCCTTAATGACCACCTCAAAACGGGCAGGATGCTGGCGTAGTTGGACTGCCATGGAGTGGATCGTGCTTTTTTTTCAAAAGTTACACTTCTCTCCCACTCACCCGTTCTCCTTCGCTTCTAAGTGGATCTCCTATCGTTACTTTTGTTTGTATAGCACTTGCTCTCAGGGAGTTTGCATCCTTATACGTCCACATGTCCCCTTTAAATTATGGCATTCACACTGTTATTTGGGGGGAGGGGATGATTTCAACTAGGCCTGGATAGTACTTGCAGAGTTTTACTCTGCAGAATTCTACAGAGTTACACCAAAACTTAGCGAGATTCTATGGAATTCCTTGAGTGGGCGGAAAAGGGCAAGTCATACTGCTTGTGCTGATAGATAGTGTCGGAAGCTACATCCGGACTGTAAAATCAGCACGAATGGCACTATTGAGTGTGTCAGAAGGAACTACTTATTTCTGCCATTCAAGTAGATTTTCTACTCCAGCTACAGCTTTCTCAATGCGAATGGTCGCAATCTGTCACTGAGAAATGTCACCAAGAAGCGTTCGAGCACCTGAAAATCACACTAGGTGAAGCAAATACTCTCTCACCAACTTAATGTTGGAAAGCGGCATGTGAGACAAAATTCCACCACGTGGCAGTTGGTGAAGTTTTGCCAGAACTCTGCACTTCATCAGAATGTGGAGTGGGCAAAACTCCGCCGGCGAAGCAGAATTTTTCACCCACTCCTAATTTCAACCTGATTTCCTCAGGGCCACAATACTCCCAACACACTCAGGCAGTGCGAACTCTAGGTGATATTATCGAACTCTCTGTTGTTGGACTTGTGGCGACAGGCACACCTTTTAATCAGGGACTTCACCTTTTACTCAGCACCACATAATTATTTTTCCAGATTAGGCTACTGGTTTGCATTCTCTGACCTACTCTCTGATGCTACGGATGTTCTAAATTTGCCCCACACATTATCTGATCATTCACAGGTCCTGTGTGACCTTTTCCTTTGTTGCTACTCATTTTGTCATGTCTACTGGTGCCTCCCGGCATCCTTGCTCTAAGACCCGGTCTTCATAGAAGGAATTCTGGAGTTTTTCCAGATTAATTCTGGTTTGGTCCCTAACTCTGCAGCCCTTTGGGAGGCCTTCAAAGTGTATGTTCACGGACAGTGCTATCAAATCATGCGTGGGTACTTACAAGCCCAACTTGCCCAGTTGGAGGCGGCACTGTAGACTATGGAGACCAGCCTGAAAAATTGCACCGTCCAGGGCACTGCTGCAACCAATTTTCCAACAATTTCCAGATCTGGCTAACCAGAAGGTGTGTAACCGCGGGAAATATGAGTTGGCTAGGCAGTATGGTGAGGGCAAGAGGCTGGGAGGAATGGTAGCCTGACTTCTCTGAAAAGAAAGACCCAAATCATGCATAGTCAGTCTGGAGGGCTATTATGGGGCAACCACCAATGACAACATTCTTTTAATGTTTGTTCATTATAATTTTCGGCTGTATAGTGCAACGACTGTCAAATCCCCAGCTGAGATTTCCGGGTATAGGGATGAGGTGGCTCTGGTGTGGTTGGAGCAAGGCCACTGCCAATTTCTATGTCTGCCTATATCAATTGAAGAGGTTATTGCTGCCATAGATTGACTGAATGGATCCCAGGCCTCGGGCTCACATGGGCTTGCCGTTGACTTTTATAAAGCCTATGAACACGTTCTAGCTCCTCACAATATTGAGGTATTTGCGGAAGCATTGCAGGACAGTCGATAGCCCAATCTATGCACGAGACACTCCTTTCTCTCCTCCCCAAACCTGAGAAGACACAACTAAAGTGCCTCACCGTCCTCTTTCGTTCCTTAACTGTGACAATTTTAGTGAAAGTTCTTGTCAAAAGACTCTCTTACGTCCTAGAAAGTATGACTGACCCTGTATTGTCTGGATTTGTGCCTCATAGGCCTACGGTATTTAGGGCCTGATTTGAGAAAAGTGGTGCTGAATCCAATGCAGCGCCACTTTTCTTGCGCCTTTTAGTGCCCCTCCTACCGCCACCAAGTGGGTGTCGTATTTAATATACAGCACGCCATGGCGCAGGAGCAATAGCGTCGACATTTTTTATGCAATTGATGTACTGTGTAGGATTAACAACACAATGTTGGCGCTAATCCTGCACAGTACATAGGGGCCCATTGAAAGCAGTGGTGTGCCTCTTTTTAATGTCTGCTCTGTGCAGGAGTTAAAACTAGCCACAAAAAATGACGCAGTGGAACCTCTTTGATTTAAGAAAGCCCCCGTTGCATACATTATGCCTGGCACAGGCATAATGTGGTCAAGGAGTTACAAAGTGTTGCAATGCATGCATTGCTCCACTTTGTAAATATGGCACCGCGATTTTGGCCTCGTTGGGCCACATTAGCGTAAAAAAAAATATGCTAATGTGGCATAAGGAGGTGCCAGGCCCTCCTACATCTGGGCCTTAATCGTCATACGGTCTTTGCTGTGCTTAATCAGACCAACTCCGCAGACCCAGCTGTTGTTGCACTGCTGAATGCTAAGAAAACCTTTGGTTCTCTTGAACGGCCCTTCCTCATGGAGACCCTTCATCGATAAGGCATCCACAAAGGCATAATAATAGCCCCCGTGGCCCCTTGGTGATCCAGTGGGCCCCCTCAGCAGCACGAAGTCACGCACCATGCACTGGCCCGCACTGTGCACGGGCAGCGGGCCCCTGACCTGATAGCTCCTAATTTAATTTGGGGGCCCTCCCTCCATGTACTTTGCAGTGGGCCCCCTCAAGTTTTGTTACGCCACTGGGCATCCCCAATACCATTCATGCTCTGAGCTGGCTTTTATATACGTGCTTGGCTGCTCAGATTTCTGTCAATTGTCTTACATCCAATTCCTTGGCGGTTGTCAGAAGGCCGCAGCGGAGCTGCCCACTGTCTTCATGGTTTTTTATGCTGGCTGTTGATCCCATAGCCCAGCAGTTACTGGAAAACCTATCCACAAAGGTCTTACTTAGCAGCATGGACAACTTCTTCTGTCCATGTAAGCAGATGATAAGCTGCTTTTGTGAAAGATCTCGGGACTAATCTCACTCCTCTGATCTGAGAGGATACTAAGGCCGTCATTCCAAGCTTGGAACCGCCAATTGGCCGCTCCGCGGTCAAAAGACCGCGGGGGCCATTTCGACCTTCCCGCTGGGCCGGCGGGCGCCCACCAAGGGAGCGCCCGCCGTCCCAGCGGGAAAGGGCCTGCAACACAGAAGCCGGCTCCGAATGGAGCCGGCGGTGTTGCAGGTGTGCGACGGGTGCAGTTGCACCCGTCACGCTATTCACTGTCTGCTAAGCAGACAGTGAATAGCATACTGGGGCCCTGTTAGGGGGCCCCTGCACTGCCCATGCCAGTGGCATGGGCAGTGCAGGGGCCCCCAGGGGCCCCAGGACACCCGTTCCCGCCATCCTGTTTCTGGCGGTGAAAACCGCCAGAAACAGGCTGGCGGGAAGGGGGTCGGAATCCCCATGGCGGATTAGCCCAGCCGGGGCTAAACCGGCGGGAAGCCGCGGTCAGAATGGGCAGGGAAGCACCGCCAGCCTGTTGGCGGTGCTTCCGTCATTTTAGCCCTGGCGGTCGCGGACCGCCAGGGTTAGAATGACCCCCTAAGTCTACACCTATTATTGGATTTCCATAAATTGCTCCAAGTCAGATCTATTACTGATAACAGACTGTACCGCACCAATTCCCCTTGATTACCCTGTTAACTGGGCTACTTGCTCTGTTAAATATCTTGTCATAACTCTCCATAGACATCCCCAGCATGTAGTTCAACTTAACTATGTCCCAGTGCAGTGCTTAATTTGTAACTAAAAAGGTGCCGGTGCTTAAAGCCCTCCTCTTAAACATGTGGCTGCTGCAATTAAATGTGCGAACACGGAATACTGAGGCAGCGTAATTCTGAAACCATCTCGGGCCTCTTTAATCCATTTTACAACCACTCCCTGCCCCTTCAGCTCACACCTACAGCTTTCTGCTTTCTCTCATTGTGACGCTTTTTCATTTTTCTCTTCCTCCGTCTTTCCCAAACGGCAGAAAACTAAACGCCGGCCCTCAAAAATAAGTGCCGGTGCTCAGCACTGGTAACAACAAGCACAAATTAAGCACTGTCCCAGTGATGGATGGCGTATCCCGCCAGATAGACTTGTCTCTGCTTGGCTGGCACAGCAGCTTTGAGTAAATTGATAATCCTCCCTAAATTGCTGTACTTTTTTTACAAATATTACAATACCTCTTAATTTACATTTCTTTGATATGTTTCATTCCCTTCTGATCAGACTCTTTTGGGCGAATAAGCCTGCTTGCATTGCCTGGGATATGGCGGTCCTACCCTTTGAACCGGGGGGATTTGAGCTTCCAGACCCTAAAACAATAAATGTCAGGGTCACCAGGTGATCCAAGCTAGCTCATTCGCAGAGTAGTGCCATTTTGCCAGGTCTTTGTATAAGCCTGATGTGCTCTTTCCTTATTTGGTCCTGGAACGTGCCCAGTTGGATGGGATTCTGCTAGCCTCTCTTCTTCCTGCAGGCCTACCTAAGCCTCAGATGGAAATCCATACTACTGTTAATACTTGCTGGACCTGGAGGGCATTATGTTGCAGAGCTGGAGAGGGTCTATTTATATTATTCTGCTGCTAAATTGCTTTCCAACCCCACTCTCTCACTCAAAGTTCTGCTATCAGTGCAGGCTACCCTGTCCAAGATAATGATGTTAGAGATGGGACGAATACCAATAACACCTTACTGAAACAATACAGAATCGACCCCTAGCACCCTCCAATTTGACGGAGTTCTTCGTGTGATTATGCTGGTTTCTTCTTCTGGCCTGGGAATGTCCTCCCAGTCAGTTTGTTTGGCAGGAGATTGCAGATATTACTCAAGATTCCGTGCTTCCAGACCCCCTTAACACCCTACTTAGTTATGTTAGAGATGTCCCCGCCTGGTTTGACATCTCACTGCAATTGCACTCCTGCTACAAAATGCAGGATGGCACTGACCTGGGGGAACACCAAAGTTACGAATGTCGCTGTATGATATCGTGGTCTGCAATGACAGGATTGACACCTTTGCCCTGTTGCAACCAATTACATCCCAGCCGCAGGACATATGTAGTCCATACCGAGTATATCTCCTACTCACTTCATCTGACTCTAACCGTATGACTGTACTGTGACAGTAATGAGACTCTCTTTTTTCATAACCATGTCTATTATCTTGTGCATTATAACTTTGTAAATGCAAATAAATACAATTATAAAATTAAAAAAGAGAACAACATGGAGCGCGGGTGAGATGCACCCAAGGGAGATAATGGGAAAACTCATGCAGTCTCTTTGAGTGCTTAGGAAAAAGAGTTCCCTAAAAGTAAGCACTGAAAAGTCACGAATAAGAGTTACAATAAAGCCAGTCATTGGCAAGCAACGGGCGGGCTTTATCGCCAGTGTACATTCTTCAGAAACTGACAATAGGGCGGTCATTCTGACCCTGGCGGTCAAAGACCGCCAGGGCGGAGGACCGGGGAGCACCGCCGACAGGCCGGCGGTGCTCCAATGGGGATTCCGACCGCGGCGGTAAAGCCGCGGTCGGACCGGCAACACTGGCGGGCTCCCGCCAGTGTACCGCCGCCCCATTGAATCCTCCAAGGCGGCGCAGCTTGCTGCGCCGCCGAGGGGATTCCGACCCCCCCTACCGCCATCCAGATCCCGGCGGTCCGACCGCCGGGATCCGGATGGCGGTAGGGGGGGTCGCGGGGCCCCTGGGGGCCCCTGCAGTGCCCATGCCACTGGCATGGGCATTGCAGGGGCCCCGTAAGAGGGCCCCTAAATGTATTTCACTGTCTGCTGCGCAGACAGTGAAATACGCGACGGGTGCAACTGCACCCGTCGCACAGCTTCCACTCCGCCGGCTCGATTCCGAGCCGGCTTCATCGTGGAAGCCTCTTTCCCGCTGGGCTGGCGGGCGGCCTGAAGGCGACCGCCCGCCAGCCCAGCGGGAAAGTCAGAATTACCGCCGCGGTCTTTCGACCGCGGAACGGTAACCTGACGGCGGGACTTTGGCGGGCGGCCTCCGCCGCCCGCCAAGGTCAGAATGAGGGCCTAGGTCTTTTGGAACCAGACAGTGTAAGCTCAACCTCAAAAAAGGGCACACTATATCGGGTTAGTGTACTCTCATAGTGAACCAAAACCCCAAATCTATTTAGCTGTAGAGCTTGTTGAACTTTACCCTACAGAGGCTTAGGGGGTCATTACAACCCTGGTGGTCTTTGACCGCCAGGGCTGTTTTGGAGGAAGCACCGCGAACAGGCTGGCGGTGCTTCCACCGCGGTCGCATCGCCGGGACCGGCGGTTTCCCGCCACTTTTATTCTGGTGGTTTAAATCTCCCAGGGCAGCGTTGCTTGCAGCGCTGCCCAGGGGATTACGAGTCCCCCTCCCGCCAGCATTTTCATGGCCGTTTGAACCGCCATGAAAAGGCTGGTGGAAAGGGGAGTCGCGGGGCCCCTGGGGGCCCCTGCACTGCCCATGCTACTCGCATGGGCAGTGCAGGGGCCCCCTGCCACGGCCCCATGCAGCTTTTCATTGTCTGCATAGCAGACAGTGAAAAGCGCAACGGGTGCAACTGCACCCGTCGCACAGCCGCAACACCGCCGGCTCCATTTGGAGCCGGCTCCCGTGTTGCGGCCCAGCGGGGATCTCATAATAGACCCCACGGGGGTGCGGCTGCATTGGCGCCGCCCAGCGGTTCAACCTTGGCGGGCAGCCTCTGCTGCCCGCCAAGGTTGTAATGAGGGCCATAGATCTTTATTTCCTATCTCCATTTGAAGAAATGCTAAGAAAATGCTTCAAAGTATTTTCTACGCACTTTTCAAGATCTGATTGAATGGTGAAATCTGATGTTTAAGAATATAAGTGGAAAAGTACATTTGTAAAAATGTACTTTAGACTAACTTACTGAGACCGGTTTAAACCATATCTGTCACTCATTACCCCTCCAGATATGGAATATACATTCTTGGCTGGGAGAGTTAACAAATCTGGCTCACAGATTAATAGCCTTCCCCTGAGCCACGGAAGAGTAAATGGGTGTTCACTGCTGACCACTTAGCAGGGGTTAGCTATCTGAGAGTGGACAAGAACAGGTGGCAGAACAAAGGGCAGCTTTGGCACGACCTCTTTTGCTTCAGTGATGCGGGGGCCTTCTAGTATTTATTCCTGGGACCCTCCCAGCCAGCTCCTGTGGCAGCAGGAGAAAGAACAAGTTTTACTTTGTCAGGTGGTAGGGTAGCACATCTAATTAGGGGAGTAGACAAGGAGCTGAAGATAGGTAAACCTGGTGGCAGCTTAGCTCTGCCATCTTGAAACACAGGCTACAAGGCAAACAGGAAGTGTTGCAACAAGAGGCAGAGGAAATGCGAGGAAATAGTTAAGGATAGGTGGTAGAATTTCTGCAGTCACAAAATAAGGCTGGCATTTCTGCCACCGCCTCCTCAGAAATTCCTGAACCTAGGAAGATTCCATCTGAAGAAGAAGGCGCTGTTGGAAAAAGACTCCTGAATCCTGCTAGAAGAAAAGGACTCAAACAAGTACTCAATTACTTCTAACTCCTGCTAGCACTCAGACAGGAACTGCTCTTCAAGGGTCCAGTTGTTGGCTTCCTGGTTGCCTGCATCAGGGACACAAAAAGCAGAAGGACACCTGATTTCAAGAGGGCCCAGCAGACCATGGAGGACTGGCGAACAGGCTGGAAAGAGATGTTGTACTTAAAAGCCTACTTTGATTAGCCAGGGGCTCAAGGCTGACCAGGAGGAACTTTTCCAGCACCTTGAAAAAATTGGGGATTAGGGTCTGATTTAGAACTCGGCAGACAAGATACTCCGTCATAACGGTGAAGAATATCCCATGCCACTGAGAGCATTTTGACAAACTGAAAACTGGTTCAGTGGACCTTGCAGTGAAGGTATTGGTGTTGTGCAGCTCTATCTGGCTATGCCTTCTAGACCTGCTTCGCTGCAGGACTTGATTTTCAAGTGACTAAGCACCTAATTTAGGGTTTGGTGGATGGACTAAAAGCAGACAGGGTGGCAGAGGACTTTAACACCCTGTGTTTACTTTGCCAAATTTAGAAATGACCACCTGCCCTGTTATGGCAGCTCTTGTCAAAGGAGGAAAGTTTGACGGACGCCTTCTTCAAACAGAATGGTCAGCCATCAAATTTCCCCAAAGTGGGATCTTGTTTTAAAAAAAAATAACAAATGATCCACAAACCATGGGTGTTTTCTCCCGTGGGTGTGGGTCATTTTTCTGCTTTGACTGTCCTGCACTGCCAGGACATACCTGGCAGTTACTGACCGCAAGAAAAGCCTTCTGACCAACAAACTCTCAATATGCTATATTTTGACACCCACAACTCCCTTGGTCCTTTGGAGGAAGGTTTAGCCCAAATGAGTAAATGGTATTCTGTGGGCATAAACCTGGTGGTCTGTCCACCTTTAAATTGAGTGGGTGGACCAAGGGTTTGGCAAAGACGGTTCACTAAACTCCTAACCAGCGCTTAGGACTGAAAGTAAAACCTTGGACTGGGGTGAGGCAGCAGATCTATCAGGCCCACAGAGTGATCTCGGTGGCTACAAAATCCAGGTTAGTCCTACTCAAAGCTTTCGGCACCACTACCAATGGCTTCAGTTGCAGCTTCACATGGACGTATCTGACTTCTAGGAACACTGGCTGGCCACATCTTTGGAAATTTTCCAACATCTGTTCTACTGCAGTCAACCGGAAATTGCGCCTAAGTAACCGCCATGTGCAAACTGTTGTTTTTGATTGGATCTTTACTTTTTCTTGGTGTTTTTTGCCTCTAAACTTTAAAAACCATATCCCTAGCCTGGTTCTCCTTAAGCTACTTCAATGATCTTGGTGTCTCTTTACTGGTTAAATTGTACTCTATTTGTATAAAATAAATAAATAAATACATGCCAGAAAAACAATGACAGTCATTGTTGAAAGACTATACATGAAAGACATTTTACACCACCTTTACTTATCACCTAATATGGCTAGAGTTCACAAAGTCAGTCAGTTTTTGACGTGCACAACCATGAAGCAAAAAAACAAACACATGGATGCTACGCTGTATGCCAGTCACACCACACATAATGCACATTCTACCAAAAAATGAGCATTGTGGTCTGTACCTGACGGCATGAATTTGTGACAAAACCTCATCTTGGCGAGGATGAGCCCAAGATATTCTTTGTGTTTACTTTTCTAATGGGTGGTGTATACACTATCTATATTACAAACTTACAGCCTCTCTTAACCAACTTCTTTTTCAGTAAGAATTTGAGACACTTTAACAAAAGGTTCCACATTAACACTTGGTCCACCGTGAACTATGTACCCAGTAAGTATCTTCCTTTAACACTCCATCTTCCATCGAACATCTGCTCAAAGAGGTTCACACACTTGTTCACAATATAAGAGACACCAAGGGATTCTCATCACCGTCTTCCACACACCGATTTTCTTCCTTCAAGGGCAAGAGGACAGTCTATCTATCTATCTAGCCCCCCTGCCATGCACTGCTTGTGGCATCACGTATACCATCGCTCATGACATGTTAAACGACATCATTGATGCTAGGTCATTTAAGGAGAGCTGAAGTGAAGGATATCTTTGAAGGCGGTTTATGATGAAAGTTATTGTGTCAAATAATTGGTACATAATGCATTAAAATACTAAAATAACAAAACAGCATTCATTCACAATGTGTGCACCACTCCGTACTATGTAGGATGCAATTCCTTGTACAACCAACACAGACATAAAAGTCAATTTTACTAACTGTTCCAAGTAAGATATGTCCATACAAAAGTTAAAATGTAGCAGGCAAGACAGTCACTAAGAAAATGACAAAAGATGTTAAACAAATAATTTATATATAAAATAAGTCATGACTCCTTGCTCAAGGAATGTTTGCTGCTTTTGTTCGCAACTTAATAGTGAAAAATATCAAGTCCATGTACTTACCAAAGCGAGCCATGTTCATCTGGTTCTAGTTGTCAAGCAGAAATCCAGGGCCTCCTTGCAGGCTGAAATTCCATGCTTTGCAGGTTGAAATTCCATGCTTTAATAAAGTTCAACATACAGATAAAAAGTCAGAGCGACAACAAAGCAGAAGAAGCATGGACTCTCTCTTCTAAATACAAAACCTACAAGGGCCAATTCCAGGTGCCACAGCCTAAGCCAAATGGAATTTGTTAATGGGAAAGACTATGGGGGTCATTACGACCTCAGTGGTCTTTTCGCAAGACCGCCGAGGTACCGCCGTGCTGAAGACCGCCAGTGGTGGCGGTCTTCCGCTCGGCGTATTATGACCGTTGGCAGCCCGCCGTCCTTGTTCCGACGGAGTGCCGCCAACAGCCATACTGGCGGGAGGCGGGGAAGTGGAGGTTGCTCCACCTCCACCGCCACGCCAACAGAACACCGCCCAGTGAATCGCGTCCTGTGCTTCACCGTGGCGGTGTTCTGTTGGCGGTGTGGTGTCGGCGGAGCTGCCCCCATGGCTCCCGTCCCCTCCCGGAGGATCGTCGGACCAGGTAAGTCGATCGTCTGTGAGGGAAGGGGGGCGGGGGTGTTGTGTGTTGTGTGGGTGCATGGGGGTGTGCGTGTGTGTATGAAGAGGGGGTGTGTGAGTGCGTGTATGTCTGTGGGTATGTCTGTATGGATGTGTGCGTGTATGTTTGAATGTGGGTGTGCGTGTATGACTGTGTGTGTGGATGTAGGCATGTATGTCGGCGTGTGTGCGTGTAAGTATGTAGGTGGTGCCTGCGTGCGTGTCGTGTGGGTATGGGTGAAGTGATGTTGGGGGTCGGGGTGGGGAGGGGGGCCATGCAACCATTGGGGGGTGGCAGGGGTGGTGGGGGGTTAGGGGAGGGAGTCGGGGTGGGGGGTGGGGTAGACCCCTATCAGTGCCAGGGAAGGAATTCCCTGGCACTGATAGTGCTTACCGCCATGGTTTTCATGGCGGTTCAGACCGCTGGAAAACCACGGCGGTAAGCCGGGCCAAAATACTGCCGGCGGTATAGTGACGGATGCCGGGCTGGAGAACCAGGTCTCCAGCCCGGCGGTCGTCTCCGCCCTGGCGGGCGGAACGGAGAACCGGCGGATGACCATGGCGGTAACCGCCATGGTAATAATACGCTGGGGAAAGACCGCCAGCCTGTTGGCGGTCTTACCGCCGGTTCTCCGCCTTCCGCCAGGGTTGTAATGACCCCCTGTAAGTCTTGCCCGCAAGGATTTAAGTAAGGATAGGAAGAAGTGCTGCAAGATTCCATGGAGATCAGCGAATGGGCAGAAATTGACACGTCACGCTGCTCATGCTGATTATTAGCACTTGGAATTCATTTCGCACTGAAAAATCAGCACGAACATCACCATGCAACACGCCGGTTGGTGTTGCTGCTTGAGTTGATTTTGCTGCCACTAGGGTAGATTTCTACTTGAGTATCAGCTGTCTCACAGTGAATGGTCACAACCGCCCTCGACCGCTCGTTGGGAGAAAATCTTGCGAAATGCCCACCTATCACCTGAAAATCGTGCTAGGAAATGCCAATTCTCACTCACCAACTTACCGCTGGTGAGCCGCATGCAAGAAAAAACTCTGGCACGTGGCGATTGCCACAATTGGGCCGGAACTCCACATTACAAGCGTAATGCAAAGTGGGCAAATTTCCGCCAACTCCACCGGCGGAGTGGAATTTATCACCTACTACTAACTTTAAGCCTGGTCTCCATGCTTAGTTCAGCACTCAAAAAAGGTTGACCTAGCTTTGCATAGGGATTCCTGCCCTATCAGGTGACTAGACCCAATATTCGTGAGCTAGCTGGTTGCCTGGCACAATGTAACCGACTTGCAGAGCTGGCACTCCTGCTTTTCCTGGATGCCAAAAAGGCTTTTGACTCCCTTGAGTGGCTCTATCATATTACTATACTACGGATAATGGGGATTGATAGAAGATTTCTGTCCTGAGGTGATTTATTACACAAAGACCCAGTGGCTCTGGTTAAGGTGAAAGCAGCCTTCTCAGGAGAGCTTCCCATGGGCAGGGGCACCAGACAGGGGTGCCCACTCCCCCCCGCTGATCGCATTGGTGATTCAACCGTTGGCCTGCTGGTTTCGATTAGAATCATTATTGCGCTGCTTGAGATGGGACACAGACTGGGAAGATGCCATATCCCTATACCGGGGTGACATCCTGCTGTACCTGGCAGACCCTGAGAACTTGGTCCCCAGGGCGCTAGAGATTCTGGAAGTGTTTGGATCCTTTTCTGGACTGAGGACCAACTGACATAAGTCAATTGCATTCCCACTCTTCAAGGGGTTGGGAAGTGGGACTTGGCACCAAACCTGACATGGTTACCAGGGGTTAATTAGGTATCTGGGAATACTTGCCAAAGAAGATTAGGAATGGTTCATAGCAGAAAACCTGGGGAGAATCTTTGCATCATATATAACTGAGGTGGAAAGGTGAAAAAGCTGCCACTCTCCCTGATGGTCAGAGTGGCCCGATATAAAATAATATACCTTCCCAAATGTTTTTAAGTCCTACAAAATATTTGTTTGAGGTCCAGGAGAAGTTCTTTTGAGAGGTGACAACTGCTGCATGCAATCTGCTCTGGGATGGCAAGACACCTAGGATAGCATGGACACCCCTCACATGGTGGCCGTTGGATGGAAGCATAGCTCTCCCTGACCACATCTGTACTATTGAGTGGCCCAGTTACAGATTGTTAACAACTGGGCCTTCTCCTTGCAGAAGGAACCCTCAGTGAAGGCCAATAGGCGTGCACTGGATCCTGAGGTATATGTTCGATGGTTGTATGGGGGAGAGGGGTTGTGCCGGTTGCCAATGCCCACAGATATGCTAATCGGGATCTGCACATGGCAACCAAGCCTTTGGCTTGTAGGGGTAGGTTGACATTAGAAACCTCGCTATGGGACACTGACTGACTGAAGGGATTGAGAGTGGTTGAGGGTCATGTGAGATGGGAGTTGATCAGCATATCCAAGGTGGGGAACGTGGAGAAGGGGAAGGAGATGATGCCTTTCCCTGATCTGCAAAACCAATACAAACTATCCAGGGGCCAATACCTTTGCTATCAACATCTAAAGCATCTCCTTCAGCAACACTGTAAAGAACTCAGGGAGGCCCTGAATGACTCCCCCTAGAATTTAGAATAACGGGGGCTCCCCAGACTAACCACGCTGTGCCTAAATTATATTCAACACTCCTACACAATAGCACCCCCTGCACCATCAAAGACAGTGGGAAGGGGACTTGGGTGAACTGTAGGACAATGGTTGAGGGATGCCCTACAGTTACCCCCGAGAGGCAGCCATCCAGGCTGGGTTTCAACTTATCCAACTAAAACTGCTCCACAGGTTTATTTCACCAGGACTAGATTGTTCCGAATGGAAAGCGCAAAATTGTGTCTGAGTAGTTGCTGGAAAAAAGGCACATTACTGCATCCCATATGTGGGTGCCCCAAACTCAGGAGTTATGGAGGGGGGAGTGGGTAGGAGGATATCCAGAGTCTAAGGATGTGCACTGGAGTTGCCCCCCAACAGATCGCCTTGGGGATCTGGAGGAAGCAGTTACTGGGCTGATCCTGTTAACTCTTTTGTAACACTGCCTTAATGGTGGCTAAACACAATGCGGTTCTGCTGTGGGGATGCAGAGAAATCCCAATGCAAACGGCCTGAGAATCAAATGCAGATTGGGGCATGTGCTATGGAAAAATGGTGTGTAAGGCACGCAGCAGCTCTAGAAAGTACAAGAAGGTGTGAGATCCTTGTCAGCACACTGAGAAAGATGCTCTGTGAGGGGGAGGATGCAGAGGGGGACTCGCCTGGGCCCTGGGATAGCAGGCAATACAGAGTAGCCTTGGAATCACATGATGGGGACCCACATGTCCAGTATATAATTTCAGCAGGGATTGGGCCTGTGCCTTGGTCTTTTGGAGTGTTGTTATATCTTTTCCACACCTCTTGTTTTGTTGCGGGTAGGGCTGCTGCTTTCCATCTGGTTGTTTGAAAATCAATAAAAATATTTCTTTAAAAAAGCATTGGCCGAGGTGGCACAGAAGCACAGTTGGCTAGGTAGGGGAAGGCAACAATGTTATCCATTATAGAAGAGTAATGTCTGAAACCAGTTTGATAGTAGGGAATTATCTTGGCCTCAAAAGCCCAGGTCTCCAATTCCAGAAGCAAAATTTTTGTGGAAGCTTTCGGTTCGGCATCCAGTAGGGCAATTAAGCGATACTTACTTGGGATGGAGCGGTTCCCTTTTTTGTAGATTGGGTGTCGAATGGACTCCTTCCAAGACTGTGGAACCGTCGTGGATAGACAGGAGTCCACATAGCGTCCAGAAGTCAATGTCTGATTTAAAAAGTGACCCCGGGAAGCCGTTGGGGCCAGGGGATCAGTCAGCTGTAATAAATTTAATTGCTGTGTGCACATTGGCCTTATTAAAGACTTCACTTGGGAGAATGTCAGAATCATTCTTTTTATTGAGGCTCCTGAGTTCGCTGCTGTTCTTCGTTTTAATGTTGTGACTGTGTAGAGGAAGTTGACATGCTCAATCCATTTTTCCATAGGATCTCCATTTCCTCTAATTTTGTTACATAAAGAATTTATGTACTGGCAAAATTTGGCTATGTTATTATGAGATAATAGCGCGTGTACTTGGAGCCATTCTGATTCCACCTCATTAGCTTTTGTTTTTCAGAGAAGGGCACAATGAGTTTTTTTATTATGCTTAGTTGTTTTTACGCATTAGGGTTGAATTTGTTTTGCTTGCATCTTGTGGTCGCTGCACTTAAGGCTGGTTTACTTTTTTTTAAGCTCCTCAGTGTAGCATGGGCAAGAGTTGGACCCAGGATTTCTTGATACTTTATTGTCCATTCTCCCCTTAAGCGATGATATATTGAGTCCAATATGAGGTCCCAGTCTGTTTGCTAATGGCCACTTAGAATCTGCTGATAGTAAATACTTCCATTTACTAAATTGGTTCTGAGAGGCATGGTTCCACTTCATCCTTCTCAGTAACTGGTACTGTCCTTTTTCCCAGTGGTGCAGCCCAGAGTGTTTAATTGAGGATCATAAAAGTGGTCTAGTTGGAACTGCATTTTTGCTGGGCAATGTTTGCTTTCTGAACATTGCAGCACAGTAAAAGCCAAACAGACTTCCAGTAAGCGGGGTCTCGCAAAACTGTAATCCAGTGTAGTAATGCCTCTGAAAGTATGTGGGATGATTTTGGTGGATACAATAGTTCTTTGGCCTGGTTTTAATGAAGTGAGCCTGTGAGATTTAAGCTAGCTGGTGAATTCCCCGTCTGGATGAGTGCAAACACTTACAGCGGGTCTGTCTAAATTGTGTATATTAAAGTTCCAGTAACCATTATCTCATAAAAGGGGGAATCTACTAATTAAATGTCCAAGTGCATCATAAAAGGTTTTCATGTTGGCCTTTTCCTTCTTATTGTATATGTTTAGATACACTTTAATTAACCTCCATGATTTCAATCTTTTGTGCGGGTGACAGCTCGTGACTATGGCTGCTTGAAACGATGAGCAGTCTTTGTAAAAGGCTATTAACCAGCTCGGTGCTTGTGGTCATATAGATGGAGAGACCTCCTGGTGGGCGACCAAAGTAACTTTTGTTTACAGTCGGCTGATGAGTTCCATCAAATCCTGCTTTATAGGATTCAATGCCCACGTTTCCGGTAAGAACAAAATATCAGCATCTTTGATCAATTTGAGCACTCCTTGGAGGCTACGGATCTTCCTTAGGCCAGCTACGTTCCATAAGATGATTGAAGACAAGGGTTGCCGGAGGAGACCTTCACAGGCTGGCTTTAATTCGCAGCACTATAGGGGTTTGGAACAGCTGTTGCGAGTGGGTGTTAATGCCGAGGCAATCCAGCCCCACTCTGTATCTAAGTTTGATCTTGCATAAACCTGCACTCTGCGGGTGAGCTGTTGGCTCTTGTTGTATTTTATAGAGATCTGCAAGTTATTTTAAAGATTTTGATCAGGTGTACCATTTGCGCCTTTCAGAATGCTTGTTTTTCTCTTTTTTCCCAGAGGCGTAGTGGTGTTTACAATGTTGGGGTAGTTTTCTCTCTCTCTGTTTTTATCTCTATATCCCACTGTGCAAAGGTAGATTTTTCAATAAAATCACTTTTGCTGCAACGCTAGGAGATGTCCAAGTGACAACTTTTGATTTGATGTTTAATGACGATGATACTACATCAAATTGTGGAGCATATTTACAAGCATCACCCTGTCCCACCTAAGGAGACCATGGCTGCGCTGTATTTACAATATGGCGCACCATGGAAGTTGTTAGTACAGTACCTTCAAAATTTATGATGCTATTGTGGCTCTTTGCTGCATTAGCATCAAAAATGTTGATGCTAATGCAGCAAAGCACAGGGAGGCCCATTGATTAAAATGGGTACATAATTTTAACGCCTGCTTTAAGCACGCTTTAAAAATGAAGGAAAAAATGGCGCATTGAAATGTTGTAAATTTCACTGCGCCATTTTTGGGGCCTCCCTGTGTCGAAACACCCCCTTTGCATATATTATGCCTGGTGCAGACATAATGTGGTGCAAGGGGATGCAAAGTGGCACAATGCAAGCACTGTGCTACTTTGTAGATATGGCACAGGCGAAAAGCCACCTTAGCGCTGCCTTAGCATTAAAAAAATGACACTAGGGTGGCGCAAGGTGGCACTAGGGGCTTCTAAATATGCCCCAGTATTTTTTGTATATCTAAGCACCAATAGTGACTTTAACTGGGAATTTGTGGTAATACACGTAAGATATTGCCACAGGGCATTGGGGTTCCCGCCACGGCCTCCAACAAAGAGGCAATGGGTGCCCTGGTTGGGCCAAGGCACTCACCAATAACTTGCCAGGCCACGGGGGATGGCTGTGCGTCCTCCCTCCCCCTTAATATTGTGGCTGGGCCCCTGGAGATAGGATCCCCAGGGCAAAAGTCGGCCAAGGGACAGGGGCCGCTTGGCTCCCCTCCCCAATTAATAATTGTATAGGCCATGGAGGATGGGGTGCCAGAGGCCTCGGGAGGAGGGCTATGTTCCTCCTCCCCCTTCTTAATATGGTCAGGCCCAAGAAGATGAGGTCCCCCGGGCCAGAAATTGGCCCAGGGAGAAGGGCTGCATGCCCCCCTCCCGTTTAAAATATGGCCAGGCCCCAGGAAATCGGGTAAACAGGGCTTAATTTGGCATAGGAAGGTGGGCTGCGCACCCCCCTCCTCGGTTGGTTTCATGTTGGGGGTTGGCAACAGGGACTGCCTTCAGGCCAGGCCCTGCGGCCTCTCCCCTGCAGCACATGGCCAAAGGCAATATGCTGTGTGGGGTTGGGTGTCTGCAGGGGGTTTGCCACAGGCAACCCCCACCACGCATAGATTATCCATGGCAGAGGTTGGACTTATATAACGCAATTACATATTACTAAAAGTTTTTACATTCACTGAAAAAATCAAAAGTTACAGGGACGTTACTTAGGAAATAGAATTAAACAAGCATTTGCAATGGAATGGGTACCTGCTTGAGTTAGAGCTATTGGCATTGTAAATTCATAACTGGACATTTCTTGCCACGTAAATTGGTCAACCCTGCCTCGTAATTTGATATTTTCCTGTCACATAATTCCAGTGGCTCTGCATATAATTAAAGCTCTTCTATTTACCTTCTTCCTCTACCTGCAGAAAAAAATGAAAATGTTGCCATTTATCATCCTAATTTAAATCTGCTGTGCTAAATCAAATATAACACCGCTTTCACTACCCCACCATCAGAGTTCCTGGCTGGCTAACACAATTCCCCCAAAAATAGACAAAAGACAGCCACGGAGGAGTAACAAGAGTAATAGACTATAAGGGTCACCCAAACATATCAAGAGTGTTCAAACAGTCATAGTGTAATAAGGATGTTAAGTTGGCCTGAATCATGGTCATAATTGCAACAAGGAGGGACTATTAAAAGATACATAATTATCATATAAACCCAATAAAAACCTTTATCAGAAATAAACTTTTGGCATCAGAACAGCCCCTAGAGGACACCACCATAAAAATAGCATTTGTAAGAAACATGGTCATGTAATCATATAGTTAGCCCCTATAGGGCATAACCACATGAAAACAGAATGGCAGAAAGCAGCACAAATCAACCATAGATTTAGCCCCTAGAGGGTGTAGTGCATTACACATTTTCATAGCTAGCAGGCCTACTAGAATATTATTACAAATTAGGCCCTTAAAACATAAAGGGTAATATTTACAAAAAGTGGCACATCAGTCCTGGTGCGCAACTTTTTTTGTGTCCCTCTACCACCACCATGGTTGCACTGTATTTATAATACAGCTCACCATAGCAGTCATTAGCATCAACATTTGTTACGTTATTGTAGCACTTTGCTGCACTAGCATAAAAAATGTTGACGCTAGTGAAGCAAAGTATGGGGACACCATTGGTTACTACGGGTGTGACATTTTAACGCTTGCTCTGAGTAGGCGTTAATAATTATGGAAATACTGGCACAGTGAAATGTTGTAACTTTTACTGTGCCATTTCTGCAGGCCTCCTTGTGGGAGACACTCCCATTGCATAGATTATGCCTGGAGCAGGCAGGCATAATGTGCCACAATGCATGCATTGCACCACTTTGTAAATATGGCACAGGAGAATGGCCTAATTAGCATTGCATTAACATTTTAAAAAATTACACTAAGGCGACATTAAGAGGTGCTAGGAGCTTGTAAATCTGCTCCAAACTACTCTCAGCTGTAAAACAAAAGTTCCAGCATAAGAGAGCTTGAAAAGACACAGGGGCAGATTTATGAAAAGTGGCGCTGCACATTGTGCAGAGCCACTTTTCTTGCACCCCTTAGTGCCCCCTAATGTCCCCATGTGTGTGCCGTATTTTAAATACGGTGCACCATGGTGGAAATCAGGGGTAATAGCATCATTTTTTACCCTAGTCCAGCGCTTTGCAGGATTAGCATCTAAAATGTTGACGCTAATCCTGAAAAGCAGCCAGAGGCCCATTTAAAACAATGGGAGCCTCCCTTTAACACATGCTCTTAGCAGGCATTAAAAATGCAGATAAAAATGATGCAAAGAAATCTCATAGATTTCTTTGTGCCATTTATTAGCCCCCTCCCAGCACCAGAACACCCCCCCTGCATACATTATGCCTGGCACAGGCATAATGTGGCACAATGTAGGCGTTGCACCACTTTGTACATATGGTGCAGCATTTTGGGCCTTCCAATGCCACATTAGCATCAAAACAATTACACTAATGTGGCATTAGAATCGCACTAGGCCCTCTTAAATCTGAGCCACAGAATGGTGGGAGAGGTTATTATTTTGGGGTCCCCACTAACATACCGTGGGGACCCACAGATGACCTAAACATAAATAGTGTGTTGTGCTGAACGTTTTGGTGGTGGTCTCATTGTCCTAGAATCACCATAGGCTGAGTTATGGGCAATAATGTTTTGAAAAAGGAATGCCCTCAGAGCATTATAGCAACGTAGTATAACCACTGATTTAACCTCTAGAGAGCAGAGTGCTTCACCATTTTCAAGCCTAGCAGACCGATTACAATTCTATTACAAACAAGGCCTTTATAACACAAACTACTGTCAGCTGCAAAAGAAAAGTTGCAGCCATAAGAGATTTTAAAAAGATACTGAATGGTAGGAGGGGTTATTATTTTGGGGTCCCCACTAACCTAGTGTGGGAATCCATAGATAACCTAAATAGGAAGAGCGTGTTGTGCTGAACGTTTTGGTAGTGTCCAATTGTCCTAGTACCAACAGGGCTGAGTTATGGGCAAATATTTTTTGAAAAGGAATGCTGGTAAAGCATTATGGGGCGAGTTTCCATGTGCAGCAAATATTGTAGCTTCTTGACTATAATGCTTACAACAGCCCCTAGAGAACACCACAATAAAAATAACATTTGTAAGAAAGATGGCCATGCATATAGTCAGCCTCTAGAGCGCATAACCCCATGAAAACAGAATGGCAAACACAATGCAGTATAACTATTGATTTAACCTTTTGAGAGCAGAGTGCTTGACCATTTTCAAGCCTAGCAGGCCAATTACAATTTTATTACAAACAAGGCCTTTATAACACAAACTACTGTCAGCTACAAAAGAAAAGTTCCATCCATAAGAGATCTTAAAAAGACACTGCATGGTGAGAGGGGTTATTATTTTGGGGTCCCCACTAACCTAGTGTGGGAATCCATAGATAACCTAAATAGGAAGAGCGCTTTGTGCTGAACGTTTTGGTAGTATCCAATTGTCCTAGTACCAACAGGGCTGAGTTATGGTAAAAAATGTTTTGAAAAGGAATGTTTGCAGAGCATTATGGGGCGAGTTTCCGGAGTGCAGTGAATATTGTAGTATTGGCTCTCCAACTGTGTTGGGAGAGCCGCTTTGAGGATTTCTGTGTTTTTTACGCAAAGCATTCACCAATTACAAGTGTTTTTTGTGAAAGCTAAGGGGAGAGCCAAAAGAAATTAATCTGATTATGTAACAGTGTGAATAATGTAATCAGCACTTCAAAACCGCTGATGGAGTTAGCGCTGTTCTGGTGTTCGTGCTGTGAGCACCATGGAGCACAAAGAAGAGAGACAAAAGAAAAAAATAGTTTGCCTACACTGAAGTATATCGGCAATCGTGCAATAATCCATGTAACAGGGTCAGTCTGCAAGGCGGTAATAAAACTGCCCCAACGCAGGAAAAACGTAAAGCATTTACCAATGACATCAAGGGATTTTTGAAAGGCAAACCCACGAACAAGTAAAAGTGATGGGCGTGGTTCAAAGCCCACAGATAGTTAACAAGAGGACAAAAAGCTCAACCTAAATAATATAGAAATTCCCTAAAAAAACAAAAATTACAAGCACATTATAGTTAGGTTCAGATTTTACACGCACAAAACCATGGAAAGTCAGCAGTTATACTTTTCTCAAGAAACTATAACTCGTGTCCTCGCCATGCACTGCTAATTACTCCACATAATACATCACTGATTACATCTTCTATGAAATAATTAATAATCACTGCAACTTTTGCAGTAAAAACTATTGATGAGAAAAGGATACATAGCAGGGGCACGCGCTATAGTTTCTTGAGAGATGTATAACTATAACTGCTGAATTTCTATGGTTTTGTGAGTGTAAAATCTGAACCTAACTATAACACCACTGTAATGTTTATTTTTTTGTGAATATTTTTTCCGATAAAATGTGTGACTTACTATGAATTGTTAATAGATTTTAAGGCAGGCCTACGCATCTAATTTAAAATTAAATGCAATGCAGGATTTTAGAAAAGTTGAACACTTGCCTCATAGGATCACATTTCACAGGAAGGGCTATAAAAAAAAGTAGAAATAATTTGCCCATAACTTTTGGTGGAAATAATAGGAAGATGAGGTTTAGGCATTTTTGCCAGCAGGAGATTTTCATTACACATCTTTGACAACAGAAGATTCTACTGCTGGTGCAGAGGACCATCTCACTTCACATGTTATTTCAAGAAGAGGACATTCCCATTTCTCAACCGCAGGGTGTGGACCTAAAATCAGTTTATGTAGCTCGAGTAAATGGCAATATTTTCCCAGTTATCTGAAAAGCAAAAATAAACCCTCCACTGTGTGGGCCCAAATAACTAAAAAATCTCGTGTATTTTTCTTCACTGTTTCATTAAAACTCGACAGCATCAGTGGGCCCATTCAGCTACTGTTTTGCTTTCCTACTTCGTTAAATATTGCCTCGAATCCAATTACACAGTTTACATTTCCTGTTCCTGCTTTTTAGCATCGCGCTGCTCTTGTGTGTGAAACCCCAAAATGGCACTCCTATGTAGTTCCAAAATTAAGAGGGCGGCAAATAACAGACCCCCTCAAGCAGGCGCCATCTTGTGCTCTGCAGTCTTACATGGCAAATGAAAACAGCCGGAAATGTACATTTGTGTACATAGAAATGGTCCGGTGCGTATTTCTGCGAATAGCTCGGCTATGGGGTCACGCCAATTAGATTCTTCGTTTTGCTGTTTATGAGACATGCCATTAGAAAGAAGGCTTTCAGACCTTCACTGCTCAATCTCGCCCTGTTAATGCAGTGCTATTAACGCCAACAGGAGTTTATTCAGCATGGCCTTTAAATAGACAAATAAGCTATTGCCGAGCACAGGTGACGAGTACTTGAAAACGATTTCTATAAATGTACTTCGGTGCTGAACTTGTGCTTCAAAAACCTCTTTGTAAATTCGCTTTTCGAATATTCACTTTGTGGTGCTTGGATCTGGAGTAATAAATGCATAATCTGTTATAGTCAGGTTCAATGGAGCAGCAGAAAATTGAAATACCTCCAACTGGAGCTGTGACGGGAACAAGCAAGCAAAGTCCATTCCTCCCTAGAATAGCTCACTTGCCTCTTCCATGCAAGGCCCGAGCCTTTCATCCTTCCAACCTCCTGTTGATATCCTGCTATTTCACCTTTGCATTCTGTCACCCATTCATTTATTCAAGCGTTCCACTTTTGATCTATTGTCCATTCCATCCACATGTTCACACACCCATCATCCATTCATCCACCCAAACATGCATCCTTTCTTTTTCCCATCGGTCCATCATCCGTCTACACTCTCAGATGTCTCCTTACTCTGCCATCCTTTCACCTGTCCACCTACCTGTCCATCCGTTCACCCACTCGCCATCTACCCACTCATATATCCACCCACTCATCAAACCATTCATCCAGCTCTCAGATTTCCTTTTACTCATCCGTCCTTTCACCTACCCACCCACCTATCCATTCACTCATTCTTTCACCCACTCATCCATCCCCTCATCCACCCATTTATCTATACACTCAGATTTCCCTTTACTCTGCCACCTGTCCACCCACCTATCCGTTCATTCAGTCTTTTACCCACTCATTCATCCACCCACTTATCCATTGATCCTCCCTATCATCCTTCCTATCTTTCTTTCGTCCTTCCTGCCTTCTATTCAATATTCCTTTCTTCTTTTCCTTTTCTCTCTACCCACCTTTCGTTCATCCTCCCGCCTGCTTGGTCTCCTGTTGATGCTGGCATTCCTTTATAGTAAATTATGAGCTTTTGTCTGCAGAAGTACAGACAGCAGTCGTGTCTCGCTGTGCTCACAAGGTGCTGGGCGGGTGCGGCATGCGAAGGGGTGTAAGGGGGGCACATTTAACTAAAAATAAAAATAAGAACGTACCTGTTCCGTTGCCGTGCTGCTCCTCTTTCTTTCGTCACTGAAGGCAGGCACAGTCTCCAAGCCTGCCCTGCGGCCAATCCGGATGCTGCTCAGAGCAGCGTTAGGATTAGCTGGGAACGGCCCAGCTAGGGCGCTCTCGCATGCAGACTGGGAGCCTGTGCCTGCTCTCTGCAGTGCACAGTGCACTCCCCTCGTCCAGGTCACCCCGTGCCCCTTTCACAACGAAAGGATAATAAACTCAGTTTATCATCCTTCCGTTGTAAAAGATTTGCAGCTTCTCCTGCTGCTGGGCGGGCGCTCCTCTGCCCTAATGGAGGAACCGCCACTGACAGACAGACGAGGATCACAAAGAACTCCACCCCCTCTGTAGATGCTAAACCGCGGGTTCACGTTGCCCCTGGTCAGTGTAGGCGCGGAGGAGGGAAGTTCCGAGTGTGGCTGCAACACGACGAGGTCTGTGCGTGGTCTTTACATGCAGCGCGGCGCCACGTGTCTACAATGGCGACGAGTGGGATCCAAGAACATGGTGTTACAATTAACCGAAAGTCAAGAGATGATTCACGCATAACACGTACCTGAAACGTGGTGTAGCGTTGGTCCCGGAAAAAAAAAAACACAAAGAAGACCACGTGGTGCGGTGTCGGCGCTGAGAAGAGGCGAAGACCGCGGGTGGTGCCCGGGCGCCTCGTGCGGAGTCCTGCGTCGGCGGAGGTGGTGCGGTTGGCTTCCCGGTCGGGGAAGCCCAAGACGGTGAGCCCAGCCCCGCCCCGTCGGGCGTGTCCTCGCGGCTGCCGGAGCAGCTGTAGCTGGAAGCCCGGCCTGGCCCCGCCTTGGTGGACTGCCACGTGGGGCAGCGGTTGTTGACACGAAAAAAACGCTCTGCTCGCGGGAGCGAAGCAGCGCGTCTGTCACGTGGGGTCCCGAGGCCCTGATACGACGCTCGGCTCGCCGGAGCGAAGCAGCGCGTCCATCACGTGGGGTTCTGCGGCCCGAAAAGGGCTCTGCTCGCTGGAAGCGAGACAGCGTGTCTGCCACGTGGGGCCACGAGGCTGCATATAGCACTCCGCTTGCTGGAGGAAGCAGCGGATGTGCTGAAGGAGGAACGGCAAGCTGAGCGCTGCCCAGGAAAGGGCCTCAGCTGTAATTGACACGTATATGGGAACGTGTTAAAAAAAAAAAAATATATATATTAAAAAAAAAAAAAAAGAGAGAAGGTTTTTTTTTTTTGTGTGTTTTGAAAAAAAGGCAACAAATAAACAAAGGACTTGTACAACAGAAAAATAAGTAAGGAACATTAGTGACTCGTGTAAAACCCTACATTGAAGGGGTGTAAAAATGAGTGCGCCACCGCCAGACAATGCAAATAATGCCAATCCCCCTCCACCACCAGGGAATCCCCGTCTGCCAGCTCCACTACGCCACAATAGTGTTCACTCCTCGATTACTTCTTTACCACCGTTTAGCCAGCTGATTGACCCCGCCACTGCTGCGCCAAGGTGGCGTCTGTGGATTAATCGCCTAGAAAACTATTTTTCTGCTACCCGAGAAACGGATGGTGAAGTACGCAGGTCGGTGATGCTGTTGATGGGGGGAGACGAGTTACAAGAGTTGTTTGATTCGTTGCCGGATACAGGTGACAGGTCGGATTTTCCTGCAGCAGTGACGGCGTTGAATAGATATTTTGATCCTCAACTTAACTCGGATTATGAAAGGTTCAAACTGAGACAGGCGCAACAGACTGAAGTAGAGTCTATGGATATGTTTTACGCTCGACTGAGGAAACTAGCGAGTTCGTGCACAGGACTGAACCAGCAAGAAGAAATCCGAGCGCAGATGATTCAAGGATGTCGGTCCAATGCGTTAAGGAAGCTTATCCTTCGGCAACAGGGCATGTCCCTTGACGATATTCTGATTTTAGCGAGGTCACATGAGTTGTCGGCAGTGCGAGCTGATGCGATGGCGGCGGTGAGAGGCCAGTCGTTGGCTGCTGCTTCTTCGACTCGTGCTGTTCAGGTCAAGGAGGAACAAGTAGAGGCTATCCAGACACGTCCGGCCACACCTCGCAAGTTGAACCCCAGCAGACCCGGTGAGAGAGTTTGTGGGAGTTGTGGCTATGAACATCGACAGAATGCGGGGTGTCCAGCCAAAGGTCAGTCGTGTAATCGCTGCGGGAAAGCTAATCATTTTGCGAAGGTGTGCAGATCCAGGAGGAACAAGCCAGGAGAACCGAAAGGAAGGGACACGAATGTCCGGGCTGTATCGAAAAGTGTGGAGGATGCAAGGGATCTAACGATGGCGAGTGGTCCAGTTGGTGAAGAGGACGACGAAGAAGACATTTTTGTAATATCTTTTACGCGGGGAAAGCCGGGGAAAAGGAGACCCCCACCCATGAGTGAGGTCCATGTCAATGGCACGCTGGTGTCGGTACTCATTGATACGGGAGCGTCCGTCAATGTCATGGATGAAACCCTCTTCAAAAAGCTGGTACCTGCCCCGCCACTTACCATGACAGCAACTAAAATATACAATTATGGGGGTAAAGATCCGCTCCCCCTTAAAGGCACGGTAGAAGTGGCTGTGACTAGTGGAAACAAATCGACTGAGGCGAAATTTTATGTGGTAGCTGGAGATCGTGGCACGTTGCTTGGATGTCACACGGCCGAAGTTTTGGAGTTGGTGTTCTTTGCGCGTCAGGTACATGATAATCAAGTGGAGTGCCTTCTCCAGGAGTTTCCGCAGTTGTTTGAAGGTCTGGGTCGTTTGAAAGGAAGGTGCATCAAGTTGCACATAGATCCCAATGTAGTCCCTGTGGCTCTGCGACATCGTCGAGTGCCGTTTCATCTTCGCCCGAGTGTTGAGAAAGAGCTGTTGTCCTTGGAGGAACAAGGAGTCATTGAAAAGGTGGACGGGCCGACACCATGGGTGTCACCGTTGGTGATAGCGCCGAAACCCAAACAGCCGGGGGCGATCCGTCTGTGTGTAGACATGCGCTTGCCTAATAAGGCTATCAAGAGAGAGCGACATATAACCCCTACTATGGACGATATTATTGCCGATTTGAACGGAGCCCAATGGTTCTCCAAACTAGATCTGAATGCCGGTTACCATCAGCTAGAGCTAGAGCCGGAAAGTCGGAACATTACTACTTTCTCGACGCATGTAGGGTTGCGAAGGTACAAACGATTAAGTTTTGGAGTGTCGTCAGCCGCTGAAGTGTTTCAGAATGCAATTCGAGAAACGCTGTCCGGACTACCAGGAGTGATCAACTTGAGTGATGACATTCTGATATACTCTAAAACGAGGGAAGAACACCATCGTCATCTGAGAGCGACATTGAAAAGATTGGCTGGGGCAGGACTAACACTTCATAAGAAGAAATGTGCGTTCTTTCAAAACTCAGTAGAGTTCTTTGGGTACGTGTTTTCTAAAGAAGGTTTGCAAGTGGATCCCAGGAAGGCTGAAGCTATCCGTCAAGCCCCTGTTCCGCTGAACCCAACAGAAGTTCGTAGCTTTCTGGGAATGGCTACTTATTGTGGAAGGTTCATACCCCAACTTGCCACCATGTCTGAACCGCTGAGACAGCTCACGAAAGGACAACACCGGTGGGAATGGACTTCCAGTGCTCAGCAGGCCTTTATAGAGATTAAAAATGCCTTACTAGATAAAGCAACGATGGCATATTTTGACCCGAGTAGGAAAACGGAAGTGGTAGTTGACGCAAGTCCCGTTGGGCTGGGAGCTGTGCTCTTGCAGGAACAGCGACATCAGGAGTGGATCCCCGTTGCATACGCCAGCCGGGCGTTGTCGGCGGTGGAAACCCGATATGCTCAGATTGAGAGGGAGGCGCTAGCAATTCGATGGGCATGCCGCCATTTTCATCTGTATTTGTATGGACACGAGTTTACAGTAGTAACCGATCACAAGCCTCTTGTCCCGTTGTTTATGGGTAGTCCGCGTCTTGCACCTCCGAGAATAGAGCGGTGGACAGTTTTGCTTCAGCCGTATCGATTCACAGTAGTGTATCGGCCGGGTGCTAATAATCCGGCGGATTATCTGTCTCGACATCCGTCTCCCGATAGTGTTGATGGCCGCCAGAAACAAGAAGAAGAAAATACGGAAGTTTTTGTGAGCATGGTGGTGCAGTCGGCATGTCCAAATGCTCTTCTCGTGACTGATATTGTGAGTGCCACACAGGACGATGTGCTGTTGAATGCCGTCAAAGAGGCCTTAGGTCGCAAGCAATGGAAGAACTTTCTAGAGAAGACCCAGGTGTCATGCCCTGTGCAAAAGGTGGCTATGCAGAGCATCTGGAGGGTGCGAGAGGAGCTGTCTATGGATGGTGATGGGTTAATTCTAAGAGGACGGCGAATTGTGCTTCCACAGTGTCTCTGGTCAAGGGTCATCGAGTTGGCTCATCAAGGGCATCAAGGGGCTGCCAAAACAAAAGCGAGGTTACGAGCTAAAGTCTGGTTTCCAGGAATGGATACGCAGGTGGATGAGATGGTAGGAAAGTGCCATTCGTGTGTCATCACGTCTATAGAACCTCCGACTTGCCCAGTAATAACCGAACCGCCTACTCTGAAACCGTGGGCTAAAGTAAGCATGGACTTTGGGAGTTTCCCAGATGGAAGACTGACGGTAGTGTTAATTGACTCTTATACCAAATTCCCAGTGGTGGATGTGGTGGCGTCGACGTCGTTTGAAAATATAAGGCCCGTTCTACAAAAGACTTTTGCTTTGTTTGGTCTGCCTGATGAAATCCGAACGGATAATGGTCCCCCTTTTCATGGACAAGAGTTTCAGTCCTATCTCAAGGGACTGGCGGTTCGTCATCGTAAGATAATGCCTTATTGGCCTCAAGCCAATGGAGATGTAGAAAGGTTCATGCGAACTCTGAATAGGGCTCTTAGGATTGGAGTCGAGAAACATGAGAACAGTGAACAGTGTCTTTATCAATTTCTAAGTGCTTACCGTCAAACTCCACATAGTACGACTGGTTGTGCTCCCTCATCATTAATGTTCAAAGTGTCTCCACGCGACTGCATTCCTGCCTACCCTAAATAGAAACCTCCAGCATTCGATATAAAAGCTACTCAAAACAAGCGAAGAGCTACCAACCAAAGGGCGAGTAGCCAACGACGATCCAGGTATAGGGGTTTCCAAGAAGGAGATCGAGTGGTGGTGAGATGTAGGCGCGGAGGAGGGAAGTTCCGAGTGTGGCTGCAACACGACGAGGTCTGTGCGTGGTCTTTACATGCAGCGCGGCGCCACGTGTCTACAGTCAGTTTCACAATGCTACATATCAATTACAGCCAAGTGTTTTAGTCTTCATTCTTTCTTTTGCTTCTATTGAAAGGAGGGCTTCAGTTTGTTTGTATATCGTCTTTGAAGTTTGCTCTGTGTAACATACAGCGCATTGTATCACTCATACTCTTGTATTACTTAGAAACTCGCAGGGAGTAGACGCTCCAACATGGTACCCGGGAAAGGTACTACATGAGGCTGAGACAATGCGGGCAGCAGAGGAGTAGCTGCATAGTATGGAATAGCAAGAGATATCCATAAAGCAACATGCACAAAACACTGACCGACAGTAAGTAAAAGAGTATGGATTTATCACCAAACTAAACCATTTAAAGAGCAATAACCTAACTACTGTATGTTTACAGATGGTAGTAGGACAAATATTATGGAATTTAGAGTTAGTTGGGTGCATTAGATAGAGAGGAACAATCCCCAGATATTCAGTCACAGTTGTAACTGGTCATTTAATTAATAGATGAGTCTCTCATGTGCTACAACGATGGCCATAAAGTTAATCTAGTCTTTATGAGAGGAGTGGGGTTGTCAACTTCCAGATCCATAGAATGCAGAGTTTCACCGTTGCCAGAGCTGAGGCATATCATAGCCCCTGATGCATATTTAGATATTTAATATTCAAAGTATCAGTAGTCTTTTATTTTCATTTTAAAATCTTTAATATCCAAAGTATGGAGCAATGCCAATTCTGGTGAGAGAGTGATTGTCAGAGTTGTAGTCCTCTGAAGCGCTGGAGAAATTTGTAACCAGTTTCCCTTTAAGGTGCGTATTGTCATAGTACGTGAAGGACTCCTCCTACCGCTTGGTGACATTGCCAGCATGACGACGTAGGGCACATTCTCACCCTGTGCATTTTGTAAAGGGCCTAGTGCCAATCTTCGAGGACCTTAAATAAGCTAAACTTCAAACGAGCTTCCTTCACACTTATAAATGTTGACATTAAATCCAACCTTCGCCCGAGTATGATTTGTTTAATCTTGACTGCCATAGTTGCCCGTGTCTGCACTCCGTTGGGACTGAGAGAAGTTTTGTGATCATAAATTGATAAGGTCCAGAGATTAGCTTTTTGCTGGCCCCTCATTTTACTTAGTAGTAATGTATGGAGGACGGTGGCCAATCTGTCAGTATGTCTGTGAGGATGGTGCATTAGGTAGTGTCTCTGACGTAGATACTGCCAGAAGTGAGCACTGCATAACCCAGCTTAGTTCTGGTGTCTAAAAATGATTTAAACTGGTTAAGTATGAACAGAACTTTATCATACCAGTCTTTTTACATTCTGTACTTTTGCAGCATTACTCCAGCTGGGAACTTCTGGACGGAGGAACGCATGTTCACCTAAAATCTTGTGTGAGGGGGATCAGAATGGTAGAGATTCCTGCAGAATGGGATTGGTTATGTATCTGAAGAACTTAGTCTCTTTCTACAGGGTGTGAATACCAGTCTTACCTTACTGTTGGTACTACATTAGGAACACCCAGTCCGGTCTTTCCAGGGTAGGGCTGAAGTGGTAGGACATTTGGGAGAGGTGATATGCTTTGTAATGTGTTCTTATGAGGCAAACTCAATCCACCCACTGTGGTGTTCGCATATGATCTTGTAGCCATCAGTCTCAGATGTGTTGGCTTCACACATACTTCCTGAGCGAGTCGTCTGTCAATTAGCATTAGGAATGAGGCTTGTATCTTGATTGGTAGCATAGTGAAGATGTATTTAAATCAGGGGGCCACCACCATCTTTACTGTCTAGACCCAGCCCACGAGTGAGAGCTGCAGCTTCTCCCATTTTTTTAAATTCATTTTTATTTTGGTGGGCACGACTTGCATGTTATCAGCGACCATGTTACGGAAGTCTCCACTTACTAATGTGCCCAAGTATTTTAGTTTATAAGGCACACATTTAAGGGGAATCCAGTCAGTGATTGTTCTTTTGTACTGGCTGTTAGGAGCACGACTACACTTCAGTCCAACTAGTTTTATAACCGAGCGGTCACCGATGTTGGAGTGCTGGTATTGAGATAGATGGGTGAGTTAACATCAGCATGATATAATCTGCATAAAGCAGTAGTTTTAGTTCTCCTGTCAGTGGGTGCTCCCTGTTGACAGAAGCATCCAAGAGTATGAAACAAATAACCCCTTTCCACTCTATCAAACACTTTCTCAGCGTTGAGGAAGAAGGTCATTTTCTCCTCTGGGTTGTGTATAGTCTGCCATATTAGGTACAGCAGTGACAGCAGATGGTTCCGTGAAGATTGTTGTGGTACAATGAGTACTTGATTTATGTGCACTAGCAAGGGGACAAGTTTGCCTAGTTGCAGGGACAAACTGCAGCCTGTAAATTTGCGTCACAGTTGAGGAGAAAGAGTTGTCTGCTGGTTGTACAGAGCAGCTCATCTTTCCCTGGTTTAGTTGTGAGGGATATGTGAGTTTTATTAATATCTTACAGAAGGTATTTATTTTCACAGCTTCCCTAAAAACCTGTAGCACAGTGGGACTAGCGGTTTTATAAAATTCAAGGGAAAGGCTGTCTTCTCCCAGGGTTTTGCCAGTGGACATTAATTGAATGGCTTCCACAATCTCTGTATCTGAAATCACTTGGCTAATTGCGGGAACTTTAGTGGGGGCATAAAGTCTCTTCTCTTCAGGTACAAGTGGGCTCATTAGAGGAATAGAGCATGGCATAGGACTTGGTGAATTCTTCAGTGCAGTGGTTCTTAACCTGTGGTGCAGGGACCCTTGGGTATCTGCAAGACTTACTTAGGGGGTCCAAGACTGTCTTACAAAATTAAATAATATTGAAATGAATACATTAAAATTAATAAAGTATATACAAATAAAGAAGCAAAACTGAACATTCTAAAACTTTTTCTAGATTTGATTGTGAACTAAACAAAATGTTTCAATATTTGAACATTTGTTTGGTGTATACTTGTTTTTTTGTCTATTGTTTCGAGGTTCAAATCATAGAAATTGCTTAGGCTGGATTTCCCCAGGCTCCAATAATGTCTCAGTGGGGGGTCCCTGAAGTCCAGTAATGATTCAGTGGGGGTCCACAGAAGTCAAAAGGTTAAGAACCACTGCTCTAGTGATGTTCTTCTGGTGCATTAATATGTTTGTGGCCGGATCACTTATTAAAGGGATTGCTGCCATCGCCGCCCATTGATTCAACTGTACCATTAATAGCCGTCCAGTCTTTTCTCCTTGTTCATAAGACCCCTGAAGGCTCGTCCAGACTGGTATAGCATCTCCTCGCTTGTAGAGCAGCAGTCAGGTGGGTTGCACTCTGTCTTCGCTCCCAGTGTATGGTTCTTAGAAGCGGCTTACCGAGACCCTGCCACACAGCACCAGTACCTCCACACCCACCACAATGTGTTGTTCTCAAAGGTAATTTAATCCCTGATTGGGCAGGTCAACAGGTGATCAGGGTTCTGCGCAGTCCTCTGCATCCGCACATCAAATTGGACTACGGCCCTCCTCCTTTGTATTTTCTCAGCCACTGAAAATTATCTGGGTGCAGCAATTTGGCCCAATAGTAGGTGCCCTCAAATCCCCAGGTTTCTCATAAACTGCCTGGAACCCAGCAGAAGGCCCCTTAGGTGATTTACGGGAGCACTCCTGGAGCTCTACTAAAGAGCAGCCATCACAGGCATGGCTAACCTTTGCCTCTTAGAGGTGGATTTGATGTTAAAATATATTATATCAAGTTTGACAGCAGAAAATCTGTTGTTTACCTCAGCCACTTGTGTGTGTTGAAAATGGGGGGCTTATTTTTTGTTAGGTATCCATGGACGTCATTTAGGGGTCATAGCTGCGACCCCTGGCTTGCCCCTTGCCTCCTCCGCCACTGCCTCTGAGACCCCTGGCCTCAGAGGTGACAAAATCAGTGCCAGGAGCACGGGGCAGCTCGTCCTTACGGATGTTGTTTGGGGCCCCGCTTCCTTGTTTTCAATCATTTTTTTTATTACATTAATAGTGAATAATAGGATATTATTCAATTAATAGTGAATAATAGGATATTATTCACTATTACTGTAATAAAAAAGTGGAGTAATTAGTCTCATGCTTTCTTAGGTAAAAACAAAACAACGAGCCCCAGAATGCGCAGTGATTTTGGCTAAAAAGTTAGAACTCGCTGAAAGTGTTCAATATGAGGCAGAGCCACTTAGCAATGATTTGTGCGTGTGCAACTCATCGAACCTGGCAGGCAGTCATCCTAAAATGTGATAGTTAAGCGGCAACGCTGAGCACAATTGGATTTGCGATATCGGAGGCAGATTACAACTATCCGATGCACCTTTAAGACCCTGGCATTGGTACTCCGAGAGCTTTCCATTATAGGTTCCTCTGCAATCTTCGGGATTAAATGCATGCATTTAAATAATTTGCTGGTCTTTGCAATGCGCGGCACAGAGCAATAAGGGTTCGTGCTGGAGGAAAGGAGTCTTGGTGCCTCTCGCCTGGCTGTGATAAAAAATACTCCCAGTTTCAAGGATCCATTCTGATCTGAGAGAAGGGGTCAGCGAGGTGCACCAGAGCCTCTGGCCGCTTGCTCTCGGACACCCCCCTCTCTGGATTCAGGCTGTGGCACTAGCTGGTGTCATGATAGGATGAGCAGAGAAAGTGAAAGTAATTTTGCGAGTGACTTTTTGCGCACGTGGGTACTGCACACCAACCACACCTTGAAGGGACCTCTCTCCATCAAAAGCAGTGGTTAATTTAGGTCAGCTGTATTCGTTCTATCTCTTGCATATTTCGTGTATGAAACAAGTTTAACATATTGAGCATTCAACAATGGCTACAAGTTTAATACACTTTAGATGCCCCCCCCAGAGTCACAAGTGAGGCATACCTTCTTCATGAACAGTTTATTGGCTCCCCAGTCGTGATCTGTCGGAGCTACACAACCTGCATCTTTGTGTGGTGCTGGAAGAAGCATTGATCAACTAGCCCCACTTCAATTAAGTTAAGGATTAGGTACAGAAAAAGTCAAGCAAATGGAGTATTAAAATAAGTCAGCATAGAAAACATGGACATAAGAGAAAAGATATGTAACCATTTTAATAAAAGTCAATATGGACGCCTTTTTAATATGAAAGTATACAGAGGATGAATAAAGTCTGCAAACATGAGACGATGACAACATTGTTTTTAAAATTTAATTTGTAGTTCTTTGACGTGGGAAAAGAATTGGTTGTTCTCCCATTAATCAGAGTGTGTGCTCTGCACTGGCACACTTTCAAGAGGAAAACAGGACTGGGCTTCCAAAAGTTACAGTGTACACTATGTCCAAAATTAGGATTTTTGGACCAAATTGGCTTCTCTAGAGGATTTTCCCTTCAGAATTATCCTGCATCATCCTCCATTCGAAGGTGTTTGAATCCCTAGCTCAAAATGCTGTCCACTGGGCTTTTCAGCCACCAGTGCTTAGCTACAGGCAGTGCAAAACTCAGGGCTCAAGGCAACAAAGCACTCACATAGCCCACACTGATCGGGATGGTGCATATTCCACAATCCTGGTACACAGGTATATTTTATGTATGCAAGATAGTACATCTAATGTGCTCACGCCTTCAGTACACTTGGCTGATGTCCTAGAAACCTCACGGTTGACTTCCGGTCAATTTAAAAATTGCTTCTTTGATCCTTGTCAGGGATGAGCTATTTCCCCAGCTTGTCATCATCAAAGCGCCTTGGGGTTGAGGATGGGACAACACCACTGGCTATGCAGACTCTTGTGATGCTGAAGGGGATCGAGAAGCAGGTCCCTCTGCAGTAGCTGTCCACTAGGTTTATTGGCATACTAATTATCCACACCCCAGAGTAAGGTGCCTTTTCAATATGAATGATGAAGGGGAGAGAAGGACGTTTCAGGTGAACTTATAAAGTTTACATCAGTTTCTTACCGGACAGTGATAGACACTGTAACAGATATTTGCGTTTTTTAAATAACCTTAAACACACCAATTGTAATTGTTGGTGTGTATTTCTCAATCCAAATGTCTGCAAAAAATGTCATAATCGTAAATTGCGTGTTGGAACATTTTTGTAATTCCAAATCATCTTTTTAAAGTAAACACAGCAGCTGCTGCCACACAATGCTGGGAATCTGTAATCTCCTGGTCCCCATTCAGATTTTGGAGTTACAATAACTGAGGGTATAACTTTCCAGTCTCATAAAAACTATTACGGCGATTCCTGAGCGTAAGGACGATTAAACCAATACAATAAAAATTACGAACAGGGATACTTTGTTTTATAAAGTTTTCTATTATTGCACAAACAGGCTGGCATCTCTGTGTGGAGAATGCAGTACTTTGTCACAGCATTTACCAGTACATTATCAACAATAATTCAGAAATGTCACTCAAAAGAAATGTGACTTTCGCCAACGACTAACAGTAGCACCATGCCATTAATATTTTTATTTTATTTAAATTCATTCGATCTAGAGTTCTAGACCATTTAAAATGACAAGATAACATTCTTACATAATAAATAAAATATGTTAAAGTTCATGATAACAATACAAAGTGCTGATAAAACCAATAACAATCGAAGAAATATAACTGTGAAATCCTCAAAACTAAGCTTTTGATCATAGATAAAATGCAATGGATAAGACATAGATAAAATAGTAATAATAAAAAAAAGAAAAAGCTATGATAAAAACCTATGTCTATCATACCAGTGTGTGCAGCTATTTCTTTTCATAAAACCTGGCCTTCGCCAGTCCAAAAAACAGATAAAATTCACTTCATGATATAGAATATTTTGTCAAAAAGCATGACAAATTTAGAGTGCAGAAATGTCTCTGTAAACTTATACAATCTCTACTGGTCGTCTGAAGGGCCGCTAGTTCCTAATGAAATTCCTGCAAAAACTACATGAAGAATATGGAGAGAGGCATCGATAACAATTATATCTTATTGAATCTCCCTCTGTGGGCTATTGCCAAACTAACTCAGATGCCCTTTGCTACATTAAACCTACGGCGGATGGACCAAGCCTCCGATAGATATTTGGTAACTACTAGAGAAGATGTATCATATGTGCAGATTCTGGTGGCATTAGCTCTGTCCTGCAGTAATAAATTTTTGCAGATGGGAATGATCCACCTCCCTCTGGGACTCTTATACAAAGGGCAGAAGAATAGTATATGCTCTGTTGTTTCTTTACAATGTTGGCAAAAAATACATCTATCGGTTGAAGAGATGTTAGATGGCCAGTGAGCCGTGTAACTATTGGTGGGCAATGTACCATATCTTAGCTGGAGCATACGGAGGCATAGAAAGATTCAAAAAGTTCTCGGGCCAGGGCTCATGCTTAAGTTGAAGAAATTCCATTGTTAGCCTGCCCGCCCCCTTTTGGTGCAAGGAATCCTCATTAAATTTCTCCCAATATCTTCTTGTAACGAATTGCCTTGCATTGTTGGGGATTAGTTCTGGATATTTCCAGTAATGGGGGAGTCCTATTATATCCCAGGCGGATTTCATCTCCTTCAACCAAAGGATTTTTTCAAGGGCCTGGGGGCGGCTATGAGCTCCCTTATCGCCAACCTGTATGGTTCAAGTTCAACAGTTTTCCATAGACGAATCCAATAGGAAAGAGGTCTTAGGGCCGCTGTGGTTTTGATACTATTTAAACCTAAATCGAGCCTAAGAGGGGTCATTGGTGTGCCCATACCTAACCGAGACACCTGTCTAAGGAAATGGTTTTATTTAGTTTGCAGAATGTCCAAATTTTTGTGCGACCCCCAAAGTTCTGCTCCATATAGGGCCGCCGCACAGACTTGGACATTGTAAATCTCTGCAAGTATATTTAAGGGGGGGCTCGGAACCTTTCTAGACCTACGAACAAGGGCCCCACCTCTTTGGCTTATAATAAGTGCCCCTTTGTCAATAGCTGCCTTCCATTTGCCTGTAGTCGATAGTCTGATACCCAAGTAATCGAACTCTTCCACTTTTTCCAGCGGAATTGAGTTCATTTCTATTCTAAAGCGCAGTCGTTTCCTTGAAGTACTGTATATCATGAGTTTTGTTTTCTTGACATTTACGTCCAGACCATAGTCACTACAATAGACACAGAATTGATTAATCAAGTTTTGGATTCCCATTGGCGATTTCGATAGCAGAATTGTGTCATCTGCATATAGCAGACACAGGATTTTTTTCCCTACCAATTTAGGTGAATCATTTGTGCAATTCTCTAAGTAGTGGATACAATTATTAATATAGAGCAGGAAAAGAGTGGACGCCAAGACACATCCATGTCTAACTCTTTTTTTAATAGCTACGGGGTCAGTCAACTCACCCCCCTTACCACATCTAATTTGAGCATAGGTATTATCATGCAGTTGGGCAATGAGTTTCAAAAGACCTGATGGAACCCCCATATTTGATAGTGTTGACCAGAGCATGTTCCTGGGGATCAAATCAAATGCGGCTCTAACATCTATAAAGACCACATACAGATTACCCCCCCCCCATGTCAACATTCTTCCATTTAATTGACAGGAATATCAGGGCTTGGTCTATGGTACTCACTGCAGGTCTAAATCCCGCTTGTAGGTCAGAGAGGGCTTCAGACTCCAAAATCCATTCATCGAGATGGAGCAAAAGATGTTTTGCATACATTTTTTGGGAATTATCAAGAAGACTAATCGGTCGATAATTGGCAGGGGTTACCTTTTTTAAAAATGGGTACTATTTCAGCCCCTTTCCAAGTAGGTGGAGCGGGAGCCCCCGCTGCAATTGCATTACAGATGAGGTTAAGATATGGTGCCCATATATCAGGTCTTGACTTATATAAATCGCCTGGAATCTTATCTGGGCCCAGAGCCTTTCCCCATTTCAGTGAATCTATTGCTGCTCTTGTTTGAGTGAATATAATCGGGGTGGTCTCTTGGGTTGTTGAGGTATCAGGGGCCCAAAAAGATGCTTCAGATGGTCCTTCATATAGTTGCCCAAAATGCTCCACCCATGCTGCAGAGAGAATTGAGGAGCCGGGTACGGCGGAGGAATCTCTGCAATCATCAGCTATTAGCTTCCAAAACCTGGATGTGTTGTTGGATTTAGCAGTCTCCAGGATAGTGACCCATCTGGCCTCTTCCCAGCTTCTGCGCGCCTTGGAACATTCCTTCTTATAATCCTTCCTGGCTATTCTTAAAGACTCAGCATGGCCTTCATTTATCGCTTTCAAAAGAGTTAGTTGTGCTTCCCTGCATAAATTGTTGAACTAGGGAGCACAGTGCTTTTTATTTGGGATGTTGGAAATCTCTTTTGTAAAGAGATACTTTAGAGATTGAAACAATTCAGTGTGGGCTGCTAAAAGTCTGTCACCCTCACCCTCCTCATTCAGCCAAATCATACACTCCATTTGATTGGCTAGCAGATTGTATATAGATGCGAGGTGTTTAGGGGATGAAATAACAGATTCCCATTTTAGGTTGCGTCTATTGTTTGTTAAGGCCAGCTGTAGGGCATAAGCCTTAGAGTGGGGAGCTTTGAGAGAAGGAAAGAGTCCTCTGGTCAGTAAAATCAACGGGTCGTGATCACTCTCAACATGCTCTTGGACCCTCATGTCAAACATGTGGCACCTTAGTCGGATGTCAAGAAGTATGTAATCAATCTGACTCCTATGCCCTCCGCGCCTAAAGGTGGCTTGCAAATTGGTATCCGAGCGCGAGCGGCCATTACAGGCTCGGAGACCATGCGCTAGTGTGATATCAGCCAGTAAGCACGCAGATTTATTCAGTCTTGGTCTTTTGTTGGAGACTAGCTGAGGGATACCCCAATAGGCGTCCTCTTCTCTGCATATCCCTTGGACCAAGGGATTGGGCTCGAATGTGACATTAAAGTCCCCTCCAATCAAGACAAAGTAGGAAGAATTGTTTTTAAGAAAACTATCCAGAATAAGCAGGGCTTCAGAGTCGGGATGGGAGCCCGCGTTCCTATTATAGATATTAATTAATAGTAGGGATCTCTCTTCGTAAGTCGTTATTAATAAGGTCTGTAAATCAGGGCAACCCATATCTATTCCTTCTGTCTTGCACCTAAGAGAACTGCTTAACCAAACAAGCAGCCCCCCCGATGGTCTCCCAAAAGATGACTTGCGTGCTGCAACTCAGTAGCTTTTGAAGCCTGATCTGTATTTAGGTTCCAATGCCCACGTTTCTTGAAAAAGACAAATCTGATGTTCGTCAATAAAATTGCCCCATCCAGGGCTTTGTAATTTACTTTCCAGCCCTGCTATGTTCCAGCTGAGTACCTTATCAAAATCCTCTGTTTTTATAGACCCTACTTCATTCTGGGGGTATTTCCTACTGGGGGGTGGTACAGCTAAGAACCATACTATTTCCCTCAGGCTTACTGTGACCTGTAGCTTTCTCACTCTGTGCTTTGTTCACCTCGCTGGATGCTACGCCAGCTATGTTCATATCTGGTAAATTAGCCGTACGGGTGAACCCTAGATTACAAGGAGCGATTGTCAGACTAGGAACCCCTTCCTCATTAACTTGATACATGGTGCTTACGGATGATCCCTGATTGTCAAAGTCTGCCAACGTCGATGGAATAACAGAATTAGGGACGCTGATGACAAGATGGTGGGTGTCCTCAACTTCACAAATACTCAGAGCCACTTCCGAGGGGTCATCTCTTAGTCAATCTATCTCAGACAGAGATGACGAAAGGCATCTAAGGCCAAATTCGGGGATAGGCTGTGTTTGGGTAACGGGGGAAACTCCATGCGACGACGACAGTTGTCTACTCGCAGATGGCATAGAGGGAGGATAAAACACTTGTAACCTGCAAAGGGAAGCTTTACCTATTGGAGGGTAAGGTCTATTGGCATTTGAAGAGAGCTGCTGTACAAGGTCAGGAATATTAAAGTTAATAACAATACAATCCCCTGGACCGTTCTTCGCTAAGGAGCCCACCCACCCTACCCTTCTCACCATCAATATTGAGGGTATCATGGAGAATGCAAACCCCGCATTAGCGTGCAGCCAGTGAATTACCTTGTTTTTAAGTTCGATAAAAGATTCAGTGGAATTAGGATTGAGTTCAGGTACATTAGATATAATAAGAACATATGGGCATGATTCTGGTGGTAGATGCAACACTCTTGGATCAGACAAACCACTGATCTGGCCCCTCTTCTGAAGTCCTAATTAAGGGTGCTCACAGTTAGGGTTGCCTTCTCCCATGTTGGTTACTGAGCTGTTCCATAGAGCGGTTCCTTTTGGGAAGGGAACTGAGACCGTAGGGGGCTTATTCTTTGAAATGCTAGCTACTTTGACGGAACTGGGCCAATCTTCGTTTATAGAGGGAAAAGGGGACTTGGCTATTTGGCCTATTGGTCTATTGGCAGTGATGAGGTCATGATTAAGGGGAAAATGGGATTGAGTTTCTACAGTTGGGGCAGTTGTTGGTAGCTGGCTATTGATAAGACTTTCCAGTTTGTCCTCTATTGTTTGGAGACGAGTTAAAATAGGAAGAAATAGTTTTGACAGCTCGTCTCTTATGAGATCCCTGGTATGCTCATTTGCCTGTCGTTCGTTAGTGTTGTGTAAGGGGATTAAAATCACATCCTTGTTAGAGGGCTGAGCCAAATTAGAGGGACTCAAAGTCCTGGTTCGTTTGTTTTTAATCACGGGTTCCCTTCGTTTCCTTTTTCCTTTGGTATTAGAGTCTACTAGGATTAAGGGTCATTCGTTTGGAGGACTCCAAGCCAGCAGAATTGGCGCGGCGCGGGTGGTGGTTGCATTTGGCGTTTCAACCTGGTACTCCTGGGGGATTCTGGAGGAGGAGGGAAGAGGGGTAGTCAGAACAGGCTGCAATTCTGTTCGCAGGGGGGCTGTGAGGCAAAGCTGTCATGGACTGGGCTATTAACTAGAGGAGGGGGAACAGCTACGCGTCGCTGCACTAACTCTATTTCTTTTTCAAGTTCCCCAACAGCCTTTTGCAAAAAAACATCTAGGGTTTTGTTAGTACACTGCTTTCCTTCCACCCCCCCCCACGTCGTCGACCCATTTTCCTTCCTTGGAACCAGGGGCCTCTAATGAGCCCCCGGCTTGTGGCGTTATTAGGCCTACAGGACCCACCCTCTGCCGCAAAAAAAAAAAAAAAAGACTTATGAACTTCTCAATCCCTACTGTTCGCGAGTCGCAAGAACAAGTCCAAAAACAAAAACCAAGGGATATAGCCCGGCCTCTTTCGGTCGCTGACGGGTGCAGGACGGGCCTGCCCTTGGCCTGGGCTTCGCCGGGGCGCGCAATGAAATTTAAAGGGGCTGCTCCCGCCCCAAAGTACAAAGTGCAATCAGCCAATTGGCAAGGGGATCCGGCTCCTGCCCCTGCCTCCGGAAAGCGCGACCCGCGGGAACGGGCGCGCGATGAAATTTAAAGGGGCTGCTCCCGTCCCAAAGTCCAAAGTGCAATCAGCCAATTGGCAAGGGGACCCGGCTCCTGCCCCTGCCTCCGGAAAGCGCGATTGTGCCATTAATATGTATATCCTATTTCCTGTTAATGAAACGACCTACGTTACAAAAACAATTTTCACATTTTTGAAGAAGCTTAAACCTGCGGGGCTCTGGAGCCAGTTGTTGAAAGATGACACAGAGGTGTGTGAAGCAATGACAAAAAACAGTTGCCACTGAAGATAGCTACTAGACATTTTGTAAACTCTTGTGCCAAAGTATGCCTGCGCCAGGAATAATGTATGCAAGGGGGGCGTTCCCCCATTACAAGGCCCAGAAAAATGGTGCAGTGTAATCTATGAGATTCCACTGCACCATCTCTAGCGAAATTTTTAATGGCTGCCTAAGGCTGGTGTTAAAATGAGGCTCCGATTATTTTCAATGGGCCTCCTTTCACTTTGCAGGATTAGCGTCAATCTTTTTGGTGCTAATTCTGCAAAGTGCCAAACTAGATTCAACATTTTTGATGCTAGTTCCCTAATATGTGCCAAGGTGTGCCATATCATAACTACGGCGCACACATTGTGGAGTTAGGAGGCCGCAATGGGGTGCAAGAAAAGTGGAGCATCATGACATGATGCGCTACTTTTCATAAAATTGCACCTTGGATTTTCCCATTCTGTGTCGATGGGAAAATGCTTTAGCACATGTGGGCCACTGTTATGTTGCAAGCGCTTTCCTTGGCAGACTCTTGCCTCTTCAACCAGTGAAAAGCAAACATCCTGAAGACCCCTACCTGTAACAGACGAGTAAATAAACAAATATTGCAAACAACTGAAAAACTGTTTCTTTTTCATGTTAATTGGGCTTCAGTTTGTTACAGGGATTGCATCACATCACCATTCGTTCGCTCACCATTCCCATCAATACCTTAATTTTTTTCGTGAAAAAGGGAACTTATCACAAGGTAAATTCGTCTTACCAAACAGACAAAATAGTTGTTTAACAGGCAGTGAGAGGTCATCATGTTGTCCTACGAATCAAAGCCAATTCTGAGTGGCTCAACTTTCAACTTGAAGAGCGGACGGATCCGGAATCTTCAACTGAGACACTTCATGTATTGAGTATTGGCTGGTGCTGAGTTTCAGTTCCACAATGGTAAGAAAGGAGGAGAGTGGATGGTAAGCATACAGATTGTGTATTTATCCAAGACATGCACTCAAAATCAAACAAATATTCATTAGTTCAAACATTTGAGATAAGATTGATTTCTGGGACTGACATAACGTCTGATGAAAAGGGGCAATTTCATTCCATGCACAAACCTAGAAAGGCTTCTTTGTCTGAAAATATTTGTACTGTTTTCCCTACTACTGCTTCTCTGCGGTGAGAGCCATTCTCTTCTGCCTGACCCTGCTACTCCACGGATTTCAGGCAGCCTGCTGCGTGTTGTTCTGCCCCAATAACAGCGGTAGTGATGGAAGAAAACAAGATCTAAGAGCGACTACTAGCCGAGGGGACTCCTCTGGTTACCACCTTCATGCTGAGCGGTCCACGTCAGGAACATTTTCTAATACACCTCCACAGTAATATTCAGCTTAAAAGAAGCAAGGACAAAGCAAAGGCAGCGCCATTATCTCTGTATATGGGGCCCGCGTCTACGCAGGGTGGGTGGCTTCCTGAATGCACAAGCCCCGCATGGGCCTACTAACCGCGAAGCTCTTCACGAGCACAGCTCATAATTGTGAGATGGAAGAGCCCTGAAGGGAATACAGATGGGTGAGCTTGTAGAGAAAGCGGGAGACCTACACAACTTTCTATTATAATAATGTCAATTACACAATGATTTTATTTTTTAAATGAATTTGTAGAGAATAGGCAAACCTACGGACAAGATGTCTAACTATTAAGATAGTGGGGGTTATTCCAACTTTGGAGGAAGTGGTAATCCGTCCCAAAAGTGACGGTAAAGTGACGGATATACCACCAGCCGTATTACGAGTCCATTATATCCTATGGAACTCGTAATACGGCTGGTGGTAAATCCGTCACATTTGGGACGGATTACCACCTCCTCCAAAGTTGGAATAACCCCCAGTGTCTTTAAAGTGCTCTATGTAGCAAAGTACATATTAACACGAAAGAAAACAAACTCTAATATATTTGTGAAAAAACATTTCTTTTTCAATTTCAAGATTTTTTTTCAGTTGGAGGGAAACCTGGTTACCCTCAGCTGTCCCTCGACTCAACTGCTAGGTCAGTCAGAAAAGATGCCATCTAGTACAAGGGAATTATTTTTCTTTAGATAACAGGGCCCCCCTATACACCCTATTCTCACCTACTCATGTTCTTAAAAATAGGAAGAAGCCATCATCTTATTTCCCATACATAAACACACCAACTATCAATACAGTGATCCCTAACATTTGTTTAGAGCATTGTATGTTAGAATATGGAATAAAATAATACTGTCCTACAACAATATTTTAGCCAGGACATCGACTACAACAATATCAGGAATGTGAGAACCTACAGGTAAATACAGATATAGTTCTTAACTCCACCGCTACATACCATGGAGCTATATATCAGCAATATACATACATGTGGAGTTAAAAAACATAAATTAATTTTTACCTTCATGATATTAATTTAGCCATATTCTAGCTGCAATACTTTCTTTTTTGGGATGATATTTGAAATAGGATATTCTGGTACATCATCAGTACATCATCATATTATTAGCAAGTCATATCTGTGTCCTTCCCTGTTGACCTTATTGATTTGTTGATTGTAGTAGAGGTCGTGCCTGAAATAATGCAGTCTACTTCGGCTTTTATTTTCCAGGAGAAACACCCCCACTTATTACTCATGAAATTGATCCTGAAACACCATCCCTTGAGCTTGAGGTAGAAGCTGCTCTAGGTGGATTCAAGTAGACACCAGTGATCATGAGTGAGTGCCATGATTGAGTAAACTTTTACTTAACACATCTGAGACCCTATCCTGACTGAGTGACAAGAAGACAATGTTTTTCAGTGAGACACATAATAACAGTTCATAAGGACGTAAATAATAAACTTATCTCTTATCAGCAGATTTGTGGACCAGGTGCTGCCAGAGACCAATTGATTGGCCAAATAGCCAAATCTTCAGGGACTTTTAGAACTCTGGAAGAGATGGGGAGAGCCGGAGATGAGAGGGTAGCTCGTTCCATCTCATCACTGCGAGGTAGGAGAAAGAGCGACCTTCGCATCTGCTACCTCAGATTCGGGGAGTGAGGATTTGAGGGTTAGAGAAAGGGAGGTGGAGCAGAGGTGTCTAGTGGGCTGATGGAAGTTCAGGTGGTGGTTAAAGTTGGCAGGTCCACATTTGTGTAGGGTCTTGTATACATGGGTCAAGAGCTTGGACTGGTATCTTTTCTGTACAGGGAGCCAGTGGAGTTCCTTGAGGTATGGGTGATGTGGGTTCTTTTAGGGAGATCCAGGACAAGTCTTGCTGCGGAGTTCTGATAGTCTGTAGTCATCGGGGGAGGTGAGCTGTGACCTCTGCGCAGAGAGCGTTGCCATAGTCCGATCCACATGAGAGGCAGTTAACCCTGCAAATGACAGGTCATCAGATGATAATGATGCAAGGGATTATAATTCTAATAAGGATGAATATGTTTTAGATATCTCTTATGATGCAAACATTGATGAAGTGTTGGAAGTTGCAAAACACTGAAAGACCAGATGGGTGATAACCTTTTTGATCCTCGTGACATTAGACACCCAAAGGGAAGTGATTTGTGGCCTTCAGACCACATTGCTGAGTATATTTGGCACTGGATAAGGAGACCCTTGGAGAGAGAGGAGCAAAATATTAGGCGCTCAGAATGTTCACGACCAATATTCAGTGATAAGGTCACTTTGACTCCAACCCTAGACCCGGACTTAATAACCTACCTATTTAAAATGGGAAGAGATCCCAGAAAAGGTTTGGAGAGAGCCCTTAAACAGTGTAAGGACAGATTGTTAGATGCCCTTGGTCTGTTAGCAAGAATGTTTGACTAAAAAGAAGGCACTTATTTGAAAAGGAAGGATCTGAATATTGATTAACTTAGAGGTTGTTGCCAATATTGGCAGAGAGAAGAATAGCCGTTTTGATGTGTATTAACCCAAAGTTGGGCAATTTGGCAAAGAAAGAGCTAAATGAAGATGCAAAAGGCCTTTTATTTGGTGAAGGAATTGTGAAATCTTTGAGCAAATTTGTTCAGACTTTTACTAGTATTGACAATGCTCATTTTACCATGAACAGAGTATTTTACAGAAATAGTTTTTCTTGGCAGAAGGGAAGGAGAGGGCAAATTATAAGTCCCAAATTTCCGTATGCAACTCCAACGGGAGTTAGGTAAAAATCAGAGGAAGCCAAGGAGTTTTCTATCCCCCAAAGGGAAGCTCTGGAAGATATTGTTCTAATAAAGGACAAGGACAGTCTTCCAACCAGGGTTCGTAAGTATGATTTTTCCAGTAGAGAATTAGGATAAAGGGCGGAGAAATTTCTGAAATTTGAATCAATTTGTAACTTACAGATATTTCAAAATTGAAGGAATGCATTTACTGAGGGATTTACTTCAAGAAGGAGATTGGATGGCAAAAATGGCTCTAAAAGATACATATTTCACTATTCTTATGGGGAAAGAGAGCCAGAAGGTTCTAAGATTCAGATAGAGAGGAGAATTATACCAGGTCCTGTGTCTTTCATTGGGGCTGTCTGCAGCCCCTTGGATTTATACAGAGCTTTTAAAGCCAGTAGAGTGATATCTAAGACAAAGGAGTATATGAATGTAAATTTGGTAATATCACAGGATGTGGAAGAACTGAAAAACCAATTGGCTGTGATGAAGGAATTGTTAGAGTATCTAGTTTTTTTTTGGGGTGAATCTGGAGAAATCTGTTTTAATTCCAACCCAACATTTGGAATTCTTATGTTTTCTGGTGGACATAAATTAATGTCAATTATTTTTACCAGAGAAGAAGATAAAGAAGATAAAGCAACAGGTATCAGTTCTCTTAAAGAAAGAGAAAATACAATGAGGGAATTAACACGTATAATTGGTCTATTACACTCTTCAATACAAGCAATTTTTCCACATCCGTTGCATTACCATGCACTTCAATGGTTAAAGACAGTGGGGTTGCCTAGAGGCCTTTGGTATTGAGACTAGATAAATTTAAGTCAGGAAATGAAGGTGGAATTACAATGGTGGAAAGAAAATTTGGAAGCATGGAATGGAAAGGTAATATTTGGAACAAAAGAGGATTTTGTTCTGGAGACAGATGCATGAAGTTTAGGTTGGTGAGCCTATTGTTCAGGACAGAAAACGGGAGGTTTATGGACTATGGAGAAGAGACAGAGGGGGTCATTCCAAGTCTGGCGGGCGGCGGAGGCCGCCCGCCAGACTTCCCCCCTCCGAAATACCGCTCCGCGGTCGAAAGACCGCAGAGGGTATTCTACGTTTTTCCCTGGGCTGGCGGGCGGTCGCCAAAAGACCGCCCGCCATCCCAGGGAAAAACTCCCTTCCCACGAGGATGCCGGCTCGTAATCGAGCCGGCGGAGTGGGAAGGTGCGACGGGTGCTGTTGCACCCGTCGCGTATTTCACTGTCTGCCAAGCAGACAGTGAAATACTTGTAGGGGCCCTCTTACGGGGGCCCCTGCAGTGCCCATGCCAGTGGCATGGGCACTGCAGGGGCCCCCAGGGGCCCGGCGACCCCCCCTACCGCCATCCGGTTCCCGGCGGGCGGACCGCCGGGAACTGGATGGCGGTAGGGGGGGTCGGAATCCCCTCGGCGGCGCAGCTAGCTGCGCCGCCTTGGAGGATTCCAAAGGGCGGCGGTACACTGGCGGGAGACCGCCAGTGTTGCCGGTCCGACCGCGGCTTTACCGCCGCGGTCGGAATGCCCTTGGGAGCACCGCCGGCCTGTCGGCGGTGCTCCCGCGGTCCTCCAACCCGGCGGTCATTGACCGCCAGGGTTGGAATGACCGCCAGAGTCATATAAATTGTCTGGAACTGACAGCAGGGTTGTTTGCCTTACAGAGTTTCAGGAGACAGTTGAAAGGTCATGCTGTTCTGCTAAAAATGGACAATGTTTCTGCTGTAACTTATATCAACAAGTATGGAGGTACCAGGCCAGATTTAGCATGAGAAATATGGGTATTCTGTTTGGAGCACCATACAATTCTGCAGGCAGAGTATTTTCTGGTTCTTTTCCAATGTAGTAGCAGATTGGAAATTTAGGAATTTAGTATATTACATTGATTGGACGTTGAAGGAGAATTTATTTCAGAGAATTAAAAGGACATGGGTTCCTTTTGGTGTAGATCTCTTTGCCTCCAGGCTGACTTTTCAATTATAGAGGAACATGAGCTGGAGACCCGATCCATGGCCGATAGCAATAGATGCTTTCATGCAGGATTGGAGGAACTTACAGGGTTATGCTTTTCCTCCGTTCTCGATGATTCAGAGACTGTTAGTTCATGTGAAAAGACAATAATGTCAGATTGTTTTGTTGACACCGTTTTGGAACACCCAACCTTGGTTTCCAACAGTGTTGGAAATGGCAGTCGACTTTCCATATTTAATACTTTCATGTGAAGGTCTTTTGATGGGAATAGACCTTGTGGAGCCCCCTTTGGTTCAGGAGGGTTTACGCAACCCTCTAGTATGGAAAGTTTCCGAAATTCAGGAAGATTGTCAGGTCTTTCGGGAGCAGCTACAGGTTTACTCAGTGAATCATGGACACCAGGTACCAAGAAAAGATCCAGAGAGGCAAGGTCAGTATGGGTACGTTGGTGCATGGAAAGGGATCTGGATCCTATACAAGCTGATGAAAAAGAAGTAACAACTTTTTTTAGAAAAGGTATATCAGGAGGGTCTGTCATACAGAACTGTTAACTGCTGTAGATCAGCAATAGCAGCTGGACACTGTTTATTTCATGGAATCTCTATTGGTAGAAGCCCCTGGTATCTAGAATAATGAAAGGAATTAACCTAAAGGGACCTCCAAGATCAAACTTTCACTCTTTGTGGGATGTTGATGTTGTAGGTAACCTTTTTCAAAGTTGGCTGAGCAATAAGTATTCAGGACTTCCAGAACTGTCTTGGAAATTGGCAACTTTATTATGCCTAATATCGTTCAGGAGGGTATCTGATGTTAGAGCTTTGGGGTTTTCTAAAAGATTTTCTCAACCACAAGGGATACTTTTTTAAATCTGTAGAAGAACAAAAACTATGGCCCTCATTATGACCCCCGCCAAAATCTGACCGCCTGGTTTCCGCCCGCCAGCCCAACGGGGATCTCGGCCGCAACACAGGAGCCGGCTCCAAATGGAGCCAGCGGTGTTGCGGCCGTGCGACGGGTGCAGTTGCACCCGTTGCGCTTTTCACTGTCTGCATGGCATACAGTGAAAAGCTGCATGGGGCCCTGTCAGGGGGCCCCTGCACTGCCCATGCCAGTGGCATGGGCAGTGCAGGGGCCCTCAGGGGCCCCGTGACTCCCCGTACCGCCAGCCTTTTCCTGGCGGTTCAAACCACCAGGAAAAGGCTGGTGGTCGGGGACTCGTAATCCCCTGGGCAGCGCTGCAAGCAGCGTTGCCCATGCGGATTATCACTTCCGCCGCGGTCAAAATACACAAGATTGCACCGCTAGCCTGTTGGCGGTGCAATCGCCAAAACAGCCCTGGCGGTCTTTGACCGCCAGGTTTGTAATGACCCCTTATGTCTAGTACAATATTTCATCCATATTTTGATCCCATTCCAGATTTGTGTGTGGTTCGGTGATTGAAAGAATATGAGTCTAGAATATTGGACAAGAGGTGAGGCAAGGGTGCGTGCTTGCCCCGTTTTTATTCTGCTTCTTTATTAATGATTTAGACAAATGCCTGAAAGAGGCAGAAATAGACTCCCCAAGGGTAGGCGTTAAAAAAACTCACCAGCTCTTCTTTATGCCGATGACTGGGTATTGATGTCAAGGACAGGGGCTGGGCTTCAAAAGCTTTTAAACAAATTTGTTTCCTTTATGAGTAACTTGGGTTTGAAGATGAAGTCAGCTAAGTCCCATGTGATGGTTATAGGTGATGCCCGTATGACCCTGAAATCATACCATATTCAGGGGGAAAGGTTGGCGTTGGTCCAAACATTTACATACCTAGGCCTCCCTTTTGATAGCAGAAGTAATTGGTCACATCTTCTTGATGCTAGGTGCTTGCGATTTGTTCAAACCATGGAGGCTCTATTTAAGTTTAAGGAAGTTGGGATCTAGGCCCTTGGACACCTTGCTGGCCGTTTATGAGGCACGATGCTGCTCAACAGTAACTTATGAGGCTGGTGTGTGGGGCTATAGGGATGTATTAAAGTTACAAGTGAAATAAGATGTCTTCCTGAGAAGGCCCTTGTCAGTTCCCAATAGTTTCCTAGGCTATCTGTGTCAGACAGAGCTAGGTATCTGCACTCTGCAAGATTGTATTGGGCTGGTCCCAGTAATGCTGTGGCACTCACTTTGGGCTAAAGATGAGACCTCTCCTAACCAGGAGATAGTGCAAGATTGCCTACTTTTAGAGCAAGCCCAAAGGATGCCATGGCTCAAATATGTGAAGGGACTTTTGGTAGCTGTGGGCAGGGATGACTGTTTTTTTCCCCAACAAATTTGGCACTGGTATCTAGACAGCAGTTTAAGCTAGATCTTTTGAGCCTGCTTTTAGCATGTAGAGTGTCCATTATGAGGGGTAAGAGAAGGACAGAGTTGTATTTCCCATTGGTCACTTCAGAGGGCATCAAGCCTTACCTACTATTTTCACTGGAACCTTATTAAAGGTACTACCCCATTAGATTTAGGTTTGGTATTGCTCACTTTTCAGTAGCCTACCCGAGCAATGTGTATTCGGAGTCTGCCCTCGATACCTGTCCCTGTGATTCTGATTTCCCTCAGTCTTTGTTGCTCTTTATTTTCTTCTGCACTTTATAGTCTCTCCCTCAAAAAAAGTTTTTAATACCGCTTTTAAAATATTTTAACATTAAGAGGTGCAGACATGTTATATTTTATCTTCAGCTTTTACAGTCTCAATATATATGCATGAGCATTTACAAGTTTATTTCTGCTGCTGTGAAACTCAGAGGCCTGGTGGGGAAGTGACTGCTGTTTGATTGTTTATATATGAATTGTCTGATGAATTTTAATTGATTTTCTGCTTCTAATATCTTAATTTTGTATTGTCTTTAATGGTAAAAAATGTTGGCTGATTGAGAAAAGAGGAGTGCAGTGGAAGAACAGTTGCTTATATCCTATGTTAAACCACTTAAAGGGGTTTAAAGTGCTACTACTGCACATTGGGTGAAGTCAATTATGAAAGAAGCAGATGTAGATTTAACAAAATTTACAGTTCATTCCACTAGGGGTGCGATGGCGAGCAAAGTATTCATGTCAGGAGGACGATTGGAAGATGTGTCAAAGGCAGCAGATTGGTCAAATGTTGAAACTTTTAGGAAATTCTATTTTAAAGCTGTGGAACATGTTTCAAGTTACGCTTTGAAAAGTAATGAACATGCACAATGCTAGCCTCTTGTTTTGACACAAAACTGTGATTATTAAATGTTAACTGAATAAAGAATCGAGATTTTATTAAAGTCAAGAAGGCTATCTTTAGCCTACCCACACTTCACAGTTGGGAGGGGGTTCCTAGATGGATGGGGAGTATAATGTATACATTTCTAATAGGAGGACTTGGTATGTGATTAATGTATAATATTCTAGGTAAATATAAATTGATTATCTGGAATAATAATATAATCATCTTATGTTTCGTATTTCATTATGGAAAGTTAATTTGAAGAAGAAAACTTGTTGGAATACTGTGAAAACTTGATGGAAATTCAAACAAAAGAGGAAGAAAATGGAGGAGAGGCTACTTTTGTGGAACTGAAAGTTCTTTTAATTGGGATGTTTCAAATTTCTATTTGACAAGATTAAAAGGGCTGCTCAGCAGCAGTAAATAAAAGATTTATGCATAGTGCATAGGACTAGCCTCCTTGTCGTTAATAAAATCTCAATTCTTTATTCAGTTAACGTTTAAGAATTGCAATCTCTTTCAAGATTTCCTGAAGCACATATAGGTCTGTCTTGTGCTCAAGGCTGAGGCCAGGGAAATTGACAACCTGGAGTTGGGGCTTCAAAGGTCCAGTATCCATACTTCACCCATTTGAAGTATCTATGGGTGATCAGATGTGAAGCCACTGACCACATGACCCTGACAGGCATGTACTGAGGAGCTCATCTCTGCAGATAGCCTGGCCATTTGCCCCATTAGGGCCTGTGTTAAGTGCATAGAATTTGTAACTTGAGCCTCATGTCCACTGAGAGCTGAGGAGTGCTTTGAGGGTCAGTAAAAAAATGACTGCCCATCCACTGTCCCAGGCACATTCTGACCACCTGATTTTAACTTTTCTGTCTGTCATTGAGTTTCTTTAGGAGCTTGGTGTATATGATGTTACATAACCTAAGTGTGCGAGTGTGAGGGTTCCTGCCAATTCTACCTGGTAATCACTGAAAATGGGCTTTTGTGTCACTGGTGTAGAATTGAAAACGTGCCTGCTACTGCTCAAGGATATGTTTCAAAGGAAGCAAATAGACATTGCAGAGTAGAAAGTATAGGCATGAAACTTGCGGCAGTCCACATAACCCTGAGCATGAGAACAATTCCACTGACTATACTCAAACTTGACTATGACTAAGGAACAGATCCACACTAGGGCAACAGGACAACCCATCATATTCCTCTAGTCTTCTCAACAACATGCCATGGCTTGTGGTGCAGTAGACTGCTGAGATTCAAGGAGAAGAGTTGATTTCTTGTTTCAATCCCAGTTAGTTAAGAGTTCTCCTCCAATACTACCCAAGACTAAATGAATGCCCCGTTGCAGTCCTGACCCTAACTGATGGTTTTGAAGAAAGCAGTTCAGTTCCTCGTATTCCAAATGCTTCCTTGTAACCTCCCTTTTCACAATCTTACTACAGAAAGGCCAGTTGAAACTTGGTTGGTAGTTAATGAATATCTTCAAATATTTTCTTGGTTTCTTTGGAAGTGTCATATGATGGCTTCGAGGCGGGAACAATTTCTTTTTAGTAGTAGGGTGGTAATCATGAATGGAAGTCAGTGCTGGCTAAATGAGTTTTTGCATAAAGGTTAACGTTAGATGTATATTTTTTAATAAACTTAGGCTCATATTTATACTCAGTTTGCACTGAAATGGCATAATTTTTATTTATGCTAATTTAGCGCAAACTTAACTCCATATTTATATTTTGACGCTGGACCTGTATAGCGCCAAAATATTGGAGTGTAAGTCATTTTTTGGATGTGTGAAACCACCTTGCGTCAATGAGATGCAAGGTGGGCGTTCCCATCCAGAAAATTACTCTAAGGCCCTTTTGTCTTATTTATCCTCCCGTGCAAAAATGGTGCACAGGACGGAGGCGGGCCTAAATAATGGCGCTAAGCCTACTTAACGCCATTATTTAACGCCTGAGTCAGGGCAGGCGTTAGGGGACCTGTGGTCTCATTTCCATGGTCAAACACCATGGAAAGAGTCCACAGGTGGCCTCCCCAAGCCCCAGGAACACCCCCACCCACACCAGAGGGACACCACAGGATGGGGGAACCCCATTCCAGGTAAGTAGAGTTTTTTTTTTTGTAAAAGTGCCATTGGGGGCCCTTAACTGGCCTCCCTACATGGCACTTGTACCCTGTGCTGGGCATTGAGGTGGTGGGCATGACTCCTGTCTTTTGTAAGTCATGTGGTATTGATGGATTTGCATCAGCAAATGATGCTAGGCTGGTTAGAGGCAGTTGTTTTGCCTCTAACCAGCCTAACGCCATTTTTTGGTGCAAACCCCCTTCTCTCATACCGCCACTCCCACCCGGCTACCGTCACTTTCTTTTTTTTACACTAGCCCACCCTTTGTGCCAGATTGCACCATTCCATTAATTTGGTGCCCGGCTGGCGTCCTGGAATGGCGCAAGCCAGCGCTATACTTTTTGATGCAAAACTGTGCAAAAGGAGTTTTGCATCAAAAAGTATACATATGGGCCTTAATATTGCCTCCTTGACCAATGGCTAAAACAAATAATATGCAGTCAAGGCCTTTTAATGGTGGGCACATGCAAAGGGTCAGTGTTACTGAACAAGAACATCAGATTCATAATGAATTTGGACACACAGAACATCAGAAGGCCTTTGAAGTGTTTGTCAGGCCACAACACAGTGTTTTTCAAGGTGTCCAGATTCACAAGCTACTCCTAGATGTAGGGCAAAGTTCATTTCTTTGGTTTGTGGACTCACCAGTGCTGTTAGCAAATCAGTAATTGATGGCTTCCCTACAAGCTTCATATAATAGTTTTTCATTAGAGGACCTTATTTTTGTTAGTGGTGGATTGGCATTCAGTGTCACAGCTAGTTCATTTCAGTCTTCTTAACATTTAACCTTACCACTCCATGGTGTTCTTGTTGCTTGCTTTTATTTCTTTTTATACACAATTGAGAGAGATTACATGCTATTAATTAATTGGTAACATTAAAGTAGCGTACAGCAGCTAAGAAACATACATTTTAAATGGTTCAACAGAAAAATAATATGAAAACTAAAAGGCCCACATTTGAATTTCAGTGAGCCATTTGTGCCTACCAGTCGTATTTCTGACACCACATTTAACAAAAACATTGTGCATTTATTTTTTAGTGAATTATTAATAAATATTAACATGAACGTTTTATTTATAAGTAGAGACAGTAGAAATAAAATGTATTTTGAGTAGTAAAATAAATTCGAATTAAACACACTTATATTTAATTAAATAGCTTTCATAATGTGTGAAAATAAATGTACGTTTAGAATTGCATTGACATAATATGAATGATGCTTCAATAAACATAATCTGTTTGCATATTTGAATTGAATTTATGGGTTTGCAATAGGTTTTGTTAAAGTATAAACTGTATTAAATGTGCTTAGGCTTTATTAACGTGACTAGACCTAAAAATCATCATTTTGCAAGCAGCAATGGAAAATTTTATTTTAACTTCAACTGTACCCCAAATTATTTTCTTTAGGCTGCAAAATGTAATGTTGAATGTTCCATCATATTCTAGGGAAATGCATGTTTCAGAATTAGTTATTTTAACAAGATTTGTTCTAGCTGCTGAATTGCACAGGATGATTCATGAAGCTTATGTGAAAGAATATTATCTTAGTTTATTGTGTGCCATGGGAAGGGAAGTGTATGTTGCAGATTATTAGAAAATGTAATATTTTAGTAGAACAGTTTGAAGTCATAGTAAAAACAATGGACATTTGCTGTGAACTTTTCATAAAGTATCAGAAGTTACGGTGTCAATTACAATGATTGGATGCTGAAATCAACGCCCAGTGTGTGCCTCCCAGATGGACCAATCAAAGAGATGTTGGCTATATTAATTAGTGAAGAACTTTGGAACAGAAGTCAGTCTTTCTCAGAAGCTGCTCAAAGTCAGTTCCCTTCTGAACCTGCTTGATCATTGTCAGCTCTCCTTAAGTCTGCTCTCTCATTTTCTTCTCTGCCTTTCTAGATGACTTTTCTCATCATAGCCTTAGCTGCCCTGTTCTGTTGTGTGGTTCAGTACTAATAAGGCCAACTAACTCTGAACTGCTAATTTGTCCTGTCTGCAGCTCCTGTTCTCCACTGTCCTGATGCTGCTGTCAACTGACGCTGGAAGAAGGTGATTGTTCCTGTGGAATCATTCTGTCTGCTTTCCCATGAGGAGAGGTATAAATAAATGTGTTTCCATGTTTCCCTTTTCAGTTAGCAACTTACACCAGCATAATTTTCATATTTGTCCTAGTCAGATGTTTTTTTCCAAATTATTTTTGTCTTCTTTTGTTTTTGCTTTTGCCCGCATGTGTTAGCCCGCTCCCACACATGCAAGTTTCAATTCTGGTTAGAGTTAGGAATGGCCCAGCTCTGATACTGATTGTTGAATCTGCATTTTGATGTTCATTGCTGTCACAATCATCTGCTAACAATGTTCATATTGTGTTGTTGCTAATCAACATTATTCTCTTGGAATGTTTAACTGTATTGATGTTGAGCAGGTTGAAACTTTTCAGACGTTTTGGTCAGCCTATAATTTTCATGTATGTGTATAACTTAGTTCTGCACACCATTTATGTGACATTGATTTTGGGACGGTAATAAAGCTTTGAAACTTCATTTGGTTTGGGGTTTGTTTTAGTGTTGAAATATTTATGGTGCTTATTATTGTTTATTGGGTTTATGTCATTCATTTGTGGGTCGTTTGATCCTAAATACTTACTTCATCATCAAATCCAAAGATTCAGTTGACCTTCAAAAGGGTGAGAAATTGTTCTAACACAAGCTTGTCCAATATGGCTGATATATTATGATAGGCATTCTCAAGAAAGACATTTGATCTAAAAGCATTCAAGAGATTTACACTATAGGTTGCTTTGAGTTCCTCATCACACATATTTTAATAGCCCCTGACAGAGGCGGATAGTGATATTGAGTTTTTGTGAGCCATATGAAGTTAGAATGAAGTTAGAATGATGGGATGAAATCAAAGAGTGATCTGAAGAGGATTACTGTTCACTGAATCATTAGAGGTTTTTGTATTGGGAGTGAGCACTGGATTCACGATATTGACACTTATGTGTTGGGCTTAGCAGTGCTGGATTATATCCAACGCCTGCATATTGTTCAAGGAGTTCTGTTGCTTGTTCGCTTTAGGTATACACACCCATGGGCTGAAATTGTCCCTGATCAGAAGTTCCTTGACATTGGTCTGCAAATGGAGGGTCAACCAAGGAATTCATCAAAGAACAAAGTGCTATGTATCACTACACAATGCAACACATTGTCAATCACCGAATTGTCAAATTCTAAGTACCACCAAAAAAAATCAAAAGCACTTACTAATGCTCCAAATATAGAGCATCAGATAGGATCCTATGGAGGAAGAATTATTTGTTTACATTTATAGATCACTCATTCTTAGGTACTAATCGACGTTGTTTGCCTGAACTCCCTACCCATTCTTTCAGGGTTGAATCTTCCCTGTATTCCTTTATCAAGAAATATTAGACTGGTCTGTTAGCACCGATGCCACATTCCATTCCTTTATTCCCTAAGTGACTCTCCTGCCTAGTCTTCTGAAAAAAGTTAGTTGGTGCTTAATGCAATGCAGAGAATTGCAAATATTTTTTAACATAAGTAAAAAATCGCAAGATGATGAGGATGCCATACTTAAAGAGGATCACAGCATAAGACTAATTGTCAATGGACACCTCATTTGTTCGAACAATTTCCTCATCTCTTCTGCTCGTCTTCCATGGGGCCAAGCAGATAAATTTAACAAGCATTGCCAAAACCAATAGGCTATGTCTCGCCTTTGGCAATAAAAAAAGGTTATGATGATGTCACTTTTTTCCTTTTTATTTGCTGACATGACAGAGAAGAATAGGGTGGGTGATGGAAGCAACATGGAGGGCATGGGACAGGAAGCACGACGGAAGAGGTTGGAGAGAACAAACAATTGGAGATATAGCAACATGGAGTGGCCAGGGGAGAACCATCTGTGTGAGAAAGCAACGGGGAGAGGACACGAGATTTAGAGCAACAAGGAGGGGCAGGGAAAAGCACACAGGAAACAGTGAGCAACACAGAGTGTAGTAGAAACGAAGTACATGGTGGATACAGCTGGACAACACGCTCTCATGGAGTGCTTAATCAAAAAGAAAAAAAACATTGTTTGAAAAGCAAGCAGTGGTTCCATAGATGTCAGCCTCTTCACCATCTCCTTTGATTAAAAGAGATGGTAAAGCGGCTATGCCCCCTGGAAGTGGCAAACACAAGGTCAGAAAATTGGGACACGAATAAGAGGAAGGCAAATGAGAGTGACAGAAAAACCAACCAATGGTAAGCAATTGCCATGCTTCAGGGACCTGTAGTTTCCTAGTAAACTCACAAAATGTATTTCGCAACCAGACAACTGCTCTGTTTGCTAGGCTCCACCTAAACTTCACTCAACCAGCTACTAGCATGATGCCAAGTTTGTGAGGATAAATTTCCTGTTTAATTTTGTGTTATCACTTATGGCTTGAAGCAGCTTACCTCAACACTTGATTTCACGCCAGCATTTGTTGGGAGGTGGTAGTGCTTATTTCTTTTTTGTGTTATGTTTCAATCACTTGTTAAAGCCAATGGAAAATGAGCATGAGCAATGTTTTCCCCAGAATTTGATAATTTCTTAGATTTATCATAATACTTTTATCCACAATGTTGAACAAGAAAGAGAAAGTTAAAAATAAAGTTCTGATAAATTACACTTTCATTTGTAGGATTAAAAAAAATCTTTTAAATTCAACTAAAGTTGATGCAGCACTAGAATGTAAGGTTGTGCCACAAAAAGAAAAAATGCTTTTTTGCCAATGCTGAGCTACATTTTAGCAGAAAAAATTGCAAATATGTATATGCACACATGGGTCATCATGCATGCTCAGTTATGGTCATGGAACTACAGCGGCCCAGGGTGATGACGTATAAACTTGAAATCACCACCACACATGCACATGAAAATGTACAAATTATTCCAAGATGGCAATTTAGAAGAAATAAATACAAATAGAAATTAAATGTGCATGGAAGCACATTTTACAAAATAAGTAGCTTGCTGCTAACAGCAACTTCTAGGTCCTTCAAAGAAGATTTTTTTAAGAAGCTACAATGAAAGACGGGGAGAAATGGTGATTGGATGGGTGGTGTGGGAAAGGTAAATGCCGCTGAGTGGCACGCTTAATGTGCAGTACAGTCGGTGGAGCAACAAAGAAGGGGCTGGGGGCTTAATTTAAAACAGGCATTGGCAAAGCCAAATGGGTTTCACCTTCGATTTTTAGGGTGGAGCACAAAGCGCTCTGCTCCTGGTGTAATCTCTCTGTGGGCTTTTAACCACGCCTATGTCAAGCCCATCAGTTTGGTTGGTTCGTGGGCTTGCCTTTTAAAATTAGCTTGATTTAATTAGTGAAAAGAATGCATACGTCATGCCTTTTCTGGTGTTTAGCCCGCCTCGAGCACACCGGCCAACTACTGAAACCATACAAGGCTCCAAGTTTTCCGTATGGTTTCTGCACTATTTTTTCTCTTTATTTCATAGGCAGCGTGATTTCGCTGGGCAGTAGTAGATGACATTGACCCTGTTACATGGATATTAGCACTTTTGCCAGTTATATGGATATTTGCACTTTTGCCGGTTACCAGGATAATTGCACTTTTGCCGATACGTTTCACTGTGAGCAAACTTCTGTTTCCTTTTGTGTGTTTGCTTTGCGTTCGTGGCGGCCGTCGGCTCGCTTATGTGAAACTGTTTTACTTTTCGGTTTATGTGGCAAGAAAAGTCCGGTTAGAAGTTTACAACTCTAATAGCTTTAACTCAAGTAAACACGAGACCCATTGCATTGCAAATGCTTGTTCAAATTGTGGTTGCTTTCGTTTTGTATTATAGTTTTGCTGTTCACTGGTTCATACTGGTTTTTAGGTTGAGCATAGCAGCGCGCAAGTGCTGCTTTTCCAACATATTGGTATGTATCTGGGCTTTTAACCACACCCACCACACGCCTATCGCTAACACTCTTTCATGGGCCTCCTTTGTTTTCGCTGGTAACTGCTTTACGTTTATCCCTCCTTAGGGCGGATTTGTTACCGCCTTCGCCATCGACCCTGTTACATGGGAAATTGAACTTTTGTCGATAACTTTGACTGCGAACAAACTTCTTTTTATTTTTGTCTCTCTCTTCTCGCTCACGGCAGCGCTTTGAATCATCTCGCTTATGTCAACTGTTTTACTTTTTTATTTTCCGTTTGTGAGGCAAGAAAAGTCCAGTTAGGAATTTACAACGTTAATAGCTCTACCTTGAGCAAACGTGAGACCCATTGCATTGCAAATGCTTGTTTCTTTTGCATTCAATGTTACTAACTAGATTGTAAATCTTAGAAAAGGTTAAAATAATGTTTCTTTTAAATTAGATAAACCGTTAATAGTTGTTTATGTTGTGATGTATGCTGAATTAATATCTCAGGGTTCCAAACCTGTAATTTGCACCTTTTTTAATATGGCATTGTCTTATAGTAATGTAATGTGTAGTTAGTAAAGTGCCACTGCACCTTCTGCACCATTCTAATCATGCCCCTTTTAACAGCAAGGTAACCGGAATTGTGACTGCCTGTTTAGTAGTAAAATATAGCAATATTTGGTGTTTGGAGGAGCTATGACAACTTTTTGCACCGGTGCTCCTGCACCTGCTACACCATTGAAATCATGACCCTATTGCATACAAGGTAACTGCGCTTATGACTGCCTGTTTAGTAGTCAAATATATCAATATTTGGTGCTTAGAGGAGTTCCAAGAGCTTTTGGCCCTGGTATCACTGCACCTGCCTCATTACTAAAATCATGACTCTAGTGTCTGCAAGGTATCTGCACTTGTCGCTGCCTGTTTCAAATCAAATCAAATCAAATCATTAACATTTATAAAGCGCGCTACTCACCCGTGCGGGTCTCAAGGCGCTAGGGGGGAAAGGGGGGGTTATCGCTGCTCGAACAGCCAAGTCTTTAGGAGTCTCCGGAAAGCGGAGTGGTCCTGGGTGGTCCTGAGGCTGGTGGGGAGGGAGTTCCAGGTCTTGGCCGCCAGGAAGGAGAAAGATCTCCCACCCGCCGTGGAGCGGCGGGTGCGAGGGACGGCAGCAAGTGCGAGGCCAGCGGAGCGGAGGGGGCGGGTGGGGACGTAGAAGCTGAGGCGTCTGTTGAGGTATTCCGGTCCCTTGTTGTGGAGGGCTTTGTGTGCGTGGGTGAGAAGACGGAAGGTGATCCTTTTGCTGACTGGGAGCCAATGCAGGTGTCTCAGGTGTGCGGAGATGTGGCTGTTGCGGGGTACGTCGAGGATGAGGCGGGCCGAGGCGTTTTGGATGCGTTGCAGGCGGTTTTGGAGTTTGGCTGTGGTCCCGGCGTAAAGGGTGTTGCCGTAGTCCAGGCGGCTCGTGACGAGGGCGTGGGTCACGGTTTTTCTGGTGTCGGCGGGGATCCAGCGGAAGATCTTACGGAGCATGCGGAGAGTGAGGAAGCAGGCGGAGGACACGGCGTTGACTTGCTTGGTCATGGTGAGAAGAGGGTCCAAGATGAAGCCGAGGTTGCGGGCGTGGTCTGCGGGGGTCGGTGCGGTGCCGAGGGCCGTGGGCCACGAGGAGTCGTCCCAGGCGGACGGGGTGTTGCCGAGGATGAGGACTTCCGTTTTTTCAGAGTTCAGCTTTAGGCGGCTGAGCCTCATCCAATCTGCGACGTCCTTCATACCCTCTTGTAGGTTGGTCTTGGCGCTGGCGGGGTCCTTGGTGAGGGAGAGTACAAGTTGGGTGTCGTCGGCGTAGGAGGTGATGATGATGTCGTGCTTGCGTACGATGTCGGCGAGGGGGCTCATGTAGACATTGAAGAGTGTCGGGCTGAGCGATGAGCCTTGAGGTACGCCGCAGATGATCTTGGTGGGTTCTGAGCGAAACGGAGGGAGGTAAACTCTTTGGGAGCGGTTAGCGAGGAAGGAGGCGATCCAGTCCAGGGCCTGGCCTTGGATCCCGGTGGAGCGTAGGCGGGTGATTAGGGTGCGGTGACAGACGGTGTCAAAGGCAGCCGAGAGGTCGAGGAGAATGAGGGCGACTGTTTCACCGTTGTCCATCAGGGTTCTGATGTCGTCTGTGACTGAGATGAGGGCGGTTTCCGTGCTGTGGTTGGTTCGGAATCCGGTTTGTGAAGGGTCGAGCAGGTTGTTGTCTTCCAGGAAGGTGGTCAGCTGTTTGTTGACGGTCTTTTCTATTACCTTGGCTGGGAAAGGTAGAAGAGAGATGGGGCGGAAGTTTTTCAGGTCGCTTGGGTCAGCCGTAGGTTTCTTTAGTAGGGCGTTGACTTCAGCGTGCTTCCAGCATTCGGGGAAGGTAGCAGAAGAAAAAGAAGAGTTGATGACGGTCTGGAGGTGCGGGGCGATGATGTCGTCGGCTTTGTTAAAGATGAAGTGCGGGCAGGGGTCCGAAGGGGCGCCGGAGTGGATAGAGTTCATGATGGATTTGGTTTCTTCCGTGTTGATGTGGGTCCAGTTGTTGAGGGTGATGTCCGGGGAAGCGGGTTCAGTGGTGTATGGTTGGGTCTGGTGTCCGAAGCTGTCGTGGAGGTCGCTGATCTTGCGATGGAAGAAAGTGGCGAGGGATTCGCACAAATCCTGTGAGGGCGTGACGGCGTTGGCGCTGGCGCTGGGGTTGGAGAACTCTTTGACGATGCTGAAGAGTTCTCTGCTGTTGTGGCTGTTTTTGTCTAGTCTGTCGGTGAAAAAGTTCCTTTTGGCAGTGCGGATCAGGTGGTGGTGTTCGCGTGTAGCGTTCTTGAGGGCGGTCATGTTGTCAGCGGTGTGGTCCTTGCGCCAGGCCTTCTCAAGGGCACGACAAGTTTTCTTTGATTCTTTGAGGGTGTCAGAGAACCAGAGAGGTTTTTTGGTGTTGGTCTGTCGATGCGTGCGTTTGAGGGGAGCAAGGTTGTCAGCGCAGTTGGAGATCCAGTTTGTGAGGTTGAGAGCTGCGTCGTTGGGGTCGGTGGTGAGGGTGGGTTGGTTGGCGGCGAGAGCGGAGAAGAGTTGCTCTTCAGGGATCTTGTTCCACTGTCGATGAGGGATGGGTTGAGTGCGGAGGTGGGAGGTCTCGCGTCGGAATGTGAAGTGGACGCAGCTGTGGTCGGTCCAGTGTAGGGCAGAGGTGTGGCTGAAGAAGACGTGTTTGCTGGCGGAGAAGATAGGGTCGAGCGTGTGTCCGGCGATGTGGGTGGCGGTGTTCACCAGTTGTTTGAGGCCGAGGTTGTCGAGCAGGGTGGTGGTGTTGGGGTCGTTGTTTTGTTCCAGATGGAAGTTGAGGTCGCCTAGGAGGATGTAGTCCGGTGAGGCGAGGGCGTGCGGGGAGATGAAGTCGGCGATGGCGTCGCTGAAAGAGGCGCGAGGTCCGGGAGGACGGTAGACGAGGGATCCTCTGAGGGTGGTCCTTGGGTCGGTGCGAATCTGAAAATGCAGGTGTTCAGCGGCGAGGGGGGGGTCTTCGGTGGAGGTGGTGACGCTGATGGAGTCTTTGAAGATGATGGCGACACCTCCTCCTACTTGGTTGGTGCGGTCTTTTCTGGAGATCTTGTAGCCTTCGGGGATGGCGGTAGCGATGTCTGGAGCAGAGGAGGCGTTCATCCATGTCTCCGTGATGAAGGCGACGTCCGGGGCTGTGGAGTCCAGGAGGTCCCAAAGTTCAACGGCGTGCTTGTGGACGGAACGAGCGTTGATCAGGATGCACTTGAGGTGGTTGATGGCGCGTGGGCTTGTGGTCGTGGTAGTTGCGTGGTGGAAGATGCGTTTGCAGGAGTTGCAGGCGAAGGGTCCATGGGTGCGTTTGGGGTGAGCTAGGAAGCAGGTTTTGGAGCGCCCTGGGTTGAGGGCGTGGAGGGTGGTGGGGTCGTAGCGGATCAGCGGGGCTTGGGGGAGCTGGGGACCAGGGGTCGTGGCGCTGGGCG